>NW_019154106.1:43817648-44126262 GCF_002288905.1 Enhydra lutris kenyoni | reverse complement strand
CTCCCCCTTCCTCTCTCTCTGCCTGCCTCTCTGCCTACTTGTGATCTCTCTCTGTCAAATAAATAAATAAAAATCTTTAAAAAAAAAAAAGAAAGTCCTGCTCATCACGTCCCATCCAAAGCCCACGCTGTCAACAGAGGCTGATGAGCAATGAGGTTCCTTCGGATCACTTGAGTAGGATGGGGTTATGTCAGGTTTCTCCACTGCAAAGTTACTTGTTCTCCGTCCCCTTTCTGTACTCTTTACTTTGGGACTGAGTCATTTAATGCAGCCCACGCTCACGGCCCACCCCAGCTGTTCTTAGTCATCGAGTTTATCTGATGCAAGGCTTGTAAGCACCCACAATCATTGGATGATTGGCGCAGGTAGAGACACAGCAGCTCTGAGCCAGACATCCCAGACACGAGCACACAGATAATATAGACAGACACCTAAATGAGTTCATATCCACAAACACAGACTCTCACAGGCCCCAATAACGCAGATACTCGAGAAATCAATAGCTTTGTCATTCCATGTCTCTTACCCGCCAAGCGATAAATCAACTAGGATTTTAATTAACACAGCTTCGGAAATCCCACTTTCTTTCTAGTTCTAAAAGATCTTAAAGAACAAGAATGGAGTATGCCTTGGTGTAAGCTGGGGCTGGTGGGGGTGACAGAATGGTGAGTCTGGGATCTAATTAGGCCTCCTGGGAAGGACCCAGGCCAGGGGCAGTTTGGTGGCACTGATTCCCTTTTGCTCCCTTTGTGGCTTTTCTATGGCCCTTTCCATTCCAGGCCTGAGGAAGGGGGTGGGAGTGGGTCCCGCTCAAGGGTCCAGAGCTCTTCCCTGCACAGTACAACAGGCTTCCTCTGTGCCAAGTGCTGGTTCCCAGGTGCCAGTCAGTGAGTGAGGGTCTAGTTCCTTTCCTCCCTCTTGGACGCTCTTAGATCAGTCTGCTTCAGCTCTCTATCTCTAGAACATGATGATCAGAGGCTCTTGTATTCTCTTTATCCCCTTTCTAACCATGTTAGTCTTGGGCCACTCTTTGTGAAAGCATGTTTAAAAATGCTTTCATTAATAAAATAAATTTAAAAAGGCTCACACTCGGTAACCACACAGCTGACTGTAGCTCCTGATTACATAACCAGGATTCAATATCTAGGCTCCTTCTGTTTTCTTCTTCTTGTAAATACAGTCTGCTAATGTGCCTGACTTCATGTCCTGGTGCTTATCTGGTCATCTGCTTCCAAAACTTCTGTGCCTCCCTCTTATTATCTGTGAGTTGGAGATAACAGAAGAAAAGAGGGTTAATGTAAGCGAGTGCAAGAAACAGTGATGAGCCCAGAGCAGGTGCTTCATAAACGTCAGATGACCCGAAATGGGAACCTCTGGAAGTCGCAGGGTGCTGACAGTCCCCGTGGTGCTGCTCCCCGGCTGCAGGCTGCACCTGATGCAGGCGGACTCGGTCCAGCGCTGGATGGAGGACCTGAAGCTCATGACGGAGTGTGAGTGCATGTGCGTCCTGCAGGCAAAGCCCATCAGCCTGGAGGAAGATGCTCAGAGTGACCTCATCCTGGCTGGAGGCCCTGGCCCCGGAGACCCCCTGCAGCTGCTTCTCAAGAGGGGCTGGGTCATCAGCACCGAGCTGCGCAGGATCGGGCAGAAGCTGGCCCAGGACCGCTGGGCGCGTGTGCACAGCATGAGTGTGCGTCTGGCCTGCCATGCCCGCTCCATGGTCAGCGAGTACAGTGCTGTCAGCAGGAGCTCCTCGCAGGAGATGAGCCAGGTCAGCTGCCCCAGGGTGGGTGCGGGCGGGCATTTGCAAGGGGGATGCCTTCTAGAAGCATGGGTCTGAAGTGCTTGGAGGTTGAACTTTCCTGCTCCAACACCTCCCTCCTCTTCCCAAGAGCAGAGAAGATAGTAAGGACCTTTACTGAGTACCTACCATGTCCTGGGTGTTGAGCTAGGTGTTTTCACTCACCCATCTCATTTAACCTGCACTAGATACAAAGCAGACAGAACCACTGTGAGAGCTGTGAGAGGCTGTACAGGGGAGCAGTGCACCTACTTTAATGCCAGACTGTCTGGGTTCAAAGGTCAGCTCTGCCGTGTGACGTTGGCAAGTTACTTACCTTTTCTGTGCCCCAGTTCCATCCCATTAACAAAATGAGTAATAGTACTTTTTCATGTTATTTACATGTTATTTACATGTAATGAAACATTAAAAACAGTTACTGAAAAAGTATTAGCTAGTGTGAAGTCCTCACTGTATTGATGAGGAAACAGAAACTCAGAGAGCCTAAGTAACTTGCCCAAAGTTATGCAGTGAATGGTATAAGCAGGATTTAGTCTAAGTTTTTCTGATTCCGAAGCCCATGATTTCCAATCTTCTTTTCCAAGCCCATAGCGGAGCACTGAAAATCCCCTTGTCATTGTTTTTCTTTCTTCTGGCATTCACTTCCCAGCTTACAGCTTTACCATTTTCCTTGCTCCACTTCACAAACAGCAAACTTCTATTCATCCTCTGCAGCCCAGCCCAAATGCCCCTTCCTCTCAGAAGCTTCTCAGATCCTCCAGCACAACTAAGTGCTTGGTTTTCTTTTTTGAGCTTGCAAAGAAGCTGATGATGGTGTCTTGCCGTCCATACAACACTGTGTTATAGTTGATGGGCCTGATTCCAAAATCAGGTGATTTGATTCTTCATCTTTATACCCCAGAGAGCCCCATGCAGTAGTCGGTTCTCAACCAGTGCTTGTTGAATTGAATAAACTTTCTTCTGTTTTTTCCACAGATTGAGAAACTGTTAATGGAGAAATGCTCAGAGCTCTCGGCAATCACAGAGAGGTAAACCTGGCTGCTGGATGAGACTGGACAGCCTGTCCTCAGTCAGGGGAAGGGGCTGGTATCTTCTTCCAGGGGGAAAGAGGGTGGGGTGGGGGGCTGGTGGTGGTCTGGGAGCTTCCTTTTGCTGACTTTCATCAGCAACCTTGGAAGACTCCTTTGGGCTTTTCTGCCCCATTTTCAGGACTTAGAGAGAATATAAAAGAGGAGAGGCCCATGCATAGGAAAAAAGAGGATTATTGAGGGTTAGTAAAAAGGAAAAGGTTTCCTGTAGCTTTGGGAAACCCCCTAACCTGATCCCCAAAGTCAAGACAAAGTGAAAGCAGACACTCACAGCCTATACTCACAGACACATAGACAAGGATCTCACAGACACACTTGCCTGTACGTAGTGTATAAACATACACTCATATATTCCCAGAAATACACTCACACCCTCTTCTCTATATCTCACACACGTCACATGTACATGTTTACACTCAGACACATACAGACGCTCAGCCTCACATGTATACACACCCACTGTCCTTACTCTTTCCAGCCCCCATGCTTTGTAAGGGAAACATGGGACTTAGTCTCCCTTAGGACCCTTTGGCGTCTTTGGCCTTCCAGTAGAACATTCTCAGGCCCTCGGGATATATTTAAACCTGATCCACCCCCTGTTCTTTCCACCTGGGGAGAAAATTTTCAAAGCTCCTTTCTGTAGACAACCACTGTAGATGGCCATTTCTTCAAGGGTCGTGAGTATTACCATGCACCAGCCGACCTGGCAACAGCAGCAACCTCCCCCTTGCAGCTCCCACCCCCACCCCCAGACCCTGGTGCAGTGATGGCGGGTTCTCTAAGGGAGGAGCCCAGAGGAATGGGTCTGACCACTGGCTGACAGCCTTTCTTCCTGGTGACGTGGACTGTTAGCTCCCATTTTCACCAGCACTTCTCTGAACCCTAGGAGGCCAGAGGATGAGCCGGTTGTGAAATATTCCATCTCTGACTCCCCTGGAGCTGATGACGTCCTCCTAGGCCCCTCGCACCACTCACAAGCCTGCGGCAGGCCCAGATCTGGCCCCTGCAATGGCTCTGGGCTGAATACCTGCCCATCCCGGGGGCCCACGTCATGATTTTTTTTCCCCAGGTGCCTCCAGGTTGAGAATGAGCACGTCCTGAAGTCGATGAAGGCCTGTGTGAGTGAGACCTTGAGCACGCTGGGCCAGCACTTCGGCCAGCTGCTGGAGCTGGCGCTGACCCGGGAGGTGCAGGTTGGTGCGGGCTGGGCTATGGATGGGGGCGCTTGCGTGGGCTCCTGGGGTGGGAGTGGGGGTGGGGCCGAGGCACCAGGCCAGGCTGGGGGAAGCTCTCACATGCTTTTCTTGGGGCACATCCTCAGGCTACCAAAATGAACCCCAGCACCTAGCAAATAGGACTGTTAGAGCTCGATGCTTCCCAAGTTAGCCCAAATCTGCATTTTCTAGATGTGAGAACTGGAGCCTAGAGAGGAAAGAGACTTACCTAAGGTCACACGAGGCCATGGCAGAAGCATTTCCTAGCTGCTCTCTCAGTATTGTCCCTACTACCTTAAATCTCTGTTGCTATTGTCTACAGTATATACAACAGATCTGTATTGTCCTGGAAGATTTGAGGCAGCTGTGGGGAACAAGCCAAGTCCAGAAATCTGGCAATAGAAAAAAATCTAGAAAGGTCATATAGTCTAGCCCCTGCCTCTAGGCAGACTCGTGTCTGATTCTAGAAAGAATGAGGGCTTTGGAACCAGACCTTCTTTCAAACTATGGCTCACTGTGAGACCTTGATCAAGTTCCGTAACGTCTCAAAGGCCTCATTTTCTTCACCTACAAAGTGAGAACCTTCCCCGGAAGAAAAGTGAGAGGATTAAGCAAATAACACAGTGTGGGTTAAATATATGTGATTTCCCTCCATTGCCTTTTCCTATTTTAAAAGCCTCCCAGAAAAGCAGATTCCATAAGGTTTTCATTATGAAAGGTATTTACGTGTTATTTATAGTTACAGAAATATTGTGTTACATATTTGCCATTCTTTTCCCACCACCAAATAAAAGCCTTCCACAAATAGCAAGTCTCTTCCCCTATCAGCTTCTCTCCAGAATCAGCCTTTCCATAGAGCCCAGAGCTTTCCTTTTTCTCCTTCTTATTTGTCCGGCTCATTTTCCACAGGGCTCTTCTGGTCTGGTTCACCTGTTTCGTCAGCATGTCTGGCCCCAGGCTTTCTCACCCTTCCCACCCTAGAGATCTGTAGAGGCTGCTCTGTCCCAGGAGCCTGGGATGAAGGGAAGGAAGGGCCAAGGGGGTGTGGTGGGCGCTGCTGGGGCTGGCCTTGGAGTTGACATGCAAATGCTGACCTGTGCACGTCCCGGCGAGTAGTGGCTTAAGCTGGGGCCAAGTGTCCCACTCTGAGCTCTCAAGTCCCAGAGGGACCCTGTGGGACATGGGGCCGAAGTGGGTGAAAAAGCCAAGGGAGCGAAGAGTGAGAATACTGAAGGTAGTCATGGGGACGAGGGGAGCCTGGAGGTATTTTTGAGAAGGACTGCCGGTGCTGACGATGCTTTTTATGTGACTTTTGTGCCCTTTCTCCTGGAACTATCGGGTTCAACAGAAAGGGCTAACCTTGAAGAGTAATGTTGAATTATAAACAGAAGTTAGCTGGGTTTGGAAGTAGTCTACCGGGAGTCAAAGAAGGTAGAGTGCATGGTCTAGGTCAGAATCCTGGGGAGAGCTCCCTGGGCTGCCAAGGAGTCTTCCTGGACCTTGTGGGCTATGTAGCTGTTTTCCTGGGGTTTCTGGGCCTATTCTGGTTTTTCCCTCATCCTGATCTTGTTTGCAATGGAATTCCTGATCTGGTTCCTTTTGCTTCCCCAACTAAATCCTGCCCATCCCCAGGTCTGGCCATGTGGGTCACTGATGCTTGGCCTGGGAGCTTAGCTGGATCAGCTGCTCCTCTCTTAGAATTTGCACACCCCACCCTCCACCAGCCTGAGTGGCTCAGTCAGTTAAGCCTCTGCCTTCAGCTCAGGTCAGAACCTGGGGTCCTGGGATCGAGTCCCACATCAGGCTCCTTGTCCAGTGGGGAGCCTGCTTCTCCCTGTGCCTGCTGCTCTCCCTGCTTGTGCTCTTTCTCTCTGACAAATAAATACATAAAATCTTAAAAAAATTTGGTCCCGCATTGGCCTCCCTCCCCTTGTCTGCCCTGCATTCCTCTGTATATTCCTTAGCTTCCCAATAAGCCCCCCTTTCCTCCCAGTGAGCACTGTGGTGTCTGCTACACCCTCCTATTGTTTTGGCTGATCTTTAGTTGTGTGCGTGTGTGTGTGTATGTATGTTTCTGTACAGATGGCAGTGACATAAGGAGATACATCGGCTGAAGGCAAGGTGATCTGTGCTCAGTGTTGTAAGCATATGTTTCTTAAACTGGTGACCAGTACGTTCCCTAGGATGTTAATTATACGAGGATCCTATATTTGAGGTCTTTTGACATAAAGGGACTTAAGCCTGTGTCCTTACATCAGAATTTCCCCTATGATGTGCTCTTCTGCACTGGGAGTCTTCTAAAAGATCTTCACACATTCATAGTATTTCTTGTCTGATCTGTAGCTCCCATAGACAAGGATTTGGGTTTGTTTTGTTCATGGGTATATATCTGGTGACCAGGGTAGTACCTCTGCTACAGTAGGCACTCAATAAAGACTGGATACTAAGCTGTATGTTCCAAACTTACATAGTCATAACAAATCTTTTTTCTTCTTAAAGCACCTGATCACTTGGGATGCTGGTGTTTCAGGAAATGCAATTTGGTCAAAACATTTTTTGTCCTTGGGAAGTTCTCAAGCAGAGCCTTGCCACCTCCCCTACCCCCACCTCGCACAAAAATAATCTATGGTAGAACAATGCTTACGATAGGGCAGCAGCAATCTAGCACTACTTTGCACTGGTCTGCTCCATCCTGGAATGTCATGTCCAGTTCCAGACCCCAGACGCATCACTGGCAATGGCGGTACTCTGAGGAGGCTCCTGAAAGGGTGGGGGAGAGGCTGAAGATCAAGGTCTGTGGGAGTAGATGGAGGAGCAGAGAATGTTTTGTCCAGAGATGGACACTCTGTCACCTCCAGCATTCTGTGTTTGGGGACCCCGAAGGGAAGAAGGTGCTCAGGTCAGCCGTCGAATCTAGAGGATGTTCTATGTAGAGAGGGGTTTGTGAAATGACAGGGCTGTTCTGCAGGGAGCGGTGTTTGGAAGTCCCATCCCTTAACAGGCCAAGCTAGGCTTGGAGGACACTGGCAGGGGATGAATGAGTTCCAAGGTCTCTTCCAATCTTGGTAGTATGGGATTCTATGATGTGGGGATGGTGGGGTAGGGGCCTGAGCATGGAGTCTGGAGGCATATCAGGGTTCACATCCCGCCAGTGCTGCTTACTGGATATGCAGACCTGGGTCTGTTACTTCCTGTTCTCACGTCTGCAGTGGGTTGTCATTAGGATTAAATGAAATGACCCATGAGGAACCAGTGGCCTTTTCTGACTCAGTGAGCTGCTTTCTTCAATCGAGTCTTGCTCTGTCTTAAGAGAAGCTTGCAGCACTCTTTGCTAAAAGAGCCCCCGGTCACCTAATGAATTGTGTATTAAGATAATTTAACTATTTGGCGGGTATGGAAGAATTTAAAGTTAAAATGTTAGGAGCCACTGATAGGAAATTAATGAACATTGATGATTAATCTATTTGGGAATAAAGGATTATCTATGTGGGAGGTAAGAGAAGACTTAACTTATAAAAACTGATTTGCTCTAAAATAAAGGGGACTCTAGTGAATAAATTGACTCTTAGCTGTACCTTTGATTCCTTGACTCAGCTTCATGTGGGTAGATGTTATATTAATTTATCCTTTCATTTCATCTATTACTTTTGATTTTAGTTTAAAATAACATCTTTATTCTAATAAAACTGATTAGGGAATGTATCTTTGGCTCTGTGGCTAAACGAACTAGTTCAAGCTTTATCTCACAGCTTAATTTCCCCTCCCTGTTCTAGGCAAAGCTGGTCAGCCTCAGGCCTCACCTGAGGGAAAAGCACCTAACTTGTGACAGAACTCAGACCTGAGGGACACTTCCTAAGAGAGACAGGTGCCAAGCTGACTGTCCTCAGTTCCTTCTTCCCAAACTCATGAACTCATCCCTACCTTCTCAGTAGGGTGACCTAAAAAGGTAGGGAGTGATGCTAGCAGGGGTATGTTGCTGAAATCCTTACCTAGGAAACAGGAGTAGTGGGGACCAAGTACTGCCCCTTAGTAGTGATAGTTTCTGTCCTATTGTCTCAGTGGCCTTATCCATTGGGCTGTGGTCAGGCGGGAGTGCGGCTGAGCACCTTGGGGGAGGAGGTCAGCTGCCAGTGGGAAAGATATTTCCCACCTTCATGAAGCCATTCTTCCAAATAACAACACCTCTTTCTTTGTAGATCCTTCTGGAATCATAGTGGGAAATTTACACTCTGCTCCCAGAAGGCTTGAAAATGACTCATGATATTAGATCCATTAAGTTAGCTCTAGGAGGTTTTGTAACTAAAGCTCAAAATTTGCTTTCCTGTCCTATTTCCCACTGTCAGATTTTGCTCAGCTATGTTGTCCTATATAGGTAATCAGAGGCTGCAATGCAACTAAATCGTAACATAAAGATAATCTGTACTTACCAGATGAGAAATATAAAGATGTCCAAAATTTAGAAATAGTGTGTCTCATTATAAAGTTCCCAGAGAGAAAGTAAAGTTAAAGAAAAAGGTTTAAAAAAAAACCAACCACCACCACAACAAAAACAGCATGAAAAACAAAAACAAAACATAACAAACAAACAAAATTCTCTGCATCCCTTTACCTGTGGGAATAATTCAAAGTCCCAAGTACTTAGGTTAATATAATTCTCTCCCATTTACTTACTGTGCTCATCTTAGCCAGAAGGGTCTCATTCCAATGTGTGTGTGGTCATATTTTCTTGGGAAGCTACAGTCTGGGCTGTCTCTCCAGCAATGGGAGGGGTTCCTTCCAGGCTTCTCAGTTTGTACTGGTCTTTCCCAGCCATACTTGGAAGAGTACATACCTTGGATATGCAATAGTATAATAGCACTACCCCTGCACTCACAGGAAGTTAAAACAGGCCAATCCTTGGTCCCTACAGCAGGAATTCCATGCAACATTTCATGCTGGGACTCTGTCTGAGGGTTGCTGAAGACCTTAACAGATACTTACCTGCAGCTGAACAAAAGAGGGTTGGGAATGGGCAGCATCTTGATAGCGTCTGTTGTGGGACATCAGTTTATCTCAGGTGTCCATCATCTACAAGGTTTTGTGGAAACTCACTCACTGGGGGAAAGCATCCACCCTAGGTTAACTGTGGCATTATGTTTACTATATATGGGGAAAAATGTCTCCTTCTTTATAGAAGGGCATTTGATATGTTTACTTCTTCCTGCAAAGTCAGGCACTTAGAATCTCTTCCCAGTAACTTGCCTGGTTTGCATACTTTCCCATCCAGCATTTTCAACATTTCTTAATTTCTAGCTCTCCTCTAAACACTGTCTTTCTGTCACCCCGGGCTGCATTGATTTGGGCTGCTTGAAGTGACTTAGGCTAGAAGTTTCCAAACCACTTCAAAGGCATTGCATTCTCCAGGTTCTCAAAGATTTACCAGAAGAAATGCAAGCATATATACTTTTAAGGAAATCAATGCCCAGATCTTCAATTTTTGTTTCTTTCCCAAAACGATCCTCCCAATAATATGCAGTTTCTAATATCTCTTCTATTACTTTCCAAAAGAAGGACATGCTCCCACCCATCCCAAATGTTATGGTACATTGCCCTGCTGTGTAAAACCTTGTAGTAGCAGTAAGACTGGGGAGATCAAAGAAGAAGCCTTCGTTCCTGAACCATAAACCCATAGGCATCCATGAATTATTTCTGTGCATTTTCTTACATATTTCTGTTGAGAAAGGCATTAGAAATTATGTGTTTTGCCCAGCATGGAGATATATGGTAGAATGGTTTTGTGTGTGTGTATGTATAGGAGGAGTGGATTTGAAAGTTTTCAATTTATCATATCCCTTCTATCTGTATTTACTCCCAGATTGTGAATAGCTCTTAAGGGACATTCTCCTTAGACAAAGCGAGAGAGCTGGTCAGACACATCAGGCACTCAAAATGGCTTTTGGGGGCACAAATTTAAATGCAAGCAATTCCTTTTAACTATATCTCATACTCAAACCTAGGATTTGTCATTCACTGGAAAGAAAAACATCTTTGAAGAGCCAAAGATTCTAAAGGTTAATGATACTGATTCTTTTAAATGCTGGAATACTTTTGAGAATGACTAAATTTTTCAAGATATATTGGATAAAATCCACAGATGCAAATTTTACATGATTTTTTTTTGTCAGATTTGGTACACATTATTTAAGAAAGCAGTTAAAGCTTATTTTGTCAACATATTTTTGAAATATTTATACTAATTTCTGCTTCTTGTTAGCAAAAGATAAAATTAATTGCTAGCAGCTGGACTAATTAGATTTAAGCAGTAAATACCTTTTTCCTTTTTTAAATATGTAGGGAAGTCTGATCATCAGAGTCCTAAAAATAATCAAATGATTTCTAATACTTATATATGTATGTATTTATTTGTTTGTTTGTTTGTTTGTTTATTTATTTATTTATTTGAGAGAGAGCACACACACACAAGTGGGAAGAGGGTCAAAGGGAGAGGGAATGAGAATCTTAACCAGGTTCCATGTTCAGCATGGAGCCTGACATGGGCTCAGTCCCACGACCCTGAGATCATGATCTGAGCTGAAGTCAAGAATCAGACACCTAACCCACTGGGCCACGCAGGTACCCCAATTTCTAATATTTTTATTCTCAAATTTGAATTATTCCTTATAATGAACATCAGATTTCAATATATATACCCGCCCACCTATTTACTGAAAAAATACTAGCTACATATTATTTTACATTATTAAAAGTTTAGTAAATTGCTTTATCTTGGCTTTATAACATACACAAATAAAACCAAATTTTATTTTAGCTCTACATTATTTTAATATTAATAGTTTTAGCATTTTCCCTTGGAGAATGATTTCTATAATTATTTGTCAGTGTTGTTTTAATGTTTCTTGAAACATATCAAAACACTTTGTAATTAAAAACGAAGTCAGTTCTATATTGAGAAAATTTGTCTTGGCTGATTGGCTTGGCTAAAAGAATGGTCTGCCAATTAGTTTATAGGGTGGGCGTTTTCCATAAATTAAGTAAGCAAAAGCTGTAGCTTCAAGGTTTTGATAAAACATATTTGAAACAGGTGCAAATATTTTACTAAAAATTATATTGGCAATGAAAGTAATAATATTTTGATTTTCCTAATCCTTTCTGAATAATTTGGATAACCCAAGGTACTCCAAGTGAAAGAGCAGTGGGTATAATTAATGAGTATTTGATAAGTCTTGGTAAAGTACTTTTGGACTTCTTCCCAGAAACTGAGATAGTGAATGAACAACTTTAATGATTGGGTAACAAATGCTTTTACAAGTCAAGTGGTTTCCAATTCTTTGCTTTTACCAGTTTAAAGGAGTTATCAACTGGCAGATCATTAAAAATGGTGTTTGACGATGGATCGCCATTGTGATTGCGTAACTCAGAATGTGCAGGATTGAGCAACTTGGCTATGTAAACTCTTTCCATTCCTCTCTATGGATTTATGGGAATGTTTTTCAGAGTTTACATCTAAAAATATAGCATTAAGTCAATATTCAATCATGTATACATCAATTAATGAAAAACCCTAAAAAGGATACAGAGCCTCATTTATCTCATTAAGATATACATTTATAATAACATTTTAATTTTTATAATTTATAATTATTAAGCAGAATTTACAATTTACGTTTGGACCAATTGTACTGATAATAATTATAACAATGACTCAACCAAGAAGAGAGTATTTGTTTAAGATTTTAATTATTTGTTTATTTATTTATTTTGAGGGCAAGCAGTGGGAGGGCAGAAAGAGAGGGAGAGAGAGAATCTCAAGCAGACTCTGCTCTGAGTGCCTAGCCCACGTGGGGCTTGATGTGGTTCTCGATCTCATGACCCTGAGATCATGACCTGAGCTGAAACCAAGAGCTGGACTGAGCCAACCAGGTGCCCCAAGGAGAGAGTGTTTTTAAGCACTTAGAGCCTGATAGTTGCAGGAAATAAAATGACATTTCAAATGTCAGTGATAACTATGACAAGGATGATCCCTAAAACACTTTGAAACTTAAATATATTACATTAAGATAAAATTCTCAGGAGGGATTGGATTGGGAACATAAAGGATGAAAAGAAAAGATGAAAAATGCTCACAATGTTAAAGAAAGAGATTATTCATACATTTTTAAGGGGATGATGAGGGCATCAAGTTGTTTTGGTATTTAAATTCCACTGAACACATCCAAAAGAGTGATGTAATGGTCTTATTTTATGTCGATATCTACAACCTACTGGAAATTACATCCTTTCCAACTTTGTTCTTGAAACTTATGATGAAAAATTTTACCTTTCAAATTAAAAATGTGTAAGGGGTCATATGTTTTTCAAAATTCATTTAGAGCTAAATAAGAAAATAAAAACTGCATTAGAACACACAGGTATTCTAGTTCTATATCATGAAGGCTATCTTTCCTGCCTCTTCCTGGAGAATTGCTTCAGCCCTAAAATCCCTGTCTATAAGGAGGGTTTTCTGTGATGCTCCTGAAGTCTGGACCTTTACAGCCTTGTGAAGACCAGTCCTTCAGCCATGCGCTTCTCAGAACACAGTCTTTCCATATCTTTTGAGTATGTTAACTTTAAGTAGCATTTCTTTCTGCTACATCTCCTTTTTTTTTTTTTTTTTTTTTTTTGCATTAATGAACTACGCTTCCAGGATTCTCTCTCCTTCTGTTAATCCCCACCTCTTTTCAGGGAGACTCTGCTGAATTTTTCTGAAGTTTACCCTGGGTCTCATGTTGGTCTCTTTCTTTATCGAAGTCAGAGAATGAGCACTAGTTGCTGGATTTGAGCAGCTTTACCATGTTGACTTCTCTTTCCTTTCTGGAACATTCTTTTGTTTTTCAAAACAAACAACTTCTAGATGTTGGAATTTGCCTTACTGAGAAAAATGAAATCAATTAAGGTCTGTGTTTGCCCCCAAACCTCCAATTCTAAGAGATCTTATCCCCATTTGCCTTCCTAAATTGGATATTCCAACCCAGGAGATATTTTCCCATCAGAACAATAACTAATCCAAGCCTGGATTCAGTTACGATTTTGTCCGTCTCCTCTTTAGTATGTGCAGTCTTTCTGTGCCTTTCCTGAGACGCTTGATTCACGCATTTCTCCAATATATTCTCTGAGGACACCAAGAATACTGTATGCTCCTTTTCAAAACCTTTCACCTAGAAATTTATCTAGCAATCCTTTAGATATCTCATGCTGTTCGCTGTAGTCTTCTGTCTTCCAGGGCTCTGTTGGAGTGTAACAACCATTTTTATTATATCTTATCATCTGAAGGATCAAGAATGTGGGCAGAGCCTGGCTGAGTGATTCTTCTGTTCTGTGTGGCATCAGCAGAGGTCACTTGGTGTTACTCAGTTAGCAGATGGTTCGGGAAGTCGTAGAAAGCTTCTTTGCATGTGTGGTGCCTTGGAGGGGATTGGGGGGAAGCTAGTGTCTGCTGAGAGCACTGATCAGGGATCCTACAGTCTCAGAGCTCCCAAATGTCTTACATGGTAACTCGGGACACTGAAAAGTATGTTCCAAGAAGCCTGGGGGCAGCTTCAAGGTGTCTCATGAGCTAGCCTTGGAAGTTCTGGAACATTCCTTCTATCAACTGCTGGCTTTTATTGTTTGAGCAGGTCACTGAGGCCAGTCCAGATTTAAATGGTGGTGGTGGGGGTGGGTACCAGAGCCTACCTGTCTATGGGAGGAGTAGGAAAGAACATGTGGCCATGTTTAATCTATCACACCCTGTCACATCTGCCCACATTTATGTAATCCCTTGGCATGGATGGGCTGCCCTAAGTATGCCCAGCTATGGATTCTCTATCTGAATCTTTAGCTAGAGCATGGCTCCCTCTGAGGAACTCATTCCAGGCTGATGTATGAGACTTTACCTCTCCTGATCAATTTCCCTGGGCTGCAACTGCTCTTTCTGACTGAGAGACAATTAAAAAAAAATTTTTTTTTTCCTTTTTGGATTCCTTATTTAGAGAGGCTAGGTGGTGTGCATCTCCCTAATTCTTTTTATCCCTTTCTCCTGATATTCAAGATTCTGAGGGGTTTTTTTTATTATTATTATTGTTTCCCCTCTGCCTACTCTGTCTTTAAAACAATATTTCTGTCACTCAGCTTCATCAATCTTTGTTCCTTTATTTTGTCTCTTTTCTACCACTTTTCTCACAATACAGGGTGAAGCATATTTTTGACACTTCTTCAGTTCCCTCTTGATTGCCTGACAAATCTTGATTTTAGAGACTGTGGTAGTTTGAAGCTGACACCAAGATAGGATGGGATAAATGCCTGTCTAGGATAAAGTGGGGGAGCTGCCTGTCCAGGATACAGGGTGGGTGGGGGGGAAGCAGGGTCAGGCATGAAAAACCATGTTGCAAGTCTGAAAACAGAAATAAAAGGGTGAAGGAGGACATGAATTGGAAGAGACGTGAATTTTCAGGCCTAAGTCTGTTAAAGGAGTCCCCCCAACACCCATGGGAGGCAGTAGTGTCCCTGCTGTGATCAGTCACAGCTGGAGTGGCTCAGGGAGCTATGGCCTCAACAAGGACATGGGATAGATCCAGAGGGGAAGTTTCTGGGGGTGGTCTGTGAATGCTGCCCCCGGCAGGAAGAGCTCTGGCTACCCCAGGGCAGAAGGCTGTAGATGCTAATGGGAGCCAGGAAGGAGAGCCCCTCTCCAGTTTGGTGAGAGCTGCTAATGAGGCTGGATATTCTCCTTGTCTTGAGACCTCTATCTTTGCTGGTCCAGGTGAGGTCCTGCCGACTTTGAGGGAGAGGAACTCACTGACTTTGGAAAACAGGAAGTTGGATTCACAGGAGTTAAGGTCCAACTAACTCCACCACACACCACGTGCGTGACCTTGGTCAGGTTTCTGCGTCTCAGTTTCCTGAAGTGTGAAGTGAGGGTTGGACGAGACTGCTAAGGGCCCTTCTGGCTCTGACATACTGTGATGCTTAGGGCCTTGATGATTTCAGTGGAGCCTTTGATTTCATATTCTTCCAAATTTATCTTTGTGAAAAGGATGATTACAACTTTTCGTTGTCAGGGAGCTGATTCACCAAGATGATCTGAGGTATAATTACGGTGTATGTGTGTATAGGCATTAAGAAGAAATTATTCTCAGGCATAAATGGTCTAATGTGAGCAGATGATTGCAAAAGACATTGGATTGAATTGTTTAACATCATGCTAATTTGCTTCAAGTGCAAACACTAATCAAGAACACTGAGTAATTATGATTTAGGTACAGGACCCCAATATATGAAATCGGCATTTTCATGTGAGCATCATTATCACTTATGTAACTGCTTACGGTATGCTGGGGGAGGATTCTAAGAAATGCGTTCATTACACAGCTCTGCAGTGACAAATCTTGGTTATTAATTTTACCTTTTGTCAAATCCCTTACAAGAGGCATCTATCAAATCTTAGAGAATAATTTTTACATTTAATGTAGCTTGATTAAATACCCACTTAATCTTAGACTGCTTTATGTAGGGGATTAGTGTCTTGCGTGTGTGAAAAATTGTAGGAGTTTGGATAAAGAAAAGGAGAGTCCAGTTTACCTGGAGCCCTAAACCCACTTAATTTTAATCATTTTACGGATGGGGAAACTGAGGCCTAAGGTGTATATTGCCCAAGATCACAAAATAATAACAGCTAACAATTTTATTTTGCTTCCGTGCCGAGTGCCTTTACAAGTCATATATATATATACAAGTCATATATATATATATATAGTATTCCTATATAAAAAGTTCTCTCTCTCTGTATATATGTATATGGGCTCTATACTGGCTACCTTAAGAAATGGGTACAGCCACCCTAAGAGACAGGCACAGTTATTTCTCCCTCACTTCACACATTAGGAAACTTCAGGCTAGGAAGGCCAAGTTACTTGCTCTGGGGCACATGGAGAAAAAGGGCAGAAGGAGCAAAGCCAGGATTTGCACCCGGGCATTTTAGCTCCAGAGTCCCTGCTTTCAAGCTGACACACTTCCTCATCAACACACTGTGTAGAAAAGGCGAGCTGGCCTCAGAATTCCAATCTCCTCATTTCCTTCTAAGTGTTTTTTTTTTCCATAACGTTAGGTTTAATAAAAACAAATCCATTTTGATATTTTGAAATAACATAGCAACGGAAACCTCCCGAGTAGCTGCCCAGAGCTGTGGCTCTGGAGGTGTTACTTTCTTGCATGAAGCCCCCCAAGGCGATCTTTCTGAATCACTATCTCCACATCTCCCAGGAGAAGCGCAAGCAGCTAGAATTAATTAGCAGGTAGGAATCTTTTATAATCAATGAATCATATGCTTCAAAGCAAATGGCTGATTAGGAAGTAGTTTCAAGATATGTGAAAAAGCTTTTTCCCAGAAATAAGCTAAACCAATCTTTATGTCTCATTTGTTGATGAATTTTCCATTTGCTTTTCTTCCTGGTTCTCCCTGGGTCCTACGTTCAGTCATTTCCAGCCTTCTTGTCTCAAGCCTTAGCTCCCAGAGCCTGGAGCCGTCCGATGTTCCTGAGTTACCCACTCTTTGACAGAGAGGATTCCTGGGGTTGCTGCATTTGGCCTGGCTATACCCACAATGGAGATGTGCCCTGAGCACTAAGCTACTGTCGACTACTTCTCTTGACTCAACCCCGGAACCCATTACCCAGCTGGAGTTTGCCGTAGGCAAATGAACCAAGTCTTTGGTCATAGCCGTAGCAGCTCATTGGTTTTCAACTTGATGGCTTATTTAACTGATGGTTTCTCTTCTCATGTGAAGCCAGTAGAACAACAAAGCATACTTGCTGAGACCATCAGGATTGGGAGCTGGTTTTCTGATCCACTGGAAAAGAGCACATTTGCTGTCCATGTCCCAAGGGGTTGAAATTATCCCATATTCCTGAAACGTAGTTTGGACCTCGTGCAGACTCGTGTCTTTCCCAAAGCTAGAATACCTCCTCACCCCCATAGTGGGACCGTGGATGGGTCGGGATTATAGATTCCAGGGGGCTTCTAAGAGCATATACCCACTGGTATTCCGTTAAGGAAGATTAGAGGGAGTGAGTGACCATCAACCATCAGACTCTGCTCTCCTTTCTTAGGCGCTGGTGAGAAAAATCAATGCCTCAGACAACATCTACACCACGGAATCCACCACAGGGAACCTGTTCAGCCTGACCCAGGAGGGGGCTCCCTTGTGCCGCATCATAGCAAAGGTGAGCTGATAGTTGGTGGCCAAAGTGAGGGACCTGGGGAGAGGGGGAGGAACCTAGTTTGGTGGGACTAGCTTGCTTGAGAAGTCTGTCTTGCCTCTAGCATTTATTTGCCGTGCGATCTTGGAAGAGTCAGTTCCCCTCTTTGGGCCTTGATGTCTCCATTTTTAATAGTGGCTAGGCCCTCTGCTTTCAGTTCCCACTTTAGAGAAAAACTTAGGTCCCCAGAGTCTCTATAATTCTCTTCATGTGGTATCTGTTAGAAATGTCAATCACCCCTCCCACCAAACCCAAACAAAACACATCCCCTAACTCAGGTTCTTGATGGTTCCCCAAAATACTTGCAGCCACTACAATACTATATGAGGGGAAGACAAAATTGAGGGCGACAGTGGTTTTCATCAATTACAATGGAAGGTTCTCTTTAAAGATTTATTTATTTATTTGTTTTATTGAGAGAGAGAGCATGGTGGGGAAGGGCAGAGGGGAAGAGAGAGTCCTGAGCAGACTCCCCACTGAGTGGGGAGCCCAGTGTGGGGCTTGACCCCAGGACCCTAAGATCATGACCAGAGCCCAAATCAATAATCTGATGTTTAACCAACTGAGCCACACAGGCACCCCACAGTGGAAGTTTTATTTTGCTAGCTTCATGGTTAATTTGCCCCTAAACTTGGGGTCCAAACACTTCGGGCAAATACAGACAATTGATAACCCTAGGATCTTATTTCATTTTTACTATTTTTTTTTAAACTTGAGAAATGACATTGCCATGGAGATAGAAGCAGTGATCTAATTGGAAGCAAAGTTACATCTTTCAGTCGATTTCACGTGGCAGCCCCAGGAAGACACTGTAGCTCAGTGGTTCCCTGTCTTGGCTCTGTCACCATCCCTCAGGGGGTGTTTGGAAACCACAGATAATTTTTTGCCCCACCTAAATTTACTGAGGTCCTGAGGTAAGACCTGAGACTCTGCATTTTAACAATCCCTATAGGTAATTCTGAGGTAAATTCCAATTTACCCTACAGGTAATTCCACTCTCAGAATCACCCATCTAAGTCCTTAAAGAAATCTGGAAAAGGAGAGTAAATGCTTGTTGACTCTGCATAGGGGAGAAGTAAATTGTATAGAACAGCAATAGCTGACATTTGAGTGTTGCTCTCCAGCATATTTAATGCCTTATAGACGTTATTTCTTTTAAATCCTAAAACCATCCTAGGAAGTAGGTATCATGTTTTTCTCATCTATGATTGAGGACATGGTTTAAGGGTCTTACTCAAGGTCACACAACTGATAAAGAGTGGAGTCAGAATTGGAACCCAAGTCTCTTTAAATCAGAGCTCATGATCCTCAAGCTCACGGTGGTGACTTCTTGTTCTGTCCTGACCCTTTAGACTCTTGGGCCAAAGAATGACTCAGAAGTTCTCAACCCTGATAAGTATTGGAATCACTAGGGAGATTTAGGTGTCACACAGCTAGTAAGTGGGTGAGCTGGAATTTGAAACTGCCTGCTTGGCAACAAAGGCTATGCTCTTACTTAGTATTCTGAGCTGCCTCTTAGCAGTCCTTTCTCCTCTTTCTCCTTCTTCTCCTCCTCTTCCTCCTTCTGCCCTTCTCCCCCCTTCTACAACCTTCATTATTTTTTGCCTCCTTTCTTTTCACCAAGCACCGTGATAAGCTTTTCATTTACTACTTCACTGATCCTCCCAATGACCTTCTGACGTGTTATAATTCCCATTTTTTTTAAGATTTTATTTATTTATTTGACAGAGAGAGATCACAAGTAGACAGAGAGGCAGGCAGAGAGAGAGAGAGAGAGAGAGAGAGGGAAGCAGGCTCCCTGCCGAGCAGAGAGCCCGATGCGGGACTTGATCCCAGGACCCTGAGATCATGACCTGAGCCGAAGGCAGCGGCTTAACCCACTGAGCCACCCAGGCGCCCTATAATTCCCATTTTTAAGATGAGGGAATAGAGGCTCAGAGAAAAGGTAAACAACATGTCTGAGGTCATGTGCTTTCAGGGCAAAACTGGTATTTTAACCAGACCTACTGACTCCAGAATCTTAATCTCAGCTTCTTATGTCTCCAACCCTTGGGAGAGAGCAGACAGAAGGCTGAAGGGAAGAGAAGATTCAGTGACGACTCCCATCTTTCCAGCCTAGAAGATGGTGACACTGGTTCCTCCAGTGGAGTCACTGTTCTTGGGTTCTCAATCCTGACAGTGATGCAGGAGCTGGGAGTCCCTGGTACCTTCTACGGTGCCTCCACATGGCAGCCTCACTATCGATGCTCATTGAGTATGCCCAACGCTGTGACAAATGTGGGATGGCTGCTCTCAGTGGCCTTCCTCACCCACCTTCTTGGGGTCCAGCATGGTCTGCCTTTGGCCACTTCATCCATCTGAGCTGCCTCCAGAAGACGATTTGGGCAGCCTGTCTGAGGTCTGTCCTCTCAGCCCCTTGAGTTCCGTTGAAGGCCAAGAACAAACCTAGTCTTCCCTGTGATGGTCATGGTCAGCCCCACCCCTTCCTGAGGACAGAGCCAAGCAAACTCCCCTGTGCTTTGTCAAAATCACCCCCTCTCCTGCTCCTCTATTACTAACCACCCCCCGAGTAGCCTAGACCCCACAAGTGGCCTCCTTAGCTTTCTGACAGTTGATCCCAAGTCTGTCTTAATAATACCTACCATGATACACTTTGGCTTTGAGCCCAGCGCTTTCTACAAAATTAAACAAACTCCAGCCAACAGTGCCATTCCACCGGCACAGGCGATTCCCGGCTCTACTCTAAGCTGAGTGCTGCTCTTGGGTCCGGGAGGGGTCTCCAGGGGTGTCCACACAACTAAGCCATCTCACTTCCTCGGCAGCCTCCCTCCTTCTCTCCCTTCCATATACCCCAACTCTTGGGATGCCTTTCATGAGGATTTGAGATCCTCTTCCAACCAGGAAGCTTTCCACAGGCTGACCCTCCCCTGGCTATCCAGACCTGGGAGCTGGGCCCTTTCACATACATTAACTCAGTTGTTCCCCCGACAGCTTGGCTGTGTAGCTACCATGACCCCATTTTTAGTCAAAGTTAACCAGCAGCAAAGCCAGGGTTTGAACCAGAATCCCTGCAATCCAGGTTTAGGATTTCTTCCCTTTAGCTTTTGTAGTAGCTAAAAATGCGAAGAGAGCTATTTTTCACAGTCTTGGGAAACAATGTAATGAAAATCCAATGCAGATGGGTACAGAGGCTTAAATATATAAATATGCTGGCTGCACTGTCTCCTGAGCCAAAGGAAGCCTGCCATATTGATCCCGGCTCTCAGTCTGGCATTCTTTGGTATCATTTCTTTGTTGGCTGCTCCAGACGTAAATACCTACCCACTTACTGATCTACCTGTCATATCCATATACTTATATATCTATGTATCTATCATTTATCCATCATTTCTATCATTGTACATAGAGATAATATTTATACTACATATGTTTAAATATGAGCATACACATATAAAAATATATATATATAAAATATATATATATAAATATATATACATATATATATAAACACATATAGATGTACCTACATATATAAGCACCTATAGGTATATAAATACTTGTATGTGGAGGGAGGTCCTCAGTAACCAGCCAGGCTGGCTCGGGAGACCATAGAGCTCCTGTTCCTTTTCTTCTCACTTTAAAAAGCAATTTGACTTTCCTTCAGTGACTCTCTGAATAAGACCTTTATGTGCAGCCCTCTTCAGCTGTCTCAGAGACCATGAGAAAGCAGGAAGACAGGGATAAAGGATTGTGGAGTGACAAGTCAGAGAGGGAGCGCCTTGTCACACACTAGAGTCTATCTTTATCAGAGTCGTGCCGTGCATTTACAATCAGAGTACTTCTGTTTGACCTTTCCATAGTCCTCTCTCAGATGATGTTAGGAGCTCCTTCTCTGTGTCCCTCTAACCCTGCACACCCTCATTTCATCACACTCCTCCCTGGATTTCTTCCCGCTTTAAAGATTAGCTGTCATCCCATGACTCATGGGTTGTCGGACCATGAGTTCAATATGGACCGGGCCTGAGACAGTGTTGTTCTGTGCTCAGCACAGCGTCTGGCTTATAATACACCATTAATAGTTTCTGGCTGCATGAATGCATTCATCTGTTTCCCCACCAGATGAACTACCCCAAAAGGAAGTGGGAAGATGAAAGTTAAGGACCGCTCTCAGCTGATGATAAAATGTTGGAAATGACGAACTCATCTGGGTTCCTGCCGTGACAGGCAGCAGAACTCTCAGAATGAAAGGGCTGCTGGGCTGAGTTTTGTGGGATGCCGGGTTGAGAAGATTCGGGACTTGTTGCGACAATTCTTTGCCAGGCTGTCACGGTCTTGGCTGCTTCTCCTTCCAGTTCCTCGCTCATTATCTGTGCCGTCAGTCACAGCTGCATCCCCAAAGCACGAAACAGTGCCTGTTGCGAGGTATATTGTTTCTTGAAAGAGTTCACAAAGATCTGACAGGGAATGGTATTTTTGCCGAACTCAACCTCCTTCTTCCTACAACATTTTTTTTTTTTTCCCAGTTTGGGGAGCAGAGTGCAACAGGTTTAGTTAGAGCCAGGAGGAGTAAGGTTAAAGGCAGGTGCCCTACCAGACCGAGTTCCTGTTAGTCTTCACACGTTCCTGGTTGCCGCCACTCCCAGGCACCCTTGTAGCCATCAGGGAAGGGCAGAGGGAGGAAAGAGGGCAGAGCCAGATGGGGGTGTTCAGAGTCTCCTGCTCTAGGAGGAGGTGGTGCTACCATTCATGATGGTGTTACCACTGGTTTGCTGGGCACTCTGGTGGGTCTGCTTTGTGATCTGTCGGCTCCCTCACTTTGGTCTGAGAGCCTGGGCTGGGGGGAAGCTCCAGTGATTTTTTTAATAGGGTAACTATGACCACCTAGGACATGTGCCTCACCCCAGGCTTCTTCTCAGAAGTCCTCCCAGACTGCTGTGAAGTCTCCACAAGTGAAACATGTTTCCATGACCAGCTGTCACAAAAGAACTCTACATCCACACTCAGCTAGGGTGATTGCTCCTAAAGATTTTTCTTTTCTTTTCTTTTTTTTTTTTTCCTTTTACAAACCAGAGTGAAGAAGGGAAAATAAGGATGTGTAGATTTGGGTGAATTATTTCACCCATCTGGACTTAGCGTTTTTTCCCTCCCAAAATGAGAATAAATTCCAGTATTGATATAAATAAGACTCCTTTTTTGTACGCCTGCCATGGTTGGGAGGATCTGAGGAATGATGGTGGTTGCTGGAGGAGGGGGAACCCGCACTGGGCTCCTAGGCTTCAGTTTCCTCCACCTGCCTCAGACTTGCTTCTTCTAGAATCTATTTCTGAGGGCTCCAGGCTTGTTCTGAGGCAGGCTGCTGAGTGGAAGCGGTGTTGAATGGTGTTGAGCCTGGCCCTCTCAAATATGTCTGGCCTAGACCCTACTACCCTAGCCCCAGAAGCATCTGGGGAGTCCCTCCTCCAGTTTGGACTATTAGAGCGATGTTCCTTGTGGAAGGAGCATTTCTTTGCAGCATGTATGTGAGCATGGAAGTTGTGTGTGTGTGTGTGTGTGTGTGTGTGTGTGTGTGTGTGTGTGTGTGTTTAGGAACTATAGGAGAGGAAACACTCTTTTCTTTCTACCACCTTCTTAGTTCTCTAGCTGGTGTCCTGTAAATTGAGCTGACAAAAGATAGATTAACAAGAGAATAACAAACCAAACTTTCTTCGTACGTACATCACGACTACACAGTGAGCTCTCAGAGATGAGTGAGTCAGAGGGTTGGTTAGAACTTGTACTTATATAGCAAAGAACAATTTTAGAGAAATAACAAAACAAGGAACAGGAAACCTGAGAAGAACTTTGAATCTCTAGGGCTGGCAGATCATGATAAGGCAAAGCTATGGAAAACTAATAATGGATGAAGGATGGTTAGTCAGATTTGTTGCGAAGATTCCCCTGGGGCCACCTCTGTGCTAGAAGGTTTTGAAGTTTTCTCTGATGATTAACTTTTTTCCTTCCTAGTAGAAAGGGGAAGGGGATAGCTCTGTAAATGTGCGTCCTCCTTTTAGGCAAACAGGAGGAGGGCAGAGATCTCTGGTATCTCCCTTCTTCCCAATTACCTTTAGTTCAAAATAATCTTTATGCCCCAGTAATGTATTTTGGGGGGACATATTCAGCTGCCTTCCAGACCTGAAAAAAACATCACAGCTGGGTGAGGGATGCCAGTTATTCTCACACTAGCCCCAGGACGGGGGACCCAGGGAGGTCATGTGACATTTTCTCTTTTCTTGGCAGGAGGGTGGGGTTGTAGCCCTCTTCAAGGTCTGCCGCCAGGACAGCTTCCGGTGCTTATACCCCCAGGCGCTGCGCACGCTGGCCTCTATTTGCTGCGTGGAAGAGGGTGTCCACCAGCTGGAGAAGGTGAGAGAGCAGCTGCCTGGCTGGGGTGGAGTGTGAGGTCCCTGAATCAGGAGGGCAGTGGGTGGGGCCCGATCGACCTGGTGGCCCCCCCGGGCCTCTTCCCTGAGAACCTCTTTCCCCAGGCATCCCTCCGAAGGGGTTGCTGGAATCTTGACTGTGGGAGTTAATGAAGAGGTCAGGGATTGAGGAGTCTGGCCAGGTAGGGCAGGGCTCAGAGGGGCACTCAGCACGTTCTGGGTGGAGTGGCCAACAGTCCAGTGGGCAGAACAGAGCAGAAGGTAGACAGTTAGGGTGCGGAGTGGTGTCAAAGTTTAGGGCTTTTGGTTCTTCACACATGGCAGGACCCAAGTGGAAGGAGGAGGATCCCACTCCCTGGAGAACTGAGTGGGCAAAAGAAGGATGCCTTGGCTTGGGCAAAGCAGGCGGGGCTCTGCCAAGACAGAGGGATCGGGTCAGGGAAATGGAGCCTAAGTCCAAGCGTATGTTGGGTCCATATGGCATGGGGTGGGCGGGGCCAGAGGGAAGCGAGTGATGTGGTAGACCCAGGTGCCTCAGGCCCAGATGCCCCCAGGGCAGTGTCACTAATTCCATCTATCCTACCCCCCCACCCACCCAGGTTGTAAGGGTGAGGTTGCTCTTCAGCTACCCAGACCTGAGTGGCTATGAGACCTGCAGATGCGCCGTCAGGGACTTTAGCCAGGAGGGTTGGGGAGGCTAGG
The DNA here is from genome assembly GCF_002288905.1 of Enhydra lutris kenyoni. Taxonomy (NCBI): domain Eukaryota; kingdom Metazoa; phylum Chordata; class Mammalia; order Carnivora; family Mustelidae; genus Enhydra; species Enhydra lutris. Next base: position 44,101,767 of record NW_019154106.1, on the reverse strand, counting down.
GCTGACATTTGGAGATGTCTCAACCAAGTTTCAAGGAAATATGTTGAACACTTTTATGGAAGAGAGGCACAAAGGCCAGGAATAGCCTGGCGATGGTTGTGGTACTCTCAGAATTAGGGGGTAGGTGCCTTGAGTCTGTTCTGTATGGGGGTGGGGCAAAGAAAGTGTTCCCCTCAACTCTGTACACATGTCCCCCAGTCTGGTGCTGGCTCCAGAAAACCCACACACACCATCTTCTTCACTTTGGTCTGGACTCCTAATCAGATGGTTATCTCATGTCCTGCCTGCCTCTTTCCACGGGACAGGGATCATGGGCTCAGAGATGCTTTTGGCCAAGGTTGGAGGATGCTGAGGGATTCTGCTCATTTTACAGAGGAGAAGGCTGTGGGTCAAAATGGGGAAGTAATTTTTGTGAGGTCACAAAGCAAGATGGTGGAAGAGCTAGTACCAGTCCTCTGGGCAGAGCCTCCCCTTCCTGCGGGGGTGGAGACCTTTGTAAGTGTGTGCTTACACGGAGAGCAGAATGGGGGAGGCGGAGGGACAAACTAGATGGATACACAGACTCCCTGAGGCAAATGCATTGGACATCTCCAGCTCTATGTGCTGAATAATCTTCTCCCTTCTCCCATAAAATCCTCTTCCTGGGACAGTGGAAACACGAAACTGGTTTTGTTTTTCATTTTCTTTCATGCTGGTTTGTGGGAAGAACAGGAAAAAAATAGAAGGGACTGGAATCACCAGTTGTCCAAAAACAGTGGATTTCTTGGCTTCGGAGATTTGCAGAGCAGCAGGAAATTTCTAATCCAGGGAAGAAAAACAGCAGAGCTTTTTTGTTTAGAGCTGAAAACCTGTGTAGCTGGGGAGTCTGGAGGCGATTTTTCCTTCCACCTTCCTGCTGCTGCTCCAAAACCAGAAGGCATGAAGGCACCTTTACCAGGCCAGATGGGCCGCCCAGGGCCTGTGCTGACCTAGCCCTAACACACATCCCTTTTTAACTCACTAGAACCCTGTGAGGTGAACCCCTTTTTTTTTTTTTTAAAGATTTTATTTGTTTATTAGACAGAGAGAGAAAGAGAGAGATCACAAGCAGGCAGAGAGAGAAGGGGAAGCAGGCTCCCCACTGAGCAGAGAGTCCGATGCGGGGCTCGATCCCGGGGCCCCCGAGACCATGACCCGAGCCCAAGGCAGAGGCTTAACCCACTGAAACACCCAGGTGCCCCGAGGTGAACACTCTTTACGTCTCCATCTTAAAGACAGGAAACTGAGTCTCAGGCAGTCTCGGCGACTTGCCTAAAATCACAAAGAACATTCTAGAGCCAGAATTTGGACCCCGTCGGCCTGAGTCTGACGCCTAGGCTTCCTGACTGCCTTGCTGGTTTTACAGATTCTCTCAGAGTGCCAAAAGAGTCCTTGCAGCTAAACCCACGGTGTCCTTGCTGCTCCTGGCCAATATGCCAACCTTCCCCGGCCCAGGAGAAGGTAGTCCTAACTGGGCATTCCCCTCACCTGGGGCAGATTACTTTCCATACACAAACAGTCCGGAAACACCTCTATGCCCAGCGCTGAGCAGGAGGGAAAACAGCCAGAGAAGAGCCCCCTGGTGGTCAGAATAGCAACTACATGCTACAGCCCTGGTGCTTTGCCTAGCGGTTCCCAGGGATTTCTTCTTACATCTGATGCTTGCCTGAGTGTGCAAACGTCCCCATTACACAGATGAAGAAACCAAGGCTTAGAGAACTGAAATGACTTGTCACCCAGAATTACACAGCATGTAGTTCATTCATTCAGCAAATATTTTTTGACTGCTCTTTGCCCGGTACTACTGTTTCAGGTACCGGGAGCTTAGTGAACAAAACAGCCAAACCCCTCATCCTCATGGAGCTTCCATTCAAGTGCAGGGGGTGGCAAGCCAAGACCTGTCACATTCAGCCTGCTGCCTGTTTCGGTATAGCCCGTGAGTGGAGAAATCACCCCCCACCCCTTTTTTAAATAGTTTAAAAAAATCGGAAGAATAACATTTTGTAGCCTGTGAAAATTCTGTGAAATTCTAATTCAAATTTTTGACCCAGAAAGTTGTCGTGGAACTGGCATTCTTCTTCATTTAGGTGTTGACAGTCTACCTTTATGCTACAGCAGTGAGTTGAGTAATTGTATGAGACCATAAGGCCCACAGAGCCAAAAATATTTCCTGTCTGGCCCTCGGCAGAAAATGTGTTTTGACCCCAGTTCTAACAGGTAATCAGATCATTGTGACAATGATGAACAGGACAGTTAACAGCGAATACTTGCTTTGGGCAAGCACTTTGCTAAGCCCTTCCTTTCACTGTGTCTTGTAATCGTTACCACCCGGATGATACTGTGATTATCCTCCTTGTTTACAGAAGGAAGGGAGGCTCAGGGAAGTGAAGCGCCTTGCTCAAGGGCACACAGCTAACGGGTGGTCCAGGAGACATGTAGTCAAGCTCTACCAAGCCAGAGCCAGCCTGGGCTGTGAACCATCATGTGGACCCAGGACTAATATCTGACATTGTAAGGCCTCACAGTGTGCTGCTTCCAAAATTGAGAGAAATTCTAGACCCAGGAAGGGCTCAGGGTCTCTCCCACCCCTGCCATGCCCTCTTCCCCAGATCGTGCCCACACCTGCCCCAACTGTGTGATCTGGGCTTCTGAGAGCTGGCCTCAGAGGCTCTAGTGAGGTTGGCCATTGTTAGTGTTTAGAGTGCAGGGTGGAGAAGCCCAGAGACAGGCTGGATTGTAGAAACCGCAGCAGGACAGGGGAGGTAAAGACAGGATAGGGAGTGTGGTGTCCAGCGGCTCTTGCCCGCACAGTCACAAGGCCCAATTCATGCGCTAGTCACAGAATGTCAAAGTCCCAGCCTCGGCTGATTTGCCGGCGTGGGCTCCTCGCTGAGGCCCACTTGACTAATTGGCAGTGAGAAATGGAAATTGCTGGATTTGGTGAAATTCTTCTTTGTCATGCTGCTCCCCCACTTTCCTCCAACCCCAGAAAGGTCTGTTAAATCACTCACAGACCCTAGTGACAGCGGCGTGGGTCTAGGCAGGACACCAGACACACATGCCTGGGCTCTGTTGGGTGTGGGGCACTCATGTGGTCCTTGATTCAGGCGTGGATCCATTCATCCACTCTGTGAAGTCACTTCAGCACCGGCGTCCTCCTTGCTTCTGTCATCCAGCTGTCCGCTCACTCATTCATTCATCTGCTCAGTCCATCACGCAGCAACCATGCTCTGCATCCCTTCCCTCCTGGTAATCTGCTGAGAAGCCGCCCAGCACGGTGGGGAAGCCATGGCCTCTGATGGTCAGGCTTTCCTGGTTGGGAGCACAGGGTTCTCCACGACAAGTTTGGGTACCCTTCCCTGAGGACTTGGCTTACCTTCCCAGAGGTGCCGCGTCCTCAGTTAAATGGGCATGAGGAGATCTACCCCCGAGGACCATCAGAGGAGACTAGATGCACAGGAACGTGGTGCTATTCGCACGAGGCACCAAGAAAGGGTAGCTGTTATGATGGCATTTAGAGAGACAGTCACCAGGATTTGACCATCAGTGGCCTGGGGAAGATTACCATCGGGTGGACTTGGGGAGTGCTGACCTGGTGGGAGGAGGAGGCTGGCATGGTGGGAGATGGTGCTCAGGGCTCAGTATGGAGAAGCTGGGTGGGGCTGGGGCACGAGTCCTCGTATCCTTTCCGTTTTACAGATGAGGAAACTGCTTGGAACTGGAGAGCTTTAGAACCAAGGCTGGTTCTGAGGTGGGGATTGCAGAGGAATGGCTTCCTGGGAGCCAGGCTGCACGTGTTAGCTTGGGCAGCGGGCAGACTTGGACACTCCCTGAAGAGGGTTGGTGGGGCGACATGTCAAAGCACAGTGCAGGCCTCTCCAAAGGTGTCTGGAGTGTCTTTCAAGAATCTATTCTTTCTTTTCAGAGGCCTGGTTCATCCTGGCCACAGCCTCTCCTACACTGTGTTTCCCTTAAACCAGTGAGTTTCAGGAAGTCTGTCCTACGTCCCTTGTGTCCTTGGCAGGCAGTCACCCCTCATTCCCCAGACTCTGTGCTAGGCTCTGGAGAGGAGGGACAAACAGCTATGTTCTCTCTCTCCCCCTGGGGTTGGCTGGGGCAAAGCCAAGAAATTCAGACAGCGGAAAGAGGCTGTTCCATGGCCATCAGAGGCCACAGGCCAGTGGCACCACCTCTGCTTTGGGTGCTGGTGAAGGCGGGAGTAGGGAGGCAGTGGAGTTTGGCTCAGAGGGCCAAGGAGGAGCTCCCAGGCAGGCCAAGGGAAAGGGGCCTCAGCAAAGGCAGAGGTTCTCCACAGCTGGCCAGTGGGTGGTGGAGCGCTAAGTCTTTCAGGAGCTCTATATTCAATGAACTGGGGGAGCCTGAAAAAAAGACAATGTTCTCTGGATCCTACCTTGGAGAAGACTGGAGGAAGAAAACAAGGGCCCAGGAGGGAGTGAGGGCCCCAGAGCCACACGGTCCAATGAGAACAGACAGACCCAACTCCGTCTGGATGGCCAGAGACGACCCAGCCTGCCTGGCCTGGTCATGGCAGCCTTCCTGGGGAGAGCTGTAGGGTTTAGATAGGCTGACAGAGGGCTAGGGGACAAGTCATTCCTCTCTGAACCGTGGTTTCCACTTTATAACTTGGGAATAACTCTTCCTTGGTGGAGGGGCCATGATGAGGCGGTGGGACAGTGTGGGCGGGGCTCGCCCTGTGGTGCCTGCGAGGAGGGAGCACTCCGCCTGGGTTGGCTTCCTCTCCCTCCTTCTTGCCCATTTGTCTCTACTATTTCAGGTGGATCTGGGGAAACCCTGCATACCCTAAAGAGGCTGAGTCCTGGGACTTTTACAACAGTCCTGGCAGAGTCCCAGATGTTCTGCGCGGTGAGAGGGATGGTCAGGGCACTGCGGGTGCAGGAGCCGGGTTTGGACAGGGCCAGGGGCCAGGATGGAGTTGCAGGGGGTGGGGGCTTGAGCGAGACTGGGGGCTGTGGTCCAGGCAGGGGGGTGGGGATCTGAGGGGCAGGAACCCATGGGTCTAGGGCCATAATGGGGACATGGGGGGCACCCAAAGCCCATTGCTAAGACAGCCTCAGACAACCTCAGAGACAGTTCTAGGAAGTGCCTCTTCTAGCCTTGCGACCAGAAACCATCTTGCTTTCAAAAGAGCTTCCTTTTATTCCCACCCCCTCCCTCTTGTTTTATTTTTTCAAATAAGGAGTTCACCCTGTGCTGGAGCCAAAGGGAGAGTTTAATGAAAATCGATGGAGAAATTAAAGATGGAAAGAAATTAAAGATGAGCAGAGGGCAGGGAATGAGGGTTCAATTTCAAGTCCAAGAAGAAAATTGTCAGTGGCAAGGGTTGGGAAAACTGCTGCCTCTCTCCACGCAGCTCTGCCACCCCTCCCCTGTCTCCTGGGCCCATTTCTTGGGATTGAGATGCCCTGACATCTGAAGGGCTAGGCTGGAGGCCGAGGGGCCTGAATCCAGCTATTTAAATCCCAGAGACCCTTGGCAGGAGGGGGCAGGGTGTAAGGGGGCCACTAGGGCACGATCTGCCACTCCAGCTGCCATTTCACAGGACTTTCTCTCCCTGCTTCTTCCCTGCAGAGTTGCAGATGATCATAAATAGATAATATTCACACACAAAAAAAATCCAGTTTTTACTTTCTTTTTCTCATTTGATTCTCACAATCGCATTGTAAGGAAGGCAGAGAGAGATGGTCCCACCCATTTTACAGAGGGCAGAGTTGAGGCTGGAAGGCATACAGACACAGTGAGGGAGGCAGAGCCTGGGTTGGGAACCCCATTTTTTTTTGCTCCCAGCTATAGGTTCTATTTGCTACAGTCTTCTTTGCATACTTTCCCTATCTAAAAACGGTGTGGTGTGCAGACCCCAGGGCAAGGAAGCTATTCTATCTTGATATAGTCAGTTCTAGTTTGTCAGTAAGGTTTGGTGGGGAGAGTGGGGCAAGAAATCTGCTTAATATAACTTGCAGCCCCTTCTTTAGCCAGGAGTAGCTGCTAGAGGGAGAGAGAGAGAGATAATGTCTCTGGATGGAGATCCCAGATACCTCTCCATCCCAGGGCTCAACCCTCTGAGGCTTATCAGCTTCCCCCTCCCCTCCAGCCCCCAGGTGCAGGCCTTCACCTGCCTTGGAAATGGGCTGGAACAGTGCAAAGAACCCCAGGGTTCGAGGTCAACTGTCTGTGCTGACTGGCAGGTAGACAGGGATGGGGACTGCAAGGGGGCTGTCTAGAGGGAGTGTGGTTCATTTCCTTTCCTGAGTTCCAAGTCTCCCAAACTTCTCCCTCTGCCTTGAGAGTAGGGGGTGAGGGGGCTTGAAGGAGGCCAGGATGTGAAGAGGCAAAAACAAAATTAGGCACTGTCCCACCTCCCTGCAAGCCCTCCTTCCCCCAATCCACTCCCCCCACCCCCCGCCAACCCGCAAGAGTTCGCGCTGAGATGACAGGCCAGTATTGTTCAGACTGAAGGAAGGCCCTGCTGGCTTGGGGGGCTGCAGCCCATGCACAAGGCACAACCCGAGTTTGGACAAGGCAGGGAGCCCCCTGGCAGCGGGAACAAGTGCAGCAGCGGAGGCAGGCTGGGCTCGGTCGGGGCTGCGGTAGGTTCCCGTGCGTTGTGCGGCAGCGACCCCTGGTGGATAAGAGCGGCAGCCGCAGCCCTGTCTCACCGCCTGAGGCTGTCTTCTGGAGCTGTCCAGGCTGGTAGGCTCAGGGTCCGAACCACCCATCCAGAACAGTGTGTCCTGTGTATGTCATGTGTGTGGGGAGGAAGGAGGGAGATTTGAAAATTCAAGGCAACAGGAGTTTCTTCCTACCAATCCAGCTTCCTCCAGAAGAAGGATGTGGATACAATTTGTAATCTAACGTGTGTCCGACTCCCAGAAACCTTCCTGAGCCTCCCCAGTTCTCACTGGACTCCAAACCGCTCTGCCTGACACAGAGGTGCCTGTGAGCAGGCTGCTTCTGGCACATTCCCCCTTTGGTGAGCAAGCCTGGGTTCCATGCCCGGTTTCAGCACTTAAGAGGTGTTGACCTGGTAGTCTTCTAAGTCCTGGTCCCTTCATATGTAAAGAGGAGTGACAGTCCCTACCTTGCAGGCTGTGAGGATGAAATGAGTGCATGTGCCATACATGTGAGGTGTTTTTTCCCCTTTCCTGCCAGAGTCCTCCACTGAACGTCTTCAGGCCTTCCTTGCTTTGGTGCACCTGCCTAGGCTGGGGAGGCCTGGGAAGGCATCTCACATGCCCTTGCTGAAAAGGCTCTGATGTCCTTCTTTGGTCAGCCTTCCCGACTGCTCTCTTCCCTCCTGGCACTCACACTGTACTCGAGGCTGCTCCTGGAGCGTGTCCCACGCTGCCTGGCCTCGGAGCTCTGCCTCGGCTTCCTACCAATAGACACCATATCGTCCACCACGTAGCCATCAGGGAAGTGGCTTGCACACCCAGGCGAGCAATGCTTGCCATATGACTGGATCAATATTGTTGGAAGAGTTCTAGTGCATTCTTCCCCATTGCAGAGGAGAGGGTAGAGGCCCAGAGAAGGGAGGTGATGTGCACACACCCGCACCCCCCCCACTCCTACTGTGAGCAGCAGGCCTGAGGCCAGAAGGCAGGTCATGGGAGCTCACTGGGCTGCAGCCTGGCCTCTGTGAACTGTTTCAGGCCCAGGGGTGGGGTGGGCGTGGGGAGTGCAGATAATGAAGCATCCCTTCAGTAAGGACAGAATGCCCCAAAATCTGTCTGTGGGATTTTCCCTGAGCCCCCTTTTATACCATTCATCCCTAGTCATTTGTTCCAGCTTTGCCCTCCCCTTGCTTTCACTCCTCTGGCCACGAGCCCACATTCTTGGGTCCCCAAACAAACCTTGTCCCCAGCTTAGGGGTTTATGGGGAGAACCCGGGCCAGACTGTCCTTTGCCGCGGGTTTGCTGAAGACCCACAAGCAAGTTTTCTAGTCCCCACAAAACTCCGTTTTCTCATTTGGCGGAGGGAGGCGTGTGTTCCCCGGGGACCGTGTGACATATGAAATAATTTTGGAAGACAAATGTGATGAACAAATGTCCGAAGTGGTGAGCAGGCCGGGCTGGGAATTCTGGGGCCGATTCTCCAGGGTTGGATGTGTGGTGAGGGGGCGATGTCCCTCGTTCCTTGAGGAGTTGCCTGGGTGCCTGTCCCCCCTGGGAGTTCACAGATGGAGGCCTGTGCTTCTGTGCAGGTGGGTGGTGGGCTGAAGAGACGCAGACTCGGAGAAGTGCATTTCCCGCCTGTCCCCCAAGCAATCTGGTGAGAGCAGAAAATAAATAAGTCCGATGTAAACACAATGCCGGTGCTGGGGAGGCAGGAAGCTGGGCCACGGGGACACGGGGGTTTCTGGGGGGGTCCTGGACAAGGTGTAAAGGAGCCTGCACCCCCCCCCCACGCTGCCTTCCCCTTTGGCTTATGAAGTCTGGAGGTGAGCCGGGGAAAGGCAGTTGCTCGGGCAGGAAGGGGAGAAGCTAAGGAGGCTGAGGGGGCTGCAGAAGGTGTCGGTGTGGGGCAAACCTGACTAGGGAGGACCCACTCGCATGGAGAGTAGGCTGGCTCTCACAGCACAGAGCCAGAACCACTGTCCTGCCCCGGCCAGCAGGTGACCGGCCTGTGGTCTCCAGCAGCAGAGACAGAGAGAGACAGGGAGAGGGAGGGGGGATGAGAAAGAGGAAGAGGGAGGGGGGAGATGGTTGGACATACCCACGGAGAAGGAACAACATGCAGGGGAGTTTCATTCTCCTCTGGCCTGCTTCAGAGGTAGGAAGCACTTTGCCACTTAGCCATAGCTGGATAGGCAGTGCCCCCATTGTCATCTGCTCAAGGTGCCGAGTGGCCTCGCAGGGTGGGTTTCATTGTCATTCTCCTGATGAGCAATGATTTTGAGCATTTTCCCACATCCTTGTTGACCCTTAGGATATGTTCTGTGAAATGTCTGACACTTTGGTCCATTTAAAAAAAAATGACTTCTTTGTCTTTTTGTTATTGAATTATAAACTTGGATAAACATATTCTACGTATGAAACTTTTGTCAGGTATATGTCTTGAGAATATACATTCTCAGCCCGTGGTCTGCTCTTCCATTCTCTTAATGGTGTCTTCTGATGAATAGAAAGGCTTAACTTGGGGCGCCTGGGTGGCTCAGGGGGTTAGGCCTCTGCCTTCGGCTCAGGTCATGATCTCAGGGTCCTGGGATCGAGCCCCGCATCGGGCTCTCTGCTCAGCGGGGAGCCTGCTTCCCCCTCTCCCTCTCTGCCTCCTTGTGATCTCTTTCTCTCTCTCTCTGTCAAATAAATAAATAAAATCTTTAAAAAAAAAAAAAAAGGAAGGCTTAACTTAGGTAAAGTCCAGTTTATTGATCTATTCTTTCATAGTTGGTGCTTTTTGTGTCCATTGAAGAAGTGCTTATTTAAATCATAAGAGACTCTTAATCTCTGGAAACAAACTGAGGGTTGCTCCAGTGGAGGGGTATGGGAAGGATGGGGAGGCTGGGTGATGGACATTGGGGAGGGTACATGCTACGGTGAGTGCTGTGTATTGTGTAAGACTGATGAACCACAGACCTGTATCCTGAAACAAATAATACATTATACGTTCATTTTAAAAAAGTATAAAAACCCTTAAAAGAAGTGTTTGTTTACCCCCTAATCATGAAGGTATCCTATATTTTCTTCTAGAAGCTTTATTGTGTTACACTCTATATTTAGGTCTCTGATCTATTTCAAATTAATTTTTTTAGTGGTGTTCGAAGTTCAGTGTTTTCCAAGTGATATCCAGTTGTTCTAGCACCATTTGCCAAAAAGACCATCTTTCACCATTTAATTAAAGAGGTGCCTTTGTTGTTAGTAAAGTGAGTCTGTTTCTGGAGTTTTTCTCTTTTTCTTGTTCCATTAGTCTTTTGTCCATCCTTGTACCAAGATGACACTGTCTGAGTCCCTGTGGTCTGTAACAAATTTTAGCATTTAGTAGTATAAATCCTCTAACTTTGTTCTTTAAGATTATCTTGGTAATTCTAAGTTATTTGCCTTTCTCTGTACATTTTAGAATCCACTTGTTAATTCCCACAGAAATACCTGCAAGGATTTTGATTGGGATTTCTTTAAATTTATAAATAAATTTTGGGATTATTGACATCTTAGACAGTATAGGGTTTTCCAATCAATAAATGTAGTATAATCTCTTTATAGAGACTGCCTTAATTTCTCTTAGCTATGTTTTGAGTTTTCAACATCTTGCATGAGTGTCAACATCTTGAATATCTTTTTAAGACTTATTTCTGGGTGTGTTTTATGCTTATTAAGTCCTATCTTAAGATTCTTACTTTCTAATTGTTGTTGATACATAGAAAATACAATTTTGAATATAATGGTATATAGACTCTTTTGGATTTTATACAGATTTGGATTGTGTTCAGATTGTGTACACAGTCAAGGGATCTTTAAACTATGAAAGTTCTTCCTCTTTTCTGGTAATTTTACCTTTGTATTTCTTTTTCTTATCTTATTTCATTGGCTAGGGCCACTGTAAAATGTGAAATAAGAGTGGTGATAATGGATATCTGTCTTTTTCCTTGTTTGGGGGAATTCCTTCAAAATTTTATTTACTATTTCATTATTAACTGTGATATCATTATCACTTTAAGGATTAGATAACAGGCTCAGAGAAGGTAAGTAACCTGCTCATTTCACCAAGTCAGCAAGTAGCACAGGTGAATTGTGAAGCCAGACTTTTCTCTCTCCTAAGATTGGGCAGCTTCTACCATACCATAGGTACATCTGGGACAGGGGTGCTCAACCTAAGATCCCCGTTGTAATTAGTTGAGGAGTCTTTAAAAGTATTGATACCAAGACTCTATCCCAGATCAATTAAATCAGATTTTCTGGTGGTGAATCCCAGGCATTAGTAATTTAAAAACTTTCCCAGATGATTCTAATCATCTGAGAACCCAGGCTAAGAACCACTGGTCTAGAAGCATTTTTGGTACAATTCCCACCCAAGCTGTGCCCAGGAGTGCTTTGCTGAAAACTTGGTGTTTTTACATCAGCACAGGCCTGCTAACCCTAACTCAAAGGGAAGTGAATTTGTTCTTGCTGGTCTTTTTTTTTTTTTTTTTTTTTTAATATTTTATTTATTTATTTGACAGAGAGATCACAAGTAGGCGGAGAGGCAGGCAGAGAGAAAGTGGGGGAAATAGGCTCCCTGCTGAGCAGAGAGCCTGATGCGGGGCTCGATCCCAGGCCCCTGGGATCATGACCTGAGCCGAAGGCAGAGGCTTTAACCCACTGAGCCACCCAGGCGCCCCCTTGCTGGTCTTTTGATATCCTCTCCCAAACTCCTCTCCTATCCCCAAAGGCTTTCAGAGCATCTGTTTGACAATCCACTTTAAGGAAAATCATCTGCCTGACAGGGAAATTATTTTTTATTTGTCAGTAAAATAAAGTGATTCTATCGCTGGTTTTCCTCTACTGCAATAACTCATCTCTCTGTACCTCAATGACTTCCTTAGCAAACTGGTTATAATCCCTTTCATCCATTGTCCCATTCTCTATTACATATTAATGTTTGTTTTATCCATTTTGACACTGAGCTTTTAATAAAAAATTCTTGTTTGCAATAGCAAAGGAGGTTGAGTGGTGTCTGGGACATGTTAGTTTGGAAGGAGGATAATATGACCCTCCCAGAGGCCTGTTTTACTTTCGTAGCTTTCTACAGAGCTGTCAGCTCTACCAGCACTCCTTAAAACAAATACCCCATTTTATAAAGTGAGCCTTTAACCCCTTACATTGTGCACAGATTCTGTGTTGGAACTTGCCCTGATCTGGTTTATATCCCGCATTCAGATCTTGCTTCTGATGGATGGATTCATTTATTCCGCCCAATGCTTCTCCCTGTCCCTTGGTCCACACTTGTCTTTGTTTCCTTGGGCATGACATTTGCTTCCCTCTCTATGATTGACTTTTCCCTCTGGCTATATCCTGGGCAAGCAGATCTGTCCTGCCTCGTCCCATAAGCAGAATTCCCACAGCTTTGTGGTCCCCACTTGTCTTTTTTTTTTTTTCCCCTGCAGACTTCAAGTGTCTGAGTGGACAGACAGATGAAAGAGGAAATCCGGGGGTCTTTAGGTGTTCTTCCTCCCCTATGGCTGAGTTGCCACCACATTCGTGTGATTCTGTTTAACTGTTACAACCCAGCAACCTTCTGCCTTTCCCTAAAAACTAAACATGCAGAATGGAACTGGAAGATAGCAACCCAGCACCAGAATATATGGTGGGTCTTTATGTACTAGCCAGTATCCTTTAGATATCTGCATTAACGCCACCAGTGATGCTTTTCTAATAATTAGTGGGAGGAGAGGTTTGCTCATAAATCTGATGTAATGTTTACTGTGCATTTTGGGTTCCACCAGCTCCCTCTGTGTCCAGACTCCAGGTGCATCAGCCCTGCTGCCCAGGTGATGACCAGGTCATACCATCCTCATCATCACTTGCATGCCCTCCCATGAGGAAAGCTGGGCCTTGGGCCCAGGCCCATCCCATTCCATGTAAAAGCTAATTACATATAAGTGCTTCCAGCAGCAATTTCTTTAGAGATGTGAAAGTGCTTTGATTAAAGTGTTCTCCTGGCATCATTAAGTTTATGTCCAGGGATGGGAAGTCGTGGTGTGAGGATGGAGACTTTCCAGAAATGGGACCAGTGTTTGAGGAAGCTGGCCTCAGGCTGGGCCACTCCTGGGGCCAGCGTAGGAACTAAGCTAAGCAGCCCCTATCGACCTGACCCTTTCACTTGCTTCTTCCTTCACTGCCTTTCCCAAAGGCTGCCCAGAGGGGCACAGGGCAAAGGGTGAGGAGGCCAGGATGGGAATTCCGGCCCTGGCACTAATGTGCTTTATGGCCTTGATGAACTCTTTGCCTCCTCAGTGCTGTCTCCCCACCATTCAGCCTGCTGTGTTAACTGCCATGTGTCAGGTTTCAGCTGGGTGCTGGGGACCAGAGATGATTCAGTACAGGAGCTGCCTAGAGCAGCTCTCTAGTGCAGGGTGGACATATAAACTTATGCAGATAGCCTGACACAATAAGTGTGCATGTTGTGACCAGACCAGAGTGGTATGGCAGCTGGAAGGACAGAGACAATATGTGGGAGGCAGGCATGTGTTCACAGAGGAGATGTCTTACCTGAATCTAAGAAGGGAGTTGGGGCAGGGACTGGGAAGATGACCACTCAAGCTTTAGGTGAACTGGGTTTGAGGTGCCTATGGAATATCCAGGCAAATTAATTTGGGAGTTAAACATAAAGTGATTGAGTGGCAGGTTGGAAATGTAGATGTGGATCTCAGGAAAGAAGGTCGGGGCTGGAGAGCTAGGTTTGGGAGTCATCAGAGTGAGTCACTGAGGCCAATTGGCTTGGGTGCTCTTGACTGAGATGGTACAAATGGGGCTAATGGGGGAACCTGGGGTAAGCTATCTTAGGTGCATACAAAGGAGGGCAGACTAAAGGAGCAAACGATAGTGATAGTTAGCTAGGGAAGAGATGAGTCTCCCAAATGGGGTATCATGGAGTCCCAGGCAGGAGAGAGCACTGAGGTGGAGAGGTCAAGTCAAAGAGGAACTTGGAGGCTACCATACAAATCCCCAAATCCTTTTTAAACATGATTTTTCTCTCTCTTTCATATTTTATTTCTCTGTGCATCTCTCTGTCTTTGTTTCTCCATCTCTTGTTTCGTCCTGATTCATCTTTGTACCAGGGCCTAGTTCAGGGCCCACCACAAGGTAGGTGCACAATTAATGTTTGATGAGCTATGAAGAGATGCAGGGACTATCCTACTTTTCTCTTTATTCTCCTCTGAGGGATTGTAGTTATTCATCTTATTGGTGCTGGTCAGGAATTGAAATAGGAGTCACTCCTCTTTTAAAAGTTCTAGTTCTGGGCTGCATGAGTTGGTGCTCAAACAAGTAGGAAAACCTGTGGGCCCCAACTCAGAGGGCTGAGGTTCCCAGCGGGGTCTCAGTCCTGGGGGGCCCTACAGAAAGGTGAGTAGGACTCAGGGCCCCAGATCTAGAGATGGCTACAATCATCAGGTGTGGAAGAGATGAGATGATGGCACCACCATGTGGCAGATATTTTACCTGCATTATCTTTGTTAACTTCCAATATCCTCTGAGGTGGGTATTTTTACCCCCACTTAGAGATAAAGCCTCAAAGTAAGTACAAAGATTGTGCAGCTAATAAGATGCAGAAGCAGGATGCAGACCCAGGTAGGTGTGACTCCAGAGCCTGTGCATGTTCTGATGCTACAGGAATGGGTTCAGGCACTGGGAAGCCTAGAGCCCAGTGGTATGGTCCCTCCAGGCCTCTCACTGTGATGAGCTGGCTGGGTTGGAGTTGCTGAGAGGGTGATGCACACAGAGATCAACTTGGGCTAGTGGCATCTTGCTGACAAGCAGGCAGAGTGGCACATCATTATCATCAGAGCCAAAGGCCCAGGAAATTGGCCCAATGTGACAATCTACCAAATAGAAAAATGGGCAGAACACATGAACAGGCAATTCATAGAAAAAGTCCAAATGGCAAAAACCAAAATCAAAAGCCAAACCTAATCAAAGTAAAATGGAAGCATGAAAAGGCTCTGAGCTTCTTTGTAGAAAGTGAAGACATGCATATTAAAATACAAATTCTGCATATCCACCAAACTGGCAAAAATTTAGAATCTGACAGTACCAAATGTTTGCAAGAATATGGAGTTAAGTGAGTTTATACATTACTGATGGGAATATAGATTGCTACAGCTGTTCTGCAGAACAACTTGACAACACTAATAAAATTAAAGATGTGCAGACCCTATGAGTTAGTAATTCCACTCCTCGATGGAGACCCCTAGAGAATCTGGCATCTATGCACCAAAAGACACTTAGAAGAATATTTACTCTATATTATACAGCATATACAGAATATTATTATATATTATAGCAAAAACTGAGAAATGGCTCAAATGACCATCGATAGGAGAATACATAAATGAATCACAATCAGTTTATACAATGAAATACCACCCAGCAGTGAAAATAAGTGGACCTTAGCCACTTGTGGCACCAACAGGAAGGAGTTTCCCAAACATAATGCTGATGGGGGGATAAAGCAAACTGCTATATACAGTATGAAACCATTTATGTCAAGTTCAAAATTTTATAAAGCAATATACATGCAATAAATCTCTAAAGAAAACAGGGAATAATAAGAACAAACTTCAGGGTAGTGGCCCATCCACTAGGGAACAACAGAGGTATGAGATCAAGAACTGCATACTGGGGGCTTTCTGATGTTATTTTATTCCTAATACTAGAATTTCTGGATATTAGGCATATACATACACACAGATAGTTGTTCATTTTGATATTTTTTTTGTATGCCATACATTTGCAACACACACACATGTATTCTCTTTGGAAGGGATGGTATATTTTGTAATTAACAAGATACCAGAAGAGATCTGAAGCATAAGGGAAGCAGGACAGCAGGCAGTTGCTAGGACAGGACACCACAGACATTCTTCTCTGGGAAATCTAAGGGTAGAAGAGGAATCAGGCTCAGAGTCACTCTCTTGAGGTCAGGAATCTGTGGACTCCAGGAGCTGCTCTTTCTTTCAGGAGCTGCTCTTTCCTGTGGTGGCCTTTGCTCCCAATATCTCCTCTGCGATGCCGTTCCTCTCCCTTTACTCATCTAAAGTGTGTGTTCAAGTCTTTGGCTAACTGTCACTCGCTTGCATTTACTCCTTCTGTGCCCAAAGCCTGCTACTACATGTGAGGCCTGAATGAGCTGTCATCCCCAGGCTTGCAGAGTGTCCAGGGCGACAGGGAACACATACAGGGGAGACAGAATCACATCACAGTGGTGCTGCTCCCAATTGCTGGGGCATAAAGTCATCTGTAAACCTTGTTAAAAGGCAAATTCCAGGCCTCCCCAGAGTCTGAGTAGGTCTGGGTGGGGCCCAGAAACATGCCTTGGAGAAATCCTCACTGAATTTGGTGCAGCTGGTCCTCGGACACCTCTTGGAGAAACAGTGTGATGAACACAATGTTGTTAGCAGAGCTCTGAGGGCCACCACCCCAAGCTGGGATGTGGGCATTAAGTCAGTGTGGCTTCCAGGGGCCTCCCCAGAGGGTGTCCTCATGGGAAACCACACTGTAAAATGGTTATTTGTGGATGAGCCTCCTGCTTCATTGCAGGGGCTACCCTGCCTCACTGCAGGGGCTACCCTGCCTCAGCTTACCTCTGCTTCGGAGAAATTACACTCGGTGGGTTTGCTGAGGAGCATTTTGGGTTGGGAAGCAGACCTGCTGTCCAGCTGTTGATGGCCTAAGCCCTTGGAGACCATTAGCCCCTGGCCTCTCTAGTGTGTTTAGAGTGGCCCATCTCCAAGCATGTATTGGGGACTAGGTTTGGGTATGGTTTGGGCCTGACCAGCACTCTCAGATGGGTTTGGGAATGCAATTCCATTTGCCTCCAAGATCAGACTGAGGAGACCAGATAACTGAGACCATTAGCTGTCGCCATGGATAGTGCTGGAAGGGGGAAAGGGATAAAGGTCAGGCAGGTCTAAGAGGTTTCTTATGTTGGCAAGCTGCCAGTAGGGCTGCTTCCTCGTTCGAGGCCCAGAGCAGCCCCCTTTGCTTACCTGGGCCCCAGTGAGGCCCCCTCTGAAGGCCCCCTAGTCAGATGTCTGGCATGAGTCCAGTCCTGCCAGCCGCCGCCTGGCTGCTATTTGTTCTTTTTTATTAGGCACTTGCAGGTGAGTTTTATTGTGGACAGCTCCCCCAGCTCCTGTTCCCACGTTTGTCTCTTTCTGAGTCTGAGATTGCCAAAGGCTTTTACAGCTAATGGGCCTTACAGCTCCCAAGAGCCATTTAAGGGAGGCCCAGAAGTCAATGGTGGTAATTAGTCAAGAGAAACACTGACCTCTGGAGAGCTGCTTGAGCTGAGTGGCCTGAAGTGAAGGTGTAGGGACAGGAGCCCGGGGCCTGCAGCAGGCATGGGGAGCATTGGCACGGGGGTCTCCTCACTTCACCTCTCCCTGGTTCTTCCCGGCCTCATCCCTACCCCCCACTCCTAACAGGGGGAGGACTTCTGGGTGCTTGATGACAGGGTCCTCAGGCAAGCTTGTGTCCTGGGGCATCTCAGGGGCAGCAGGCACCCTGCTGAGCTAACTCTGATACGTTATTACCCACCACCCCTCCCCTGCCTTTCTCCAGAAAGACTCATCTACTGATGCTTGTTGAGGCGGAGGTCTGAGCTCAGCTGTGACTTCTCAGGAGGCAGTATGATGTCCTGATAGAAACCGTGGGCTTTGAAGCTAGACAATTCGGGTTCAAATTCCAAACCAACTTGTTTTAAAGTTTGTGATCTGTAGCAAGTCAGTGAACCTTTTTGTGTCTCGGTTTCTTCATCTGTAAAATGGGGAGACTAATCATGCTGGCCTCCGAGGCTTCTGACAAGGAGGAAATGGTATGCTACTGCACTTGGAGGGATGAGCCCTTGATAAGTAGAAGCTATTATTGTGCCATGAGTAAGTAAGTCTGATGGAGGCAGAACTGGGAAGCTGAAGCCTTTATCTGGCATTCCCATCCCACCACGCCCCGGTTCATTCCTCTCTGGTTAGGCAGAGGGAGCAAGCCTCTAGGGGAGCAGCCGTCTTTCTAGTGGGTGAGGATGGCAGAGGACGGGATAGGGAGGGAAGGAGGTTGAGCTCAGCCTAGAGCTAACCCAAGGAAGGGAGGAGAGAGCCAACACTTGTCAAGCGTCCTATCTGGATTCGCATCGCCTACTTCATCACCTTAACCCCCAACACCCTGTTGGTGGATGAAGATACAGAGTTTCGGAGAGGCTGTGACTATGACCAAGTCATATGGTGCAAGTAAGAGGGGGCCAGGGCTGGAGCTCGGGGTGTGGGAGTTCTAAGTGACTATTCTTTTTACTGTATTTTGCTGTGGTGCATGGTCAGGGGCTAGCCCCTAGGCGCTTGGCTTGGTGCCTGCTATCTAAGAAGCCCCTGGGAGGTCACCGGTCTCTGCTAGAGCCAAGGATAAGGCTTCAGATGCCAAACTTGGGGTCCTTCTGGGGCCTTGCCACCAGGTTTTCCTGGCTCCACACAGAGTCCTGGGCTGGTTGGATCCTGTGGGGGGCTTGTGTCTATCTCCTCACTGTCGTGAGCAGTGGTGCTCTCCTGGGATGTACAGGGCCGTGCCCTCTCTCCCCCTGCAGGTGGATGGCGTTCTGTGCTTGGCCGACATCCTGACCGATGACAGCCACTCAGAGGCCACGCGGGCTGAGGCTGCGGCTGTGGTCGCCCAGGTCACGTCCCCACACCTGCCCTTTACTCAGCACCTCAGCAGCTTTCTGGAGAGCATGGAAGAAATCGTGACAGCTCTTGTCAGTGAGTCACCCTGGGCGGAAGGGGACTGCTGCGTGAGTGGGACTTGTCACAGTTGTCTTCAGTGGGGGCCAAGGAGGCCTTCCTGCCCCCCTCCATCACACACCCACACTCACTGCACCCCATGTAGCTTGCACTGATGTCACACTAGCTGAAATCCCACTGCTCATGCAGTAGAGGTTGGAAAGAACTTTCTTGTCAAATCTCCTATTAAAATGTATGCAGCCTTCTGAGAAGCTCTTTGAGTTAAGGTCACATTGGGATTAATGGACCTTTCAGAACAGAGACCAGGACAAGCCCCATGGAGATGTAGAGGACCTTGAATTTCGAGGTTCAGATCCTTGACCAGAAAGACTCTGACAGGCTTTGTTCCTGAAGTCTCAGACTATTATAGACAATGAATGTGGCAACAATGACGGGGCACGTAGCTTCTCAGAAGGCACTGGTACATGCCAGCCTGCCACCTGCAAGCCCACCACTGGGCCCACAGCACAGGGCCTTGAAGGCTTTGACTCTCTGGATTCCCCCATTCATACTTGTGTACTCCTGGCTAGAGAATCATAGTCTGAGATCTAGAATACTCTCTTCCTCCAGCTTCCCTTTCCAAAACTGCTGAAGCTGGGACTTCTCTAGATAAAATCCTCAGGAAACTTGTTTTGCAAACCACATCCTTCTTTTATAAGTGCTGGCAAGGGTGTGTGTTTCTACTTCTACCCCTATCCCTGTCACTGTCTCCATGTCCATGTGTGATTGAAACTGAATGAAAATTAGTCTCATCAGAAAATCTAGCATTCACTCTTGGGATCATCAAACCAAGCCTGAGAAGATTTGGAGTAACACGAATATAGGGGCAGCACAGAAACTGGGTTAGGAGTCTGAACATTCGAGTGTGACTTTTGTCTTTTCATTCATCCATTCAACAAAGAGCTGTTTACCAGCAGTCCTGGGCAGGCCCTTCACAATTTTCCTGATATAGAAAACATGAGGTTGGAGCCATTTCTCTCAAGTCCTTCTAGCTCTAGAATTTTCAGATCTGCAAGGACTTTGAACAGAAGAGTCATCAGTTACCCTGACTTTATGTCTGATTCTAGGCACGGGGGCAGTGGTACCCACAGGCCAGGCTGGGATACCTCAATTTGCCAGGATCTACATTTCTTCAAAGTTGAGAAATCCTAGAAGCCAACTCTTGAAAGTCTTGGCTGGAGAGAACTCAAGAGAGCAGAAAGTTCAATGCTCACTCAATAGGAGAAGAAACCTAGGTCTAGAGAGGTTGAGGAACCTTCTTAAGGGAACATAACATTGTGAGGATTCACTTATGCCTTGAGTCTCATCCTCAATCCTCCATCAGAGCCAGGCAGGAAACATAAATGGTTGAAGAGGGCCAGATGGAAAAAGAAAATAAGAAAATTTGAATCCTGCCTGAAACTGAAAAGCACGTGCATTGATGAAGGGTGGATGGTAGTCACTGTGAAACTCCCCATTGATCAGTTGCCATGTAGGAAAGGCCAATTTTTAAAGACAAGACAAAAATCCTAAATTTTATTGAAAATCTCCCAATGTATAAGTGATAGCAAGAAACAACTAAACATCCCCAAATCTATATGGTCTAAAGAAGCTTTCCAACTATTGCTGTTATCTCCATCCCTACTTCTTGGCCCAGGCTGGATTTCTCCCTGAAGAAGAGGAGCTTCTCTATTTCTTTCCCCCTGATGAAGATGCACTGTAGAGTCTACTCTGAGAGTCAGCAGATGGGATGAATTTCCTGGGCAGGACGCCAGGGCTCTGTTCTTTGGTGGGAAATAGCCCTCCAATTTCTTGCTATTCCCTGGAAACATTTATAAATGAGTCATTGGAATCCTCAATTTAATCTTCCTAACGCATCCCAGGTGACTCAGACTGTAGTTTAAATAAATGTGCACCCAAATTAAAAGGCACTTAGGTGGTTGTGTTAATAATTGCTGTGTTGGCGGCAACCGTGACTGCATGAGAATTAGTGTGGGTGTTTGGATCTAGAAGAAATCTTTACAGCAAAGTGGGCCAGTGACTCATATGGTCTCACTTCAAACTTTGGGTAAAGGGAGGTGGCCTGGAAAAGGTTGGCTTGTCCCTAGGGGTTCCTCCAAATTAGAGGAGAGGGCAGTCATTGGAAATCAGCAATCATAGAGTTCTGAATTCCTGGGCAAATCCGCTGCTTTGCCCTGGAGGATTAGATCAAGGTGCCACGTTGCTTAGTTGGTCCCACCTGGGCTGAGGGCCACAGCACTGCCCAAGGGCAGAAATTGCCTCCCTGGTAGGACTGAAAGCTAAATATGGAGGAGAACCATTGGGGCAAAGTCAAAGAGGCCTAGCGACATGAGGCAGCCTGGGATGCAGAAAGAATGGGGACCGAGATCGGGCCGACCTGCCTTTGAGTCTAGATGGTAACAATCACCCAGTAATCCTCAATTCCTCAATTTTGGGGAAATTGCTTCATATTTGAATCCTCAGTTCCCCCACTATAAAACTGTGATAGAAAGTTGGATCATGGTGAACGTGGAGTGGCTTCAGGAGATCAAAGGTACACAGCAGGGGCGCCTGGGTGGCTCAGTGGGTTAAAGCCTCTGCCTTCGGCTCAGGTCATGATCTCAGGGTCCTGGGATCAAGCCCCGCATCGGGCTCTCTGCTCCGCGGGGAGCCTGCTTCCTCCTCTCTCTCTGCCTGCCTCTCTGCCTACTTGTGATTTCTCTCTGTCAAAAAAAAAAAATCAAAAAAAAAAAAAAAAAAAAAAAAAGGTACACAGCAGTGCCTGCACCGAGTAAACACTCAACAAATGGGAACATTGTTGCTACTACGAGCTTCTCTGAGCCTCGGCTTCTACACCTGCAAATGGAGGCGAGTCTTTGCTGTGTTAAGGGTGCTCAGAATTTAATGGTGCAGGGCAAGGCACACAGCAGGTGGCCCGATGAATATTATTTTCTGTTCCTGTTTAAGTAGGGACCAGTAACTGTATTCACTCAAAGGGACAAGAGGTGCCAGCTTCAATGTTAGAAACTGGAAGCACATTTTCCTGAAGTGTGGTTTCTCTCCCTGTGTTTTCATAGAGGTGTGATCAGTAGGAGAGTACCGAGACGCAGCAGCACCTTGAATGGTGCTCAAGTTGGAGCTGAGGGTCTGAAGTTGAGTCCCCGGAGTGGGTGGCTGGCACACCTTCTCCTGGGGCAGGAGGCTATTTGGGGTCAAGTAGAGCCCATGGGGAAATGTGTTAAATGGTGGAGAATTACAGGGTGTGGGGGATGTTTCCTCCTCTGCAAAAACCCATCATATTCATCACTTGCAGATTAAAGTGGGGAGCTCTGGTTAGGTTTGGGTCATGGCCACTAGGATCCAAAAGAAAGAGCCTGACATCCCAAGGCTTGGTGTAGGAATTTTCCATAGCCATGTGACCCTTTTCTTGGGACCAAAGAAAATCCTGAAACTCTGCTGATGGCAGCTGGAAAGGCAGAGCCCTTATGTTTTAACTTCAGCTTCTTTCTTAAGGCAAATTCAGGAGCAGTCCCAAGTACATTGCTGGAGACACAGACGGACTGGGAGCTCTTTCTTGCTTCAGGGCCTTTGTACATGCTGCTGTTCCTTGGGCCTAGAACATGTTCTTCCCCCAAATACTCTCATGATTGCCTCATTTTCTCCTTAAAGTCTCACTGTCACTTTCCTAGGGGAACCTTCCTTATGTACCCCTCTGGGCCTTTAGTTAATCTCTGAGCTCTTGTTCTTTTTCTTTCTCACATTGGAATTTGCAATAATCTTATTCATTTTTTTAAAAGCTAATTTTCTCCCACCTACTACTAGGATGTAAACTTAACAGGGGCAAAGCCCTGATCTGTGTTATTCACCATGCCATCCCAAGACACCAGCAGGGCCTGATGCGCTGTGTTCTCCCGGTTAAGGATTAAATGGACACAGGAGTAAATAGAAGGCGTACACCAGGATTCGAATCCCAGCTCTGCCACTTATGTAGACAGATACATTTCCCTCTCTGGCAACTGCTTTCCTATCTCTAAAATGGGTATCCTGTGCAGACTTTCCCCCAGAGCTATTGCGGGACCCGAATGAGATAACGGATTCAGGGGCCCTAGCAGGGAGGCTGATATCTTCCTCTTCACCAACCAGAACTGTGCCAAGAGGCCTCCTCTGGGGAAGTGTTCCTGCTGGCTTCTGCAGCCCTTGCCAACATCACCTTTTTTGACACGATGGCCTGCGAGATGCTTCTGCGGCTGAATGCCATCCGCGTCCTCCTGGAGGCTTGCAACGACAAGCAGCGAGTGGATACGCCTTACACTCGGGATCAGGTGAGCAGCCCAGAGGGGAGCAGCCCAAGAGCCTGTAGCCGTGAAGACAGAGGTTGGGAGGCCAGGGCAAAGGTTCTGGGGGAGACAGTGTGGGCAGGCAGCACAAAGCCCATCCTGTTAGTCACATTCTAGGTCAAGGAAAATGCTCTAGACATGCCTCGTTGCCCTTGGAGCATCTTCGTGAGCCCACTCCCCACCTCACTTTTCCCTCCTGACCACTGTGAGGCCCTCCTCTATGCCCACCCATGCTGGCATAGCCCAGGAGGCAGAGATGCCACTGGAAGGTCCCCGGGCTTCCTCTAGAATTCTGTGTCCCAGTCTGACATTGTTTCCTGCAGAGAGTTTCTTCCCTCCTTGCCTCCGGAAAAGCAGGGGTTGGAGCAGAGCCTTGATTCAGGGCCTCAACCCCTCTCTCAGAGTTTTTGTACATTTGAGCTCCACATAAAGTTTTGTTTGGGGAAAAAGGGTTTATTGCTAATCATGTTTGAAAATATTGACTGAGGGGATTTTCGGAGCCCTGAGCTCTAAGGTGGTAGAATTCTATCCTGTCCCACCTCTGCCATACTCAGAATCCTATTTCCCTACCAGCAGGTGGGGGTGGTGGATCAGGTGGGTGTTAGGCCCCTGTAAATTCCACCAGGTGCCTGAGCCGATCGTCCCCCCAGCCTCCAACCCCACTCACCCCTATCTGCCTCTTAGCTCCAGTCTCTCTTTCTCCCATCCCCAACGCCTCGTCAAAGCTACCACAGCTTCCTGTTGGACTGCTGCCCCAGAAACTTCTGGAAAGCCTTCCCTGATGGCTTCAGCTCTCTGGAGGCCAGAAGCTTTTCCCTACAGGCCGAAAGCTTCTCTACTATTCTATTCATGGACCGTGGGGACGATTCACTCTGAGCCTTATCTGCCCATGGGGTCGAAAATGACATACTTCACCAAGTCGAAATAAGAATGAACTAAACACATGAATACAAATGTGTGGCACGCAGCCCCAAATGGGGAACCTCCAGACTAGAATTTCCTTATCTGTAAAATGGTCATGGTCTCTTCCAGCTCAGATATCCTGTGGCTCTAGGGGCCGAGGTCCCTCTTCTGAATCTGGAGTCTTCCTGCCACACTCTCTCTGCTCCCCCACATTACCCCCTCCCTCCCCCTTTCCCCCAAGTCTGGGCCTGGCACGTCCCCACCCCCTCCATCCTCAGGACAGCTTCACCTTCTGCCCACCTACTTGGTGACTCAGAGCAGCCACTTAGCTAGTGAAAGCGCACCCATTAAAGAAACAAATGGCTCTTTCCTGTGGCAGGGGGAGGATTAAAGTGATCAGAGAGCTCTCTGTAATGAAGACAACCAAGATGAATTAGGCACTGAAGTGCTCACCGCCCCCTGAAACACTTAGGAAATTAAATGCCGCGAGGCTTCCGGTAATGCGTCTGCCAGTGACGCCAGGACTGTCCCGAGCCCCCGGGTCTTGGATCTCTATTTTGTCCACCTCCACGTGGCCATTTCCGTGAGAACCCCTGTCACCCCAGCAAGCTGAATTCCCTTCGAATGCCTGACAAAAGCCGTGATTGCCTTGTCATCTTGTACCCAGCATTGGGGTGTGGACAGGGCTGAGGGCTACCTTGGGTGTGCACTCTTCACCCCCGCCCCAGCCCCACCCCCCGCTGCTAATGTGGGGGAGCTGGACATGGTCATGCATCCAGAAACCCCTGCCTCACCAGACAGCTGCATGGCCTGTTTTCATTCCCGGGAAGTATGTTCTAGGGGCCACGCTGCCCAGGGAATCCAGCCACAGCCACGACCTGGGGCTGTTTCATCTCTGCTCTGCCCAAAGGCAGTGGCAACCTAAGATGACAGGGACCCAGTTATCCGGTCTAGGCCACCACAGAAGCTTTCCCTGAGCATGACTTTCTGTGACCTTTCAGAAATAATTGCTTTCATAGAGGTGGAAGGTACTGGTTTCCACTTCCCATGAAAACACACATTGCATTGGTTTGTATTTTAGAATATTCAGATTTTGTGGCATTTCTGGAAACTCACTGTGAATACCATCATTGGGAATCCATTATCAGAAATGCCAGTTAGTAGGGATTATAATTGACTCATGTTGCAAAGGCCCTCTCTACTGTATAAAACCCTTCTATATACCTATGTGACACACGCAACATAGTAGTAATGGTACAGGCTTTGGGTTCAGACAGACCCAACTTCAAATCCTGGCTCTGCCACTTGCAAGCTGTGTGACCTTAGACAAATCACTTAACTTCTCTGAGCCATAGGTTTCCTCATTTGTGTAATGGGGATAATCTCTTTCTTCCCCCTTCCTGTCATTATGATGATTAGATGACAGAAGGCTCATAAAGTAGTCAGAAGCAAAGCAGATACTCAGTGATGAATGGGGCTGGGGTCTGTGATAGAACCAGGGTCTGGGATGGGTCTGAGATGGAATGTCAGCTTTGGGAAAGGAGGGTGGGGCCAAACATGGAGGTGATGTGGGGGTGGTGCGTGTAGTGTGGAGTCAGGCAATGCATGTGTTGCTCCATTCTGTGTGGGTAAATGCAAGTTATGTGTGTGGATTGGGGAGTGGGGTTTCGGGGGTTTTTGATAAAGATTGTAAACCAGCATCACAACACCCAGTGCTGACCTGCCCCAGGAGTCCCTCTTACATAGCCAAGGGAACACTAAACACAGAGCCTGTAATCTGGCATTTACCCGTTCTCTCTTCCTATGAGGCGCACACCCCAACTTCGATGCAATCCCCGGGCACTGTCCTCTGGCTTAGTTCACCAACAGCCTGGGACCTACATCCAAGGCAGTGTTATGGCCGTTGTGGTTCTCTTTCCTGAGTCCAAATCCCAGGCCTCTTGTCTTGTGTCTCTGGTGGTGAGGAGGGCAGGCTGGGTCTGGAAGATCCAAGTTCCCGAGAGTGGGACCTGTGCTTTTCTCAGGCCTAGGCAGGTGCTCCTGGTGTCCAGGCCTGCCCAGTTCCCAGCTCCCTGGCCTGACCATGCCTAGCAGATGGAGTGAGAGGCTCAGGAGAGAGAAGCAGAGGCTGTGCCTTCCCTTGCACCGCCTCGCCCCCGGGCTTTGGGGAAGAAAGTACGTTCCAAGAGACCACATCCTTCCTCTCTCGGAGCTCTTCATTCTTCAGACCAGTGTCCAGTGTCCTTGTCTTGACTGTTTTGTTTTTTTATTTTAAAGATTTCATTTATTTATTTGACAGGGAGAGACACAGTGAGAGAGGGAATACAAGCAGGGGGAGTGGGAGAGGGAGAGGCAGGCTCCCCACTGAGCAGGGAGCCTGATGCAGGGCTCGATCCCAGCACCCTGGGACCACGACCCAAGCTGAAGGCAGACGCTTAATGACTGAGCCACCCAGGCGCCCCTTGACTGTTTTGTTTTTTTTTTTTTTTTTGGGTAGAGAAAATGGTAAGGAGGGAGGAAGGCAGGACAGAGAGAAGCACTGGGCTCCCCCTAGAGGCTGAAAGAGATTTTGCTGGCTGCTGTTGACATTGCTGCTCTAGCTTTTAGAGAGTTAACACAGTGATGGTAGAAATCTAAATATTCCATCTAGCAATTAAAGAGTAATTCTAATTACAGTCATATGAAATGTTGGCCTTTTTGTCCTAATTACTGCACAGCATAAAAGCAATCATAACTTTTCATTAAATGCATCTCAGATTTTCTGTGTTGTGAATGCTCTCATATGAGCACACCTGTTCCTTCTATTCGGGATCATCCTCACTTGATTTTTATAGGATGTGGTCTTCCTAGTTTACAATGTAAAAAATGTTAGTTTACAATATAGAAAATGAAAGGGACAGAGATAGAGTCAGAGTGTGATCACAGGCAGGCTTTGCTGAGAATGTAAGACAAGCCTGGTTCATGCCTTGGGATCAGTTGCAGACAAGTGTTCCAGGGGTACCTGCCCTGGGCCAGCATGGAGTAAACCTTTTTCTCTGGGTGTGTGCTGACATCAAAAGGCTTTACCAACTTCCTCTTACCACATGGGGCATTTCTTCTTGAATCAGTGACATGGGAGGTCCCCTGCTAATTGGCTGGGCCAATTTGCTATTCCCCCCAGTTTTCCTAAGGTAGGCAGTCTTTGGGAGGCCAAAGGAAAAATGCCACAGAGGTAATGAGCACAGAGTTTTTTTGCGGCGGGGGTTGGGGGGGCGGTTCTCCACTGGGAAGGGCTCCTTCTGTTCTGTGATCTCGCCTCCCTTCAGGAATGATTTTCCATTAACAGCACTTTTGGAAACAGGGGGTGCTGCATTGGCTAGGACTCCTTGACATAATCCTTGAAGCTCTGGATACTTTCAGGCTCTGTTTCCCAGAAGGAAGTTATGCTCATTTTGTTTAACAGAAGTTCTGGGTGTTTGACAAAACATTAGCTCATTGAATGTTTGTAACTATCTTATGAATCATGTTATACATTTATCCTGTTGTAGACCAAATAATGATCCCCCCCCCCAAAGAGGTCCACATCCTCATCCCCCAAGCCTGTGTCCTACGTCATGCGGTCAAAGGGATTTTGCGAGTGTGATAAAATAAAGGATCTTGGTAAAGGAATATTACCCTGGATTATTGATGTGGGTCTAACCTTACCACAAGGGTTCTTATAGAATGAGGCAGGAGGGTCAGGGTCAGAAAGTGAGCTCTGAGTGAGGAAGCAGAGGTCAGAGAGCTGAGAGCCAAGTAATGCAAAGCAGCCTCTAGAAACCAGGAAGGGCAAGGACGTGGATTCTGCCCTAGAGCCTACCGAAGGAATGCATCACTGCTGATAATCGGGTGTTAGCTCCTCAAGACCCGTGGAGGGCTTCTCACCTTCAGAACTACAAGGGAAAATTGTGTCGTTTTAATCCTGAGCCTGTGGTAATTTGTTATAGCAGCAATAGAAAACTAATACAACTTCATCAACCAAGGAAAGGCTAAATACCATGGCCGAGATCCTATGGAAAAGAAATGATAAAGCCAGGATTTGGAATGAGGCTGATCCCTGTGTTTAGCCACTATGCTGCACTGCGTCTCATCTGGGGTGTCTCTCGAGACTGATATCCTCTGTATTCACCGATTAACTGCAGAGGGAATAGTGCCCTTTCACTCAGGAGGATTAGAACTTAACTGGAAATCATCAGACAGGATTGAATTAGCCTGGGCCAGGGGAAAACTGCCCAGCTCTTGCACTGTCTCCTGACGGCATTGTTATCATGTCTCCAACAAGGTAAACCAGTTGTCCCTAAAATCCCATTCCTGCACTTGACTTCAAGAAGTATTGATTCCCTTTCCCCACTACTTCACAGGGCACATGCAAGGATGTTTCAGAAGGGGAACTCAAAGCAGGGCATAATTGGCATTTATTCAAATTGTGCTTAATTGAATACTTCATCTGAACCTCAGAAAACCACATGGGGTACAGGCTTTGCAAAGAGGAAGTAATTTTCATTAACAGGATCTAAATTAGTCTGGCACAAAGACCTACCTGGGCCTGTGACACAGCTAGTAATTGCCGCGTAATGAACCTGGTGCTGCAGACAAAGGTTTCCTTTTCCTTTTTTATTTTGTCCTTCCTTCCTTGCTTCCTTGCTTCCGACCTTCCCGTTTGGATCTGTGTGTCCAGGAAGTGTCTTTATTTGGAATGGCTGGCTGGTGACGGTTGGCGCATGGTGGGTCTGGGTGGTGGGAAGAGAGACTGAGCTCCCTCCTACTGTTAACGGCCCATAGAAGGCCATTGAACCACAGTCTGACCCAGACTTGGCCTCTTGTTTCCTTCCTCGTAAGACTGTGCACTTCAAGCCTCTTGGGGAACCTTCCATGTTTTAACTGTATCTTTGACCCATATTTTTCCTTTAACTCCTTCCCCTCAGCCCATACACACTCACTGTCTTAGAAGAGGAGGAAAAAGAGCTTCTAGGGACCAAGCCTTCATAGAACATCTAGGGGGAGGGGCAGGGTTGTCTATGGGATAGAGCTTTTGGGGGTATTCTCTCGTTCTTTCCCTGGCAGCCCATCCCAGCATGCTTAGCCAAGCCCCTGACCAGGGCTGAGCCTCAGGGCTGACACACAGCAGCCTAAGCGTAAACATTTTTCAACATGTTTAGTGGGGATGGGGGTAAATACTCTATTAGTATGGCAAACTTTTTCTTTTCTGTGCAGAAGAAGAGATTTGTTATATGCATTTTTTATGAAGAATAATATGCCAGTATTGAACCAATTAAAATCTAGATAATACTCTTTCTTGGTAAACAGCACATTACTATGCGTTATCCAGTTCTAGAACTGTCCTCTGTAGACTGTCAGCTGCTGCCTCAGAGGTGGGGACATGGCCTCCAGTTATAATGTGTCACAAGCTTTGAAGAACCCTTTGGAGAGAGATAGGACTGCACCAGTGAGAAGTGTTTTCTGTTTTGTTTTATCATTTATTTTAAATTATCACTCAAAAGTGCTGTCTGCTTCTGTGGCAGTGGGTGGGTTTCATTTTGCCATTTATGTCAGGAGCAGTGTCTTGGGTGGCATCTGAGTTAATAGGCGTCAAGTTTCCAACATTTTCCAGTGGTGTTTTGGCACCTTACAGTTTGGGGGCCTATAAGCGGTCCCTTGATGGCCCATTCCTTAATCCAGTTTTGGGCAGTGAGTTCTCTCTGCAATCTTGACTATGCCAAGGGGTCGGGGTGGGGTGGGCTATTGGCTACCCAGCCCACATGGTTGTAACCAGGCTTGTTATCCACCTGGCTTCATCATATCTTCACTACAGACAGAGCCCTTCGGGGATGACCAACAGGCAAGGATCGTAGACTGCAGACTCGTAAAGTCAGCTGAGCAAGAACTTTCTCACCAGATTCCATACAATATATGACACTTGTGGTGTAATGCCGCCCTTTAATCTTACTCATGTCTTATAAGTTGACCTTGATACCCATTAATTTCAGGTTGAAAGTAGGTGGGGTTCACTATCAGGGGAAGAAGCTAGGAGAAGTAAAACCCAAGCCAGGGGAGGGGCTAACAAGGAGTCAGCCAGTTCTGTCTGCATTTCAGGGTCTGGGGCTAGGTATACCCAGTAGAAAGGTGATGGGCCCCCCATCTTCACTCAAGCCACACTGCTTTCTCCAATGGAGTCTTGGGGCCCCCGGGGGCCACCCCAGTGCCACATGCTGCTGAGTGGGGACCAGTCACTGGGGGAGGCACATGTGGGAGGAAGGAGCCCATGAGGATGGAAGACCATACCATGGGAGGATGGGCCATACAGATGGAAAGACCCATAGGCTAAAGGAAAGCTTCATAGCTCCAGGCTCCCCTGTCTGTAGAGAGCACCGTCTGGCTCCAGGGTGCCCGTTTTCTCAGATTCCCGATTCTCTTTTCCAGATTGTGACCATCTTGGCAAACATGTCTGTCCTCGAGCAGTGTGCCTCCGACATCATTCAGGAGAATGGTATGTCTTTTCAGCACTGTGTACCTTGCATGGATTACATGGCTCTCCAGGACGGTGTGCCTTTGTGTTTGTGTGAAGGCCTGTGTGTCGGTATGAGAATTGGGGATGTGTGTCTCCACACTTACGTGAGCGTGTGTGTGTTTGTGTGTATGCATATGTGTAGAGCCGGGCCAATGTGTAAGTGCTTGTTTGCTTTCAATGGACTTCATTCCTCATGGGACACAGGCAGTGACTGAGAAGACGGAGCCTGTCAGATGACGCTAGTGGCATACTGGAAATAAAGCAGGGCAGGGGTAAAGTACACCCAAGCTGAGGGGTTAGCAGGTGCTATTTTAATTAGGGTGGTGAAGAGTAGACACATATTTCATTATTATCCAAAAAAGGAAAAATCTGTCCCTGCCAGAGGATATGTTTGATTTTTCGATCGTTCCTATCATATCGGCCTCCCTCAGAAAACCGGAGCTCCTGAGGAGGGTGAGGGTGGGGGAGCAGGTTGGGCAGGCCTGACCCCCGGAACCCCCCCCCCCCCCGCCCCCCCACCGAGAGCATGGCCATCCCCCTGGCTCCCTGGTCCCGCTTGCACCCAGGGTGTCCGCAGAGTCCAGGTGAGGTGGGCCGGGTTTCGCTGGCCGGGGAGTGGCCCTGCTCCATCTTTGCCTCTGTGGGAGGACAGGACAGGTCTGCCGCCCTGCAGCTGGGGTAGCAGGGGCTTCCTGTGACTGGGAAATAAGGGAGCAATTAGCAGCCGGTTGGAAACCCGAGACGCTAATGAGGACGAGTGAGCTGAGAGCCCAGGGCCAGCTGCTTCTGCTCTTGTTAAACCCCCTTCTCCTAGGTCGTCCCGCTGTTTTAACAAACACACACATTCCCCATCCCCCATTGCCCTATCATTAATTGAAAGACATCATTTTGAGTTAATTTTATGTGATTGAGCTAATAATGAAAAACTTTACTGAGCCAGCTGAGGCTAAGAGACTGAGGGGTGTTATTCGAGGCCCGTTCCTTCAGCACTCAGAGCCTTAAGTTCAAGTGGTCAGCGGCGGCAGGTCTCCAGAGGCCTAGGGATTTGGGATCGGAACATCTGGCCTCTGTAGGGGGTTTGATGGCTTACAAAGGGCTATTGACAAGCTTGTTCAGTCAGCAGTTAGAAACCTACTCCATGCCCGGCATTGTGCTGAACAAATGCACACAGAGGTAAAGAAATCCTTGGCTTTGTCCTGGCAGAAGAGCCCAACTGGGTCAGAGTGATAATGTGAGATAGCATGAAATTGACAATAAAACATTGCAGCCGAGGGAGGGGCGTTGCGGGAGGGGAAAACTGGAAACAGGCTGGGCTTGAATGTTGGCCTTGTAATTTACTAGCTGTGTGACTTTTGATTTTCCGACTGCAAAATGGGAATGTACCTAGCTCCCTGACTGATGTGAGGATGAATAGGCAGCTTGTTAGAAGACTATCTGGCAAAGAATGGACGCGGGGTCAAGGGTGCCTGCTCTTTCAGGAAACAGTGGCCGTCTCACAGAGCTTGGCTAAAGAGTGTTTCATGGGGCAGAACTGGAGGGATGGGCTGTGATGGTGAGGCAGTCAGCACCCACGGGAGCTCAGTGGGATTCTGGACGGAACAGGACAAGGCTATTGTGGGGACTGGGCTTTGAAAGGCAGTCCTCTTACTAGGAGTGCCTGAAACTCTGACGTGGCTTGCCCTGAAGCCTGGTGATGTTGTCTCTGTCCTGCCTGAATTGTGTGTGAGTGTTGGTGGTGTGGGCTAGAGGAAGGGTGGATCTGGGGGGTCAGAGGCTGTGCTGCTGTCACCCCTATAAGGGGAGGCAGGCCAGAGCAGCCCAAGTTCTTACGAGATCCACTGACATCAGTATCCCTCTTGAGGCTTCTCCTGTAGGGACTGGGCTGAGATGGAGAGAGTGTTGGGGAGGGAACAGGGCCTTGGGGTCTGGTCTCCGAAGATGTAACTCCCAACCTTCAGGCAATTTTTCTGGCATTGAACCTGTGCAGGACTTGGAAACAGTCTGGATTTTCCTAGGCAGCCCCAATTTCATGGCATCTTATCTTTTTCTAGATAAGACTTACAAAGTTTATATTTAAAGGAAACTTGGATTTTATACATTTGTAAGACTTTTCGCGTGAATGCATTCATATTCATTCATTTGATATTTATTCAACAAATATTTGAGTGAAACACTATTCTAGGTACTTCAGCTATTTTCATGCAGGAAATGGACACAAATCCGTACCCCTTGGGGTTTACCTGCTAGTATATGAGAAACTATTTGATTCTTTATCAGATCCCAGGTACTAAGTGGGGGTTGGGAAAATGGCTTCTTTGTTGGGAACCTTAACCAGGAGTTAGTAAAATTATCTGAGCCTATGGCATTTCTCAAAGTTGTCATTCTGGTGTCCCTTGTTCATGTGCCCACAGGCTATAACATACACATCTCAGGACATTCATGGTTTTGACCTTGTCTTAGGGACATTGTGCACATAGGGAGCCTGAGGACTGTGTTTCATTCAGTGGTCTGCGAGAGGCTTGGGAAGAGAAGCACCTTGCCCTAAGGTTAGCATGTGTGGTGCCAGAAGTAAGAGGGACTGGGTCCCTTGAGCCTGTAGGAAGGAGGAAGGGGCATTTATTTACAAAGCTCATCAGAAAAATAAAAGGCTCATCCCTAGGACTGAATTGTCCCAGGGCCATAACTAAGTGACCTATAGCCCCTGTGCATTGGCGGGATCTAGGAGAGTTAGAAATCACATTTGGTTCAAGTAAGATTCAGAGAGACGTGTGGCTAAGGTCTTGGACTGGAACAGACTCCTGTGTGAACTTGGGAAATCATTTTCTCTCTCCAGACCTCGGGTGCTCTTCTGTGAAATGGGGTTGGGGGGGGTTGGGCTAGATCTCTAAAGACCCTTCTGGCTCCATGGTCAGAGATTACAAACTTAGATGCTTGTAGACCCAGACAGGTAATATGAATGGATGATGTAGACTCAGCAGGGACCAAGCCAGTCTCATTTAAAATAGCAAGCTTATAATAAGCTTCAGCAAATTGTCATGAAGAAATGTGGGCCCAATGTGAAGTCAGGAGGCAATATTTTTGGAAGCTGGATTTTGATGGAAATCTGAATTTTAATGGAAGTCTTCCAATTTTCATAATAGCAAAAATTTTAAAAAATGTTTAGACAGTGTGTGGAGCAACAAAGCAACGTAAAATATATCTGTGGGCCATGTCTGGTTCAAGTTCTAATCTGGCGGGTGTCACTGGGAGCAGGGAAGGGAGTAGGCTGGGGTAGGTAGGAAATACCTTTCCTAGGAGAAGGACTTTTACTACAACTTGAAGGATGGGAATTATTTAAATGGAGTGTGAGAGGGAAAAGGACATCCATGCAGAAAAATTAGGAGGCAGAGGCACAGAGCTGGGAATCAATGTGGAGGTGGGCTTATGGGACAATCAGAAGAGAGATCTGGATTCAGGGGAGGGCAGTAAGTCTTTTCAGCTGACCCAGTTCAGGCCTACAGCTCTCAATCCAGCTACCTTCCCTCCTCCTGTGCTTGAATTCCCTCTAAAACATTTGCTCTGTTGGTTATCCAGCCCAGGTTTGGGTCACCTCCCCTGGTGCCCCATCCCCTCTGGATCGATCTCAGGTGCAGCTGAATCAGAGATGAAGGAGGCTTGGAGAATAACCAAATTACCTGAGTTCTGATACCAGCTCCCCAGCTACTCCAGGTGTGACCCTCGAGAAGAGACTTCCCTTCTCTCTGGGCCTCACAGTGAATTATACTAGTATCTAGTTCATGGGGCTACTGGGAGGTTTTAGGGGATCATGCATTTATTGTGTATTCAATATAGTATCATGCATATAATAGAAGCTCAGAAATAACATTTTAAAAATGAAAAGGGATATCTTCCCATGTCCCTTCCAAGTATAGTGACTTAGTACGTGGAGTCAGAGATATCCTCAGGGCAGAAGGAGTAGAAGCGATGGCCTCATCCAGCTTCTTTCCCAGGGAGGAGACCGCCTAAGTCTCCAGCTCTTGCAGCCTTCTACCCAGCTGGCTCCCGGGGGAAGGCTCCCTGCTGGGGCAGGTGCCACCTGTTCTTTGCCTCCTACCCAGGGGTCCAGCTAATCATGGGCATGCTGTCCGAGAAGCCAAGGTCTGGAACGCCCGCTGAGGTGGCGGCTTGCGAGCGAGTCCAGCAGAAGGCTGCGGTGACCCTGGCCCGTCTCAGCCGAGACCCAGAAGTAGCCCGGGAGGCTGTGCGGCTGAGCTGTAAGCGGTGTTGTCTGTGGCAGGAGGGAGGGGAAGGCGGGTGTGGGGAGGGGAGCAGTCCTGGTTTCATGGCAGCCACAGATGACTCCGAGTCAAGCCTGGCAGAGGTGAGCCGTACTCTCCCAGGGCCAGAAAACGCTGGAAAGGGGGCCCATGTGCAGTCCCTGGTCTAGAAGAGACTAATTCTATTAAAATAAAGCTAGAGAGGAGAAGGGCCCAGAGAGGCTGAAGTCGGATGGAACCATGACTCCCCTGCAGACTTCCCACTTAGAAGTCTAAGTTCCTTCATTCACTTGTTCCATTCCATCCTTTACTCCCGCACTCGATTATCCGCTTCCTCTCTTGTTTCCTTACCTGCTCATTTGTTGATTCACTCATGACCTCATCCTTTTGTTCATTCATTAACTCATTCGTTGCTTCTTTTATTCACTTTTTGCTCATTTATTAATTAATTCACCCATTAAATCACTCATGCATTCAGTTCATCACATTTACCCAATGGAGGGGTTCAGAGCACCCACTCCCTGCTCGACTCCGTCCTGGCCCCTGTGACTGTCACCCTGATGGTAACATTGTCCTGACCACTGGAGCTTACAGCCTCATGGGGTGGCAGATGTGGGAAGGAAAACGTGTGCTTGAATACCACAGAGCAACGTTCAGAGCATGTCCAAGTCTGTTGCCGCACAGGGGAGGTAGCTCACATTTATCTGGGTGGGTCAAGGAATGTTCTAGCAAGGAGGTGAGGCCTCAGCCACGGTTTGAGGCCTTATTGCAGTGTGGTGGTTGAGAAAGGATGCCCCAGGTGGGGGCACAGGGACAGGCATGGCCTTGCTGCCCATCATACAGGTCCCTGGCAAAGGACATGAGGTAGCCCAGGCTTCCGGCTCCAGAAAGACTTTCTGGAAGGTAAACACACAAAACGTGTCTCTACACCTTTTTATTAATATCTCATGAGTTGACTTTTTGTTTTGTTTTTGTTTTTTGAAGTTTGTAGAAAGTCCCCTTATACTGAAAAGCATAGGCCTTTATTTACCTTTCCTGTAAAGGCCGAGGAAACATTAGCCTCCTCACTCTGAAGTTTTCTGTCATCTTAGCAGCAACATATTTTCTGACCGAGGTAGACATTTGGGGGAAAACAGTATTGGGCAGTCCTGCTGATAATGACGTAAACATTTGATAGAGTTCCGGCAAAATCAGAAATACCCACACAGGACGTTCTCTCCCCAAGTTCCCCCATACACCCTGTTGCAGTCTTCCTGAGCTCAGTGCGGGCCCTGACCCGGGTCCCCTCCTACCCGAGGGAGCAGGAGGTCTCCACCACAAGCTCCTCCAGGGGGCTTCAGCCCCTGTTCCCCAGCTGGTTGGTGATCTGGTGGGGCCCAGGAGTCACCTCCCTCTACAGCGCCCCACGTAGAAGGCGTGAGGGAGAGAGAGCACCTCTGGGTCAGGCCTGGCCGGGTCCATCCCCTTCCTGGGCATGACATTCGTGTGTGTCTCATGCAGGTATGTCCCGCCTCATCGAGCTCTGCAGGTCGCCCTCCGAGAGGAACAGCAGTGATGCTGTGCTCGTGGCCTGTCTGGTGAGTTCTCCAAGGTCCCCCAGCTTCCTCCCCAGGCTTTCGGGACTGCAGGCCAGGGCCAGGAGAGCAGCTGAGGCCTCAGTTGCCCTGCATAAGCCATAGACTTCTCTGCACTCAACTTTTCTCTTCAAAATGGTGATAAGGGTGTTTCACTCATTCACAAAACTGTGAAAAGAAAAGGGGCACCTGGGTGGCTCTGTCAGTGGGGCGTCTGACTCTTGGTTTCAGCTCAGGTCGTGATCTTAGGGTCTTGGGATCCAGCTCGCATCAGGCTCCCTGCTCAGTGGGGAGTCTACTTGTCTTCCTTTCCCTCTGCCCCTCCCCCCAGCTCATGCACACTCTCTCTCTCTCTCTCAAATAAATAAATAAATCTTAAAAACAACTGTGAAGAAAATGATATGAGGTCATACATATGGGAACCCTCCCCCGGACCTGTACTTTTAGGAACCATGAACCTTTGAGGTTCTGAGGAGTCTTAAGAGCACACGGAGAGCAGGGTGTCTGGTGGGTGGAATGCTGGGAGCTGGCAGTGACGCCATGATGCTTGCAGCAACGGAGCTAGGGTGTGGAGGTCTCCTGCCTGTTCTAAAGGGGACACTGGGAGAAAAGCCTTCCATCCCCTTGGACAGAGCCCCTTTACTGGAGCCCTTTCAGCTCTGTAGCTCCCCCATCCTTTGTGGAATAGGACTGGAGGCAGTAGGACAGGATAAAGAGTGTTATTCACCGGGATCTTCAACCTGAACCAGACAAGTGCATCTCACAAGGTCCCCACCCAACTTCTCCTTGCTGCATGAGGCCACCATGAACGAATCCCCTGTACCAGCTGGGGGTGCATGTTTTGTCTCTCTACATTCCTCCCTGCAGGAGCCATCCTAAATCCCAAAATAGAGCAGCCTCCAGTTGGAAGCATGAGGAGGCAGGGAAGCCAATGGATAAACAGGTCATTTGGCTTTCAGAAGGGAGTGCCAGATTCTTGGTTGGTCCTTAAAGAACATGGTGGTAGTGATGGATCTGGAGGGCCTTTGAGCTGGGTCACAGTAAAGCCCGCTCTGCATCCCATTATTTTCTAGACTAAGCTCATCTCATTTTTAGGAGCTCCTGATAGATATTGTATGTTGTGAAGACAAGAGGGCATTGCAGTGAGACACACCTGTCTTGGTTTTGCCATTAATGAGCTGTGTGACATTGAGTAGGACACTAAGCGCTTGTAAATCTTATTCAGTACATATTTACTGAGTGATTCTGTGTGCCAGGCACACTTCTAAGCTATGGGGATACAGCTGTAGGGGGAAGAAAAGACAAACATCTCTGTTCTCATGAGGTTTTGATTCTGGTTCATGAAGAACCTTAACTGTTTTGTGCCTTTGGTGATCTGGTAGAGCTTCTAGATCCCTTCTAAGAATAATGTTTTAAATGCATAAACCAAAATATATAGGATTAAGGAGACTAATTCTATTAAAATAATCATTAGAGTATTTATAGGTGATGTATTAATATATGTACTTTTAATGAACACATTAAATAAGAGAAAGCAGTGGGTCTAATGAATATTATAATCTTGACTAGGGGTAAGCATAAATGGTATCTGACAGTACCTCCAACAAGAGTTGCTCTTGTGACTTTTATTGGCTCATGAGTCGCAGGAATTATTGAGACTTCGCAGTCTAGCAGGCAACTGACAACTGGCAACTGAAGGAGATGCTAATTTTCTGTTGGAGGTTAGTAGGTAGAGTGATGTAATTTTTCCCTCCAAGTTCACAGAACTTCTTAATTCTGTCTGGCTTAGGGAGTCAAGTGGAGAGAGTTAATGGGGGGCAAATATAATCATTGGCCCCAACTGCCATTATCTCCACAACTCAGGGGGCCCACAGTGCCCGGCACTATAAGGCCCTGAGGCAATAGTGGGGAGTCATAAGTCTTCAAGCAGCATGTGGGCCTGTCACAGTTCCTTGTCCATCGCCATACTTAGTTTGAAGTAAAACATGCAGAAGGGCTTGGCCACCATCTTTAATCACTTGAAGGTCTTCCCGGTGGAAAGGGGATTACATTTCTCCTGGAGGGTGGGTCATGGGATGCTGAAGAGAGCTCCTCCCTTCCTAATCCACCCTCCATGTGGCTTCTGGGCTAACCCTAATTTTACAGTTACGACACTTCCATCACGGGCCCTTCCATGATTCCCCTTATCCATGGCCTACCGTCTCCAGCCCTACACAGGCTGGCTAGAGCACACCGCAGGAGTCAGAAAGCCTCCCACTGCCTCCTGGCCCTGTCCCGCTCGGCCAGGCCAGAGTACTGAGAGCCACCCTGACGTTGCCCTGGCCTCTGTCCTCGGCAGATGCCCTTTCTCTCCCTCTGCCAGCAGCCCCTTCAAGGTTTAGACGAGACTCCCTCTCGTCTGTGAAGTGTCCCAGGAACCATCTGTGGCTCAGAGGCAGGGAACACACAGTGTGCACCCGGGCCTGTAGGCTGGGATTTTGTTTTCTTCAGTAGGAGGCGGGTTATGTGATCCAGGGTACCAGGTGTTGGAAGGGGAGGCTCTTGGAATCCAAACCTAGGCCTGCCTGATGCCGAAGGGCTTGACGTTGCAGCCAGACCTTGTTTTCAGCCATGTTTTCTCCCCCATGTCTTATGGCCCTGGTCTTGCTACCTCAGCTCCTGGTTGGTTTTTGTGTTTCTCCCCAACTAGTCAGGAACCTTCTTAGGGCTGGGGCCGTCTTCCGGCTCTTGGTGTCTCCATAGAACCTTGGGCTTGGGGACTGTTTCTTGCCTGGCCAAGGGCTGTGTAGACTTGTCTTCCCATCCCAGGCCCCAGAATGGGCAGGTGTTGCTGATTTGGCTCCTAGAAGGGGCTCCACATTTGAGTGTGGGCCCCTCGCTGCTGCAATGGGAGCAACTGGGTGGCTGGGCTGGCAGATGGAGTTGGAGGCTACCTCTCCTACCTTCCCCATGGCCTTCTCCCAGGCTTCAACAGCTCTCTTCAGGTGGAAGGAGGACATTTCAATTATTGTCTCCCACATCTGGGAAAGTGGCAGTGCAGATTGCCTCTCACAAACAGAATTGATTTTTCCTTAATGAGGTGGCTGTCAGTGGGCTGCTGGGCTTGGGTGTTTTCTGACTGTCTGGGAAGGAGATCCTGGGATGACTGGCTGTTAACCCTCTGAGGGAAGCAGGGGCCCAGAGACAATCTTCAGAAGGGGGATGGGTCCTTTGAGCTCTGGGATGCTGAGGAGGGGGTGCTCTGAGTTGGTTTGGGTTCCTGTCCCACAGGCTTCCTGGGGACCCTGGGGAGATGAGGGTATCTGTTTGCCTTTGTGCTTTTTCAGGTCTGTTTCTAGTTCATTCCCTTTCCCTCCCCCTCTTCTCCCTTTTTTTTCACCTCTTCTCTCTCTTTCTGTCTCTCTCTCTACCCCCATCTCTTGCTCTCTCGCCCTAAAAAAAGAGAACTACAGGCCAGGGAGTGCCTGGGTGGCTCAGTTGGTTAAACGTTCAACTCTTGATTTCAGCTCAGGTCATGATCTCAGGGTTATGAGATTGAGCCCTGCTCTGGGCTCCACGCTCAGCCGGTGGGGCTACTGGAACTTCTCTCTCTACCCCTTCCCCCCCCTCTCTCTCTCTCTCTCTCCTTCCCTCCCCCCCTTTTTCTCTCTCTCCCCCTCCCTCTCTCTCTCCTTCTCTCTCTCTCTATCTCCCTCTCACCCGCCCCCCCTTTCTCTCTCATTTTTTTTCCTGTTCTTTCCTCTAGAGCTTACCTCTCTCAGAGGTTTTTCTCTCTCTCCTTCTTTCCCTTTACTCCTTCCCAACCCTCTCCTTGCTTCCCACTCCCTCCCTTTCCTCCCATTCTGGCTCCTCACCTGCTCCTACCTCCATCCTGTCCCGTTAGCCCCCCATCCCCAGGACACTCTCTTTATCTTTGTCACTATTTCTCTCTCTCTTTACATCTCCCTCTCGTGCCTAATCTCTTTTCTTTCACCAGTTCATCTCTGCCTCTTTGTTTTGACTTTTCCTCCGTGTTCCATTTCTCTGTTGTCTCTTTTTCTCTGTCTCTCTATTTTCTTCTTCTAGCTCATTCTCTTTCCTCGTGAGTCTATTTTCTCCCCATTTCTTTTTCTTTGTCCCTCCCTCTTGCTTTATTTTCCTCCCGATGATGTAAAATACCTCAGTGGCCTCGGAGCCTCCTCTGCTGAAAATCTCAGGTTCCATTTTTTTCTGTGACAAGCCAAGGATTATAGAGTTATTTCTCCCAGTTGGAGCCAAGAGGAATCAGGAAGTGCCACAGAGTTCAGCCCCATAGCTCTTAGGGGAACTCCTACCCCAGGAGAGGCAGGACACACTAGTAAGGGATAGTCTCCTGGAGTCCACTTCTTGCCACTGGTGTTTCAGACCCTGCTTACATGCATAGAGACATAGGTCCCCTCTCCTTGATCTACCTTGGACATGGCAGCATCTGTTTATCCGACAACCAACTTAAGCCTTCTTCTCTTTTTACCAACTTGGTGATTTCTCAGCAATAGGTGTAGGTAATGGGCCTCTGCCTGCCTTGTGCTCAATATAACCCCTTGTCCTGGGCTCGTACTAGTCTTCCTGTGTGGATGAGTATGAGGGCCTTGGAGTGGGACTGCTGTGGGATCTCAGGAAGGCCGTTTTCCCTTACTGAGCCTTTGTCTCTTCATTTCCAAACCGAAGATCATGATACTTACCTTGTAGTAACCTTTAGGGATTAAATGAAATACTGTGTGTAGTTACTGAGTAATATTGGTATTCTTTTTTTTTTTTGCTTCTTCTGCCATTCCAGATATTCCCCTCTCTTTGTTTCCCAGGTTGGCTTGGGGGGGTGGGGCGCTTAATCTCTCGCCTTGCTCCCTGCTGTGTACAGGTCCAAGAAGAGGGAAGGAATGCAAATTCACTGAGCACTTAGCATGCACTGTCTCAGCTGACTGGTAGGCGCACAGCCCACATGGAGTTTCGGGCTGCTCTAGCAATAGAACTCTGTTTAAAGCTTTCATTTGTTCTTTTTTTTTTCCCCCCTAACAGACATTTATTGGGCCCTATGCCAACCCCTGTCTTACCTGCTATAGATGCAGAGAAAAATAAAACAGAGTCTTTATCTTTGAGGAGCTCAGAGTCTAGTGTGGGAGACAAACCCCTCAAAACCAGTTGCAGTCGAGGGTGAGACGTTTGAGGTCCACCCAGGGACCCAGGCTGCACAGAGGAGGGAGGGACTGTCTCTGCTTCAAGGAATCAGGGAAGGCTTCCCAGAGGAGATGATGGTGGACCAGGCCCACAGGATAAATGTATCTGCTGGCTCAGAAAAAGTGGGGAGGAACTTTGTGTCATGGAGAAGAGCTGAGCAAAGGTGCAGGGACATAAAACAGGATAGAGCTCTCAAGGAAGAGTGAAATGCCCAGCTCAGGGAGACCTAGCCAGTGGTGTCATCCATCCGTACCTCTCTTTCCAGCTAGAACCTCCATCTCCTTCAGTTTTATGACCTTCCTTCCTCTTTCTTTTCCCTCTTTCACATCCCATAATGCTTTGTCAGAACTTTGCTGAATGTATGGATCAATAAATAGCCCTTGCTATACTCTAGGGATCCAGAAACAAGGATATCATTCCACTCATGCTTCTGTTAGTAACGGTCCTGGCATGAACAAATCTTGAACCTAAATATGTCAGCAAGTGGACCAGATTTTTTTTAATGACAGATGTTTAGAACAACCAAGTTCCTAAGCTGACTGAAAAACCAAAATGGCAGAACCATTATTAAGACCACGAAAGCTGTCGGATGACACCCACCATAATGATCAAGGTACACATGACACCAGATGGCCAAAAGGACCACATCACAAAGGTGTCAGCTGACCGAAGTGATGATTGACTCAAAAACTGCTACAGGAGCCACTTCCTGGAATGTACTTCCTGGATCAGTGGAGGGGGATGCATGCCCCTGAGCAGAGCCTGGTCTGACCTGTGTCACCTCTTCTGTTTCCCCCTAGGCTGCGCTGCGGAGACTGGCCGGGGTCTGCCCTGAAGGCCTGCAGGACTCTGACTTCCAGCAGCTGGTCCAGCCCCGGCTTGTGGACTCTTTCTTACTCTGTAGCAACATGGAGGAGAGTTTTGTGTAGTGAGTGCGGGAGAGGAAAGGCAATCTCATGCCCTCTCTGAGTACGTACCCATGAACACACCTGCGTACACACCAGCTCCCTCACCTCCTTATTTATACTTAATTTATTTTTTACAGGAAATGGACAGAGGGCTAAATTGTCTAGCAACAGCATCAGGCAGTCTGTGGGCCTGGGAGTCAGTCTTTTGTATTTTTATCTTGGACTTCTGTGACTTTTCAGTTACCGATGTTGAAAGGCAT
The DNA here is from genome assembly GCF_002288905.1 of Enhydra lutris kenyoni. Classification (NCBI taxonomy): domain Eukaryota; kingdom Metazoa; phylum Chordata; class Mammalia; order Carnivora; family Mustelidae; genus Enhydra; species Enhydra lutris. The sequence continues at coordinate 44,059,319 of NW_019154106.1, read as the reverse complement.
AGTGCCTAACATGACCTATTATCACGGACGATTTCCTTTCATCTTGCTTCTTCTACTCTCACTATATAATCTTGCTTCATTTTTCCCCCTTTTGGAACCAAAGTATGTTTACTGCCCAGTAGCCTCTGACTTTTTTTTTTTTTAACATGTCTTGTTCTTTTCTAAAAGATTTTAAATAAATTTCATAGTTGGACAGAATATACTAGAAGGAAGGTTCTATTCTTTACCAGATGAAATCATACAGAATGTGTCTTGTATTTTCAGGTTATATTACATCTTAGACCAAATTCTTCAGTCATAAGGTTTCATGTCCCCAAATCCTTTCCAACTATTAAAACCCTGTAGAGAGTTGTATTGCTTTCATAAGTGCACGAATGGGTCAAGTTCTGAGGGATTTAGTGAGAAATCAAAGAGATTTCTGAAGTCTCCAGAACCTCAGTTTCCCTAGACTTTTCTGCTCTTGTGTAACTTCCTGGCAACTGGGATCCTCAGTAAATGATATCTTTTCAAAAGTGTACTTGAAAGTAGTGGTGTGGCAGAGCTGGCTCTTGCCAGCTTGCAAGGGACAACCGTGAGAATTTCTCTCCAATTCTGCATTCATTGATCTCATTTTGGTAACTTGAAATTGACAATGGTGGGAGTATTTACATCTCAGAAATTAGATGATATTATAACTCAGAGCTTTTTTTTTTTTTTTCCAGAGAACTGGTTTGCCAACATCATTGCTTGAAAATATTAAAAAAAACTATAAATCCTTTTGAAAGGCTTCATATCATCATATTGTTATATGATTTTACACGATTCAAGAAACATGTCTTGAACTCCTATTACTAGTCTAAATGAGTTAACGTCATGTGTCCTGTCCTGAGCTGTGCATTTCATATGCATGATCTCATTTATTTCTGATAATAATCACATGAGATGTCACTGTATTATTAAATCCTTTTGCCCAAGATTACTAACTAGTAAGTGGTGCTAGGATCTGAACCCAGCAATATCTATTCCAGGAACCTTTGCTCTGAAGTCCTATGCTATAGAGAAAGGTGATATCAGGGTCCTTCCACCTAAAATGATGACAAAGATAACAGTGATAATCACAACAATAACAAACTTCTTGTACAATATTTTCCATGTGCTAAGCCCTTGTTTTATATATTTATATATTGCATATATAATATATATTTATATATTCTTATGAGTATACATTAATATTTATTACTATATATTATTTATTCAGTCCTTATGCAACTCTGTGAGGTAGCTATGATGCCCACTTTACAGATGAGGAAACAGAGGAAACTCATTATTTTCACATGAGACAAGGAAATGGCAGGCCCTGGATTCAAGTCAAGGTCTTCTGAGTGCTTGTACCAAGCTTCTACTTTTAGGAATAAGATTTTTGATATATCTCATTGAGTTATGCAAATTATCTAAATGTTGATACCATTCCCCGTATGGCAGCAAATTCTATTAAGATCATTTCTGAGCTCATCAACGGCTTGAGAGCTCAAATTTTAGCATTGGCCACAAACACCATCAGCTGTTTTGTTTCGGGCGACAAGCTCGCTTTGTTTTTGTGACAATGGCTGCCAAATACTTCTTCAGTCTCAGCAACCATAGTTTTTCTGTCCCTTATTCTCTCAAGTAAAAACAGTATTCCATGGGAGGCAAGGAGTTCCCTTTGTGATCCAGACAATCACACAAGTGCTTTTCTCTTGAAACTGACACCCATCCTCGTCTGGCACACCACAGAGGTGCCTGAAGTGTAATTCTCCTGTTAGCACCCTGAAGATAGAAAAAAGATGTCTACTGAAGGGTCAGTACTTAATGATGTTCATAATTTGTGCTGTTTCATCCAGAGTCTTTCTAAGTGAAATTGGTAGTTGACAAAAGTACTTTAAGGGCGGCAGTAAAGCATACAATGAGGGTAAGAACAGTGTGGTACTGCTACCTCAATCAGATCATGGTATGATTTTATCTACCATTGCTTTCGCAAGATTAGTGCAAATATCAACAAGTGACAGAAGGTAAATAACGCACAATACTTAAGACCAAAGTTGGAAGACTGACACTACCTACCTTCAAGTTTCCTATAAAGCTATAGTGATCAAGACCTTATGGTACTGGTGAAAGACTAGACAGATAGATTACACAAACAGAATAGACAATATGGAAATATGTTCCCATAATACAGTTAGCTGATCTTTGACAAAGGAGCCAAGACAGGAAAGAGAACCAAAGGTAGTTTTTTCCACAAATGGTCCTGGGACAACTGGATGAAAAATTGAAACGAAAAGAAAAAATTGAAAACAAAAAATTGAAACAGAAAAAAATGAAAGAAAAAATTGAATGTAGACACAGACTTTATATCTTTCATGAAAACTCAAAATGGATCACACACTGAAATGTAAAACACAAAACTATAAAACTCTCAGAAGGTAACATAGGAGAAAATTGATATGACTTTGGGTGTGTTGATGACTTTTTAGATATTACATCAAAGTCATGACCCATGAGAGAGAGAACGCATGAGCCAGGTTTTAGTGAAATCAACAATTTCCGCTCTGCGAAAGACAATGCCAAGAGAATGAGAAGACAAGCCGAGACAGGGAGTTGATTCTGTGAAATACATGTTTGGTAAAGGTCTCATCTCCAAAATATACAAAAAATTCTTCAAACTTGACAATAAGAAAATGAATAGCCTTATTAGAAATTAGGCCAAAGACCTTAACAGACACCTCACCAAGAAGATATATAGATGGCGAATAAGCAAATGAAAGGATGCTCTGTATCATGTCATAAGGGAAATTGAAGTAAAGCAACAGTGAGATACTACTACACACCCATCGGAACGGCCCAGATCTGAAACACTGACAGTGCCAGTGCTGGCAAGGCTCCTGAGCGACGGGAACTTCCCTTCATTGCCGATGGGCATACAAGCAGGACCAGTCACTTCATGAGACAGTTTTAGTCTTTCCTATAAAACTAATCATACAGGTGTATGTCTTAGCACATGTCTTACCATACAATCCAGTAATCATACACCTCAGTATTTACCCAAAGGAGTTAAAACCATGTCCACACAAAAGCTCGCACGTGGATGATCGTAGCAGCTTTATCCACTATTGCCAGAACTCGAAAATAATGTGACCTTCCACAGGTGAGTTGATAAATAAACTGGTACATCCAGGCAATGGTTCTACTCAGCACTATAAAGAAATGAGCCATTAGCCCAGGAAAAGACAAGGATGAATGCATATTACTAAGTGAAAGAGGCCAATCGGAATAGGCTGTTTACTGTATGATCCCAATTATATGATGCTCTGGTAAAAACAAAACTATGGAGTCAGCGAAAAGGTCAGTGGTTGTCAGGAGTTGGGGTAGAGGTGACGAATGGGCAGAGCACAGAGGATTTTTACAGGAGTGATGATACTCTCTATAGGATACCATATGGCGGATCATGTGGTCATAGCTTTACTCAGACACCAAGACTGAACCCCAGTGTGAACTGTGAACCTCAGGCGATGATGATGTGTCATGTGGGTTTATCCGTTGTAACAAATGTGCCGCTCTGGTGGGGGACGGTGGTAGTGGGGAGGGACAGGGTGTATGTGGGAAATCTCTGAACCTCCCCCTCAATTTTGCTATGAGCCTTAAGCTAAAGAGATTAAGTCTTAACAATAAAAATAATAGGAAGAAAAGATCGAAGATGGAGGGAGCCAAGAGCCTACTCAAAGGCACTGGGATGCACAAGTTGCAATGGAAGCTTCTACTGTAAGATGCTGGGGGAGAGCATTCTGTCCCTGGGAGACCTGCAGCTTCGTCACATCGTTCTCTGGCTTTACTCAACTTCAGAATAATTACTGTACCCCTAACACCTTTTGTAACACCCACAGATGTATGATATGACACAGAAGGGACACATTATCAAAAACCAAAAGAGAAGGAAGAAAAAGAAGCTGGACACAAGATGGAAAACTCAGGCCAAAAAATTTCTTTTTAATAATGTTATTCAGAAAGAAAAAGACGGTTTGAAAGTAGAATGAAAGGGTGACAGCAGGCCTTGATGGAATTTACAGTTACAACCTGTTGGTAGCAGGAGAACGCCTTGCCCCTGCTCTCTAGGCTGTAAGGGGTGGGAGGCAAGATGGCAGGACGTGGTCTCAGCTGAGGAAACCCTCAAAGTCCCTCCAATCTACAGCAGCCTGCGGTGTGAACTGGGGGCTTGGCTGTATCTATCTGGGACAGCTTCTGGGCTCCCGGGGCAGGAAATCCTACTCTGGGACTCAGAACAAGGTGGGCAGGAAGGAGCCTTTCTTTATGGCTCAGTGGCTCCACCTGCTGTTTGCCCCAAGGTGGGAATGAATGCTGATTCGAATTTAGTGACCAGCTCCTGCCTGCAGTCATTGTGCCATGTACTACCTCTCAGAATTCTCACATTTGTGAATTATTATTGTCAATATTCCTTTTTATACCTTCCACTGCAGATGGGAAAAGGAGGCGTGGAGAGGTTAAGCAATGCTGCCAAAATCGAATAGTTACTACCGATGTGGAGAGTGCAGCCACATCTGTCTGACTTCAGACGTTTACTGGGAAGAAAGCCGGCACTTAGCACAAGGCACCTACTAGAGAGTAGACATAGCTCTGGACTTTTGTAGAACCACAATTCTCCAGCCAACATACTGTGAGGGTCTGCCCCGGGGCCAGGAAAGAAAAGTAAAAATGAGAAAGTCCTGGGATTACTTGGGGTTTTAGTTGTCAATAAGCCAGTGCCCTTAGAAAGGCTATAAAAACATAATGGTTAAAAAAATATGGGCTCCGCAGCCTATCTTATTTTGAATCCTGGCTCTACCCCTTACTCACTCGGTGACTTTGGGCAAGGCACATAACCTCTCTGTGCCTCAGTTTCCTCCTCTGTAAGATGGGATAAGGATAGTGCCTTAATCATAGAGTCATTGTGAGAATTAAATGTGTTAAGACATGGAAAAAGCTTAGTATAATGCCTAATGTCCAATGCGCAATAAGTGTGGCGGCAGTTACTGTCCCCCAAATCCCACCTTTGCATCTATCCAGTTGCCTGGTCACTCTTGATGATGCTTCAAATACAAATCCGTAGTGTATTAGGACAGACTTTAATCCTGCAAATGATGTAGGGACTATCTAGTCCCATTTCTACGTCCTACACATAGGAGCAACAAGACTTGCCTAGAATTGCACAGCAAATTAATGGAAGAGCTGGGACTTGGAACCAAGAAATAACAGCTACAATCACCATAGCCGCCATTTTGTGGAGCATGGGTTCCGTGCCAGGCACTGTAACAAACGGGACTTCACGAAATTTCTAAAATGACCACATTAAGTAGTCATTATTAATCCCTTCTTATGGATAAGGAAACCAAGGTTTAGAGAGATTTTACATTTTGCCCAGCGCCGCATCAATGGTAACAGAAAACAGGATCTCAGCAAAGACTACCCGGCACCAAAACCATGATCCTTTCACTTTGGTGCGCATACATCTTACTGTATCCATGTGCACATAAACCCAAACGTAAAATGTTTGACCTGAAAAATAGAAGGACAATGTTTTGGCAAAGTCTGAACCTTCTCTTTATTTGAAAAAAAAAAATAGTTTTCATTTTTAACTAATTTTTAAGCATTGATACATGAGCTTAGATATTCACTTGTTAAAATTGCAGTAATAGATATGAAGATTAATTTCAGGGAGAAAGAGAATAGGAATGAAACAATGAAATATGAATTAATCAAAATAGAAATCCCGGGTAGTTCCTGATCAATACCAGTAAAATGTCTAAAACAGATACTCCTTCGTCTAGTTTCAGAATAAAGCACCAAAGACAAACCAAAGTAGATGTTCTGTGTTATCAATTCCATTTTTAAAGCCATGACAGCCTTTGAAAACAATTGTTTTAAAATTCCTTCTTGTTGGAGATTTCTGATGGCCCCTTTGTAGAGATCTTATTTATGTCTGTACCCTTATAGTCTCCTTTCCTGTGATGTTTATCTGTGGTTTCTCTACAGTGTTTGGGGCTATACGTGACTGACCAAAGCAGAAATTAAAGATGTGGTGGAGGTGGGGGGAAGGGGGAGAATGAAAGGGAGAGAGAGAGAGATCGTCTTTGACTTGAGACTGTCAAAAGAATAGAAATCCACAGAAAAATCCATAAAGGGCTATTTGCCTATTTTCAAATTTTGGATTATATAAAAATAAAACTCTCATCAGTTTACCTACATCATTTACATGGCATTTTCCTTAAAGTTTGTGGCTTTTCTCTTCTCCACTCTGAATCAGTCCCATTGAGCCATGCCCCACCACTAGCCTTTAAAATACTCATGTCTCCCTTGGGGCACCTGGGTGGCTCAATGGGTTAAAGCCTCTGCCTTCCGCGTGGGACCTGGTCTCAGGGTCCTGGGATCGAGCCCCGAGTTGGGCTCTCTGCTCAGCAGGGAGCCTGCTTCCTCCCCTTCTCTCTCTCTGCCTGCCTTTCTGCCTACTTGTGATCTCTTTCTGTCAAATAAATAAATAAAATCTTAAAAAAAAATACTGATGTCTCCCTTTACTGCTGGCCACGGTGACCACTTTGACAGCAAGGGATGTTGGAGTGACTGCTTGTGAGTGAGGCTCCTCCAGGTTTCACCCTCAGGGAAGGCCAATTGAGGGAGAAGCTTTTAGGGTGATTTTCAGCTCCATCTTGCAGGCTTGGCTGCCCCCCCGCAGCCCCCTTCTGTGTTGTGCTCTCTGCTAAATCCACTCTTGCCTTGGGGTACACGGTGGGGGAGGAATACGCCATTTTCAATGGTCTTTGAAAAATATATTCTTTAGACTTCAGACATGTTAAAATGTAATAATGAACTTACCTATACTTTTAGAGAACTTCTAAAGTTAGAAGTTCATCTGGGGAGTTCCATTTAGGTTATCTGTTTTGAGAAATGCTTCATATGACCCACCTCAGGTAATTCATTGCCTTGTACCTGCTTAGCACTCCCGTTAGGGAGGTCTTTAGAGAGAATTTCCAATTGTGAACAAGACATTCATAAGGCATATAGCAGGCAAGGAAAGTGGAGTTCTTTGCTTAACATGCACATCCAACCTCCTTTCTCACCTCCAGAAGACAAATCCCATCTGATTTTCCAGCATTTTCCTCAAGGGGCCCAGTATTTGGGAATGACGTGGAGTTCTCTTATGGGGCCCTTCAGACAATGATAAAGACGTAGGTACACAAAAGCAGAAGGCGCTCATGGAGGTCAGATCAAACAGGAAGAAAGTGGACCTGGATGAAGACATCAACCTCTTCCTCTGAAGTCACTCCTCACGAAGGTTCCTATCACTCCACTCATGCTGCCACCTCTGAGTCAAATGACCAGTGGATGTTTTCACTTTCTCTAAGAGCTTGACCAGGATGGCCACGTCTTTGTCTATCTCCGGGCACCTGAGTTTGACGGCCATGTTGGGTACTCGCAGACACTGGGGGGCCTTTCTCTCCTCCCCACAGAGACGCATGTGTGTCCTTCAGCTGTGCTCTACCTTCTGCCTTTAAAATCAAGGCTTCCTTCATTTCACTGAACCTCAGGTGAGTCATGGCTTGGGCAAGGGAGACCCCAGAGAAGTAGGTAAGGCTCAGAGATGCTTCCTCTCAAGAGACTTTGGGAGCCATTCTGTAGCATCCAGGTTACTATTTAACCTCCTTTTGAAGGGTTGGCTCCTCACCATGATTATTGATCAAAGGACAGTGGAATCAATCTCCTTCCCCAAAGACCAGTTCAGGAGAGTCAGGGAGTGGGACACAGAGCTCATTAGCAGCATCTGCCTTCATCCTACTGGCACATCCCACAGGCTGGGGACCCCCAGCTGTCACCCCAAGGCTCCCTCAAACCAAACTCAAAGTTTTAATACTTATTCATCAATTAAAATATCTTCCTTTTCTCCTTTGTTGCTTAGTGATATTCCCCAACAGTTACGTGGCTCTCTTCTTCAATATGACTGGAGACCTTACCAAAAGTGGAAATTTGGACACAAAGACAAACACAAGGAAGTAAATGCCTTATGAGGACGGAGTTACGTGGCTATAAGTAAAGGAACTACCAGAAGCTAGGAGCGAGGCCCGGAACAAATCCTCGTCTTATCCCTTCAGAGGGAGCATGGTGCTGTCGACACTTTGGTCTCTAATGTCTAGACTCCAGAACTGTGAGACAATAAATTTCTGTCGTTGAAGCTGAACAATCTGTGGTTCTTCATAGTGGCAGCCCCAGGCCACTCACAGGTGGGAAGGATACACGTGAACTCCAAGATAATTCTTATCCTGGGAAGGAAGGGAAAGGGATGGGATTAAGGAAGCATATAAAAGACCTTTATTTCATTAATAATAAAATAAACGATCTGTAGTATTTATGGTAAAATCTTACTGTTGTTAAATCTGGGCAGTGAAACTACAGGTGCTTGTATATTATTCTCTGTACTTTTCTTAATATGTGAAATGTCCCAAAATGAATTAAAAAGGTTATTTAGAGGGGTGCCAGGGTGGCTCAGTCAGTTAGGTGTCTGCCTTCAGCTCAGCTCATGATCTTGGGGTCCTGGGATCAAGTCCCGAATCAGGCTCCTTGCTCAGCAGGAAGCCTGCTTCTCCCTTTGCCTGCTGCTGCTCTCCCTGCTTGTGCGCTCGCACTCTCCCTCTTAACAAACAAATAAATAAAATCTTTAAAGAAAAAGCTATTTAGAGGAGTGTGTGAGCACACCTATCACAAGCAGAGTCTGCTGTCTTTGTCTATCTCCGGGCACCTGAGTTTGGTTGCTGATTCTAAATGCAATAAGTGGATGGCTCTGCATTGTCTTTAGCGCTGAAGGGAAAGCCTGCAGGGTAAGAGGTTGAAGATGCCGGGAGCAATCCAGGCGGGCTGCATGGGAACTGGTGAGCTGGCCCACCCTCGATTTATTTTTAGAAGCACCACCTATTCACTTGTCTGTCCCTTGAACATTCTTTATAATTGATGCTGCCCCATTCATCTTGCCTTGGTGTTGGGATGTAAGGTCAGAGATTTACCAATTAGAGTAGATCCTTATGGGAAATATTGTCTCTGAAGCTAATGTTCGCACAATACCCCGTCTAGAGACAGCTCTTCAGGGCAGTGCACGATGTCATTTGATGTGTTAATCCTCAACTTGGAGACAGTCAAGAATTCATACTGACATCTGCTAGACCTTTTGAATATTCCCTGGTCTAAGTTAGAACCAGGAATTCTGGAGCACAGCTCCTGACCGGCTGCTTGCAGAGCTCTCTGCCCTGGGGCGGGTCCAGCATCATGCTGGATATACAACTTGAAATCAAATTTAAGATCTTTTGCTCACTGTACACAGTTAGCACAATGCATCCATGACAGAACGAGGCAGGACATCTAGGGTATAATTAACAATCACTATTCTACGACAATCTCAACAACACAAATGCCAATTTGCTTGTCAAATTCCGGCGAGAGAGGAAGGGGCCATGCGGTAACCATACAAAACAGAGTCCTTTTTGTTTTGAGGCCCCAACTCAGCAATCGCTCTTCCTCTTGTGTAGGAGGAAAGGATATCTTGTCTGATTCTGGGCCCCTGGGCTCTAGATGTGGGTTCACTGCCTGAACATCTCTCCAGAATCAAATTCCAATCCTACTGGGTCCTATGGGTCCTTGTGGGAGTCAGGAAAGATATGAATGGAAGTCCAAGAACCAAGAAGAGGCAATTCAGAGAATGAACACCCAGCTCCTTTGCTTGTGGCATACAGGCTACGTGGGAATTAAAAGCTCTAATCGTCATTGGATTTCGTTGTTGCTTAATGAAGACATGAAAGTGAATTACTACTTGAGAACTGTGGTTTGACAGGGAGATGTCTATCTAAAAGTGGGATCATCTTTGAAAATTAATGAAAAGAATTCCCTTGTGGTATATATGTTAAAAGCTTCTTCTAGAGATAATAATGAAATTACTTTTATTTTCCTCCTGAAAAGGAACTATGGATCATGACTCCAAAAACTATATTTTTATCCCTTCCACCCCATAGTCTCCTAAATAGAAGAAAGAGTTGTAGGATCTGAGTTAAAATTAAATTATAAAGCAAATTTCACCCCTATTTTTCTATTATTGGGTGAAAGTCAGTTCTCAGATTCTTTCTATTTAAGAGACAAGATGGAAGAAAAGGGATAAGATTTATCAAGGTGCTTAACACCTTACATGCATCCTTTGATTTTATTTTTAGCGGGTATTATTATATCCATTTTACAGATGAGACACTTTGTGTCAAAGAGGTTCAGTATTTTGCCCTCAATTTCATGACGAGCAAGCAGCAAATGCAGGATAGGAACCCAGTTTTGTGGGACTCAAAAGCCCATGCTCTTTCCCATCTAGAATATTGTCTGTTCTTGATTACAAACGCTGGATGAAACATTTACCAAATTCTACTGAGGTCTCTTTTGAGTACCTAAGCAATGGAAATACACATATTCTCAGTGTTTAGACTCAAATCCTTTCTCTGTACTCCAATGTGGGAGAGAAGCAGAAGGTGAAAACGGCAGAGTGAGCAGTAGGCAAAAAGTGGTGACAACAGACGTGGAAGTTTGGTTTTATGGCCAAGGCAGGCACAGATCCAATAGGCATGGGGCAGAGGAGAGGACCCTTCCCAACCCAGCAAGGCTGGGGGGAGGCCCGGCCCACACTCCCAAAGCCCCAAGTCCTCCTCCATCTCTAAGCTGAGATCCAAGAGGCCAGTTTCTAACCCAGTCTTCCAGGACACAAGGCAGTAACCACAAACATCGCCTGGGTCACCATCTACTGTGCTCTTGACTGGGTTGTTTAAAGGACAACCATGGCAGAACACACCCGAGAAGCACACTGATCACAAAGTGTGAGATCAAATTTGTTCATTTCATAAATGTTCATCTAGCACCTGTTCTTGATGTCCTAGGACAGAAGGCAGGTGTACGGGCCATCTAGATTGGATATAAATCCCTGCCAACTCACTTACTATCTAATCTAGGACTATCGTTTTCTATCAAGGTAGCACATTCATAAAATGAGACTAACACCAGCTCACGGGGTTGTTGTTAAGAATTTGAAATAATAGATGGGATGTGTCTAGTACGGGGCCCCGTACATTGAAGGTATAGAACAAAATGCTAGTTATTATTGCTTTTTAAAATTATGTATTTAAAATGACTGTCCTGTTCTATTGATGCAATAGAGCCTGGAATAGACCCAGGGACAAAAAAATGGAAAGAATAGGGAACTTTCCCTGTGAGCCTTTGAGAAGTACACATCTAGGATTAGAGCCAGACATGTAAACTCGAACGGATGATGGAATGAGGTAAGTCCTCTGACTGAGGGAAGGGCAAAGTTCTCTGGGAGCACTTTTTACAGTTTACTCTTTGATAACGTAAATATAATTTTATATTTTTAAAAAAGCTACATATCCTATAGGGTCTAAAGATGTTGGGAGCCTCTTGCCTTCACCAGTGTACTCCACTGGAGTAAGGCTCTAAGCCAGGACTCTCTGGGCCAAAGATGGAAATTAGACGTTATTTCACATACCCACTCTGACCATTGATAGTGGCTTCCTGCACAGTTATTTTGGTGGGAATTTGGAATAGAGCAGCATAGCACACTCTCCTCCTAGCGACAGGATATCAACGTGGCTAAGGGCTTGGATTCCGGAGCCATGCTCTCTGTTCCTTGCTTACTCTCGGGTAAGCTTCTTGACTTCTTCCTGCTTTCGAGCCTTCATCTGTAAGATGCTGACAAGAGCCTTACCTGGATTGCAGAATTCTTGTTAGGAATAAATTGATTAATTTAGTAAAGAGCTTAGAACAGCAACATATTGGGGCGCCTGGGTGGCTCAGTGGGTTAAGCCGCTGCCTTCGGCTCAGGTCATGATCTCAGAGTCCTGGGATCGAGCCCCGCATCGGGCTCTCTGCTCTCTAGGGGAGCCTGCTTCCCCTCTGTCTCTGCCTGCCTCTCTGCCTGCTTGTGATCTCTCTGTCAAATAAATAAATAAAATCTTTAAAAAAAAAAAAAAAAAGAACAACATATTTAGCTGCTGTTATTATTATTATTATTGTCACCAGCAGCAGCAGCATGAATTAGTAATCCCCGCCAGGGCTGAGGGAGGGAGGAGTGCCGTAAGAGATGTCAGTATTTGCCATCGGTTTCTGGGGCATTGTTTACTAGTCCTGATCTAAGTTCTCTCCTTCTGCCATATGCTGAGTTTTGAGTTTAGTTTTGTAGTTGTCAGCCCTTCCTACAGCCTGCTAGTCCGCGTTCCCTTTCAGCCTTAGCTAGTCCACTCCACGTTCCTCTGTCAGAGCCAACACCCAACAGTGGACTGCTCCTTCTCTGTGCAACAGCTCCAAGTCTGGTCTTCAAAGTACAGAGGAACACAGTCCCCACCACAGAAACCTCTGTATTCTTCCAGCCGTTTGGTACCTAATGAATCACGTATTTTGTATTTGATTCTCTTCACACATCATCTCTGGTACTTCAAATAATCTGACAAAGATGTAGTTACCAAGGAGGAAATGAAGACTTGAGAGAATTTGAGTGACAATTTACTTCTGGGATAAGACCTTGGATGCAAATGTTGGTATTTTTGGTCTCAAAATATCTTCTTCCTTTCCTACTACATGCCTTGTTCTGGAATCTGCTGTCATCAGCACTTGGTTGCAGCACAAGTTAAGATATGGAAATCTGCAGTGTTTGTCCTGAGGAGTAGTGGCAGAGATGGGCAAGCTAACAGGAGCTCCTAGAAAAGAAATGGGCAATGATAGACCAAGTACTGTCAGGAGATGGTCTAACCCACTTGTGCCCCTGGTATGGGAATTAGGCTGGATTGAAGTAGGTCAGCAAAACAGAGGGATGGGGAAGATTCAGAACTGCGGAGCGGGCATGGTAGGAATGGCAGGCACAGTAGGGACAGTGGGACTGGGCCTCCGTGGAGGGGATGCACAGGGCCTGCAGCTTGAAGCAAAGTAAGACTATCCTGATTTTCAGAGTGTAGGATGAGGCTCCCATCCTGCTGGGTCCTGTTGCTTCACAAGATACCCGAGAGAGAGAGGGAAAAAAGCAGGTGGTAGCTGGTGCTCCCCTTGGAGAATTAATCTTGTAAAAGGACGAGAGTGCCTGGAACTTCCATTTCCACAGTGTGCCAGATATGGGGTACCCTGAACGGCCCTCACTGAACACAGGGCATCAATTATAGACAACATCTTATTAAAGACTCTAATGAGCTGGCAAGAGAATAAGAAGCTAGGAAGTAAGTGGAAGTAGAAACCGTAGAAACCCAAGAGGCAGGCTTTTACCAGGAGGGCATTTGCTAAACCAGATAAAAAGGAGCTACGGTTTTCAGAGCCTCACAACCTGCTGAATTAATACCAAGTCCAGAATGGACCTGAAGCAGAGAGTCTAAAGAGAAGCCTTGCAGCACAAAGTTGGGGCTCTAAAGGATCGCACCCTCAGTATAAAGGTGAGCTTATAAGTCCAAGCTTCCAACCCAGAACAGTGGAGGGAAAATGGTCTCTCTGGGTTCTTGACACCAACACAGACACATGTGTGCCACAAGAGGGCGCTCACACGAATGTGCAGTCTGAAGTCACATTATTTGGGTGATTCAAAAAAAAAACCCAAAAAACAAAAAACAAAAAAAACCTCCAGGTCAAGGATTTTGATTAATGTTGTTCTTTAATTAGATAAAAATAGAATTCTCTGTGAAAGAAACAATTTCAAAGGCCTCAGAACATTTCCACAGATAAAGTTCTAAGATACATGAACTCGGTTGGAAAAAACCCACGTGACACAAAAGGAAATAAAGTACTTTGAGAAAGGACCAAAACAACAAAAAGAACCAGATCTACATTAAATATAGAGAGTTGAATCATCAAATCCAGAATATAAGTAAGAATATTTCTTTTTTTAGAGAAAATATTTGAAAATATTTGAAAAGAGTAAGACTTGTTTTTTATAAGATTTTTAAAACTTACAAATTTATAATTTATAATTGCTAATTACATTTGAAAACTCCTTCTTGCCATGTGACATAACCTACTCACTAGTTCCCAGCACTAGGGCGTGGACATCTTTGGAAGGGGTGTTATTCTGCCTACTGGGTAGTGAGAGAAAGTGACTGTTGGTTTGGAAAGCTTTTTCAAATGGATTATAAAACCAAATGGATTTAAAATAGAAACAATAAAACTTCTAAAAATAATTTTAAAAATAAAGTTATTGAAATGAGAATTCAATAGATGACTTTTTTTTTTTTTTTTTGAAGTAGGCTCTACACCCAACCTGGGGCTTGAACTCATGACTCTGAGATCAAGAGTCACATGCTCCATGGACTGAGCCAGCCAGGCACCCCTCAATGAATGATTTAAAAAGCCTGTTAAAAGCTGCTGGATAAATGTTCATAATAGCCAAACTATGGAAAGAACCTAGATGTCCATCAACAGATGAATGGATAAAGAAGATGTGGTATATATATACAATGGAATAATAGGCAGCCATCAAAAGAAATGAAAGCTTGCCATTTGTGACAATGTGTATGGAACTAGAGGGTATTATGCTTAGCGAAATAAGTCAATCGGAGAAAGACAATTATCATATGATCTCCCTGATATAAGGAAGTGGAGATGCAACATGGGGGGTTGGGGAGGTAGGAAAAGAATAAATGAAACAAGATGGGACTGGGAGGGAGACAAACCATAAGAGACTCTTAATGTCACAAAACAAACTGAAGGGGGCTGAGGGGAGGGTGGTAGGGAGAGGGTGGTGGGGTTATGGACATTGGGGAGGGTATGTGCTATGGCGAGTGCTGTGAAGTGTGTAAACCTGGCCATTCACAGACCTGTACCCCTGGGGCTAATAATACATTATATGTTTATTTTTTTAAAAAAGCTGCTGAATAGGAGTGCCTGGGGGGTTCATTCGGTAAGCATCTGCCTTTGGCTCAGGTCATGATCCCAGCCTCCTGGGATCAAGGCCCCCATCAAGCTCCCTGCTTGGCGTGAGGCCTGCTTCTCCCTCTCTCACTTCCCTTGGTTGTGTTCCCTCTCACTGTCTCTCTCTATCTCTCCCAAATAAATAAATAAAATCTTAAAAATAAATAAATAAAATATTTTTAAAAAAAGATGAATTGGAAGATATGTCTGAAAAAAGTGTACATAGAAGAGTCTTTGATAGGGGTGCCTGAGGGGCTCAGTGAGTTAAGCCTCTGATTCCTGGTTTCTGGTCAGGTCATGGTCTCAGGGTCATGGGCTTGAGTTCCACATCAGGCTCTGAGCTCAGCATGGAGTCTGCTCATCCCTCTCCCTCCCCTGTCTGACCCTCTCTCTTTATCCCCCACCCCACCCTACCCCATGATCTCTCTCAAGTAAATAAATAAATCTTTAAAAAAAGAAAAAAG
Organism: Enhydra lutris kenyoni; assembly: GCF_002288905.1. Lineage (NCBI taxonomy): Eukaryota > Metazoa > Chordata > Mammalia > Carnivora > Mustelidae > Enhydra > Enhydra lutris. The sequence goes on along the minus strand of NW_019154106.1, from coordinate 44,043,882 downwards.
TCTTTGAGGGACAGTGTGGAAAAGAGGTTAAGAAAAATAAGACACAGTCAATAGGTTCAATACGTTAACTTGGAATTCTAGAAGAGGGGGAAAGAAAGAGTGGGGCAGTGATTATATTCAAAATCAGAGCTCAGAATGTTCCAACACTAACAAAAAAAGACATCACTTTCTCACTCAGAAATGCTATTGATTTCCCAGCAGGACAAATAAAAAGAAATTCACATGTAGACATATAAAAATAAAACCACAGAATTTCAAAGACAAAGACAAGATCTTACAAATAGGGAGTGGGGAAGAAAAAGATGACTTCTAAAAAAAAAATGATCACTAGAACAACAGCTTGTTTCTCAACAGCCAAAATGAAAGCCATCAGTGGAGTGCTCTTATCAATGTATTAGTCTTCTACTGCTGTCACAACAAAGTACCACAAATTTAGCCCCTTAAAACAACACAGATGTACTGTCTCACAGTTGTGTGGGTCAGAAGTCCAGGCTGACAGCTGATTTCACTGCCCTGAGTTTTAGAAGACTGAAACCAAGAGCCAGGTGGCCTCTTACCGAGAGACCATGGGAAGAATCCATTTCTAGGCACACCGTGGTGGGTTGGGATAATTCAGTTCCTTGCAGATGTAGGAGTGACAATCTGTTTCTTTGCTGGCTGTCCACTGGGGGCTGCCCTCAGACCCTGGAGGCCTATCTCTGCTCCTTGAACATGGGTCCCTAGATTCCAGAACCAGCAACAGAACTTGCAGGAACCTGTCTGTCTTCCTCTTTGTTACATCTCTCTTCCTCTTCTACTGCTCATCTCTGACTTGCTCTGCTTGTGAAGGATCTTGCAGTTAGATTGGACTCAGCTGGACACTCCAGGGTACTCTCCTTTTTTTTTTTTTTTTTTTTTTAAAGATAGATAACCTTAATTACATTAGTAAACTCCCTCTTGCCATAACATAACCTACTCACTAGTTCCCAGCACTGGGGCGTGGACATCTTTGGAAGGGGTGTTATTCTGCCTACCGGGTAGTGAGAGAAAGTGACTGTTGGTTTGGAAAGCTTTTTCAAGGATAAAGGGAGACTGGCATTCTTAGATAAAAAATAACTAAGAGAATTTGTCATGAAACAGCCTTCACAAAAGGGAAATCTAAAGAATGTGTTTTAAGTGGAAGGAATGTAATCCTAGAAGGAAAATCTGGAAATGAAGAAACGAAAAGGAAAGAAAGTGGCAAAACATGGGTAAATCTTAGGGAACATCGTGTAAGATAACAAAAGGTTTTATGAAGTAAGGAAATTAAGGTTAGGCAAAAATATCTGACAATGGGAATGGGTAAGTGGGGTGGAATGGGTGTATCCTAAAGTCTCTATAAATATTCCCTGCAGGCCAACAGATTTCCTGTAAAGAATGTCCTTCAGGCTGACCTCTGCAGGGTCCCGTCAGTATCAGTCCATTTCTTTATTGTATACCTGTGCTAGGTTTTGAAATCAAAGTTGTGCTATCATCTTAGTAGAACTTTCTTTCTAGAACAACTTTTAAGATAGGAACATTTTGAATAATTAGTAAAATTAATCAATGAGACCATTTAGTGTTCTTTGTGAGAAGATTTTTTTTTTTTCAATTTTCAACTCAGTTTATTTAAGGGTTATTGGACCAGTCACCTTTTTTTTTTTTTTTTCCTCCTACAGTCCGTTTTGGTAAATGTTTTCCATAGTCAGTTTTTGGAGGATTTTGTCATTCATGTCTCTTTTATTGGCACAAAAATTTCAGAATATTTCCTTATTATCTTTAAAAATTCTACTGAAGCTGAATTTTTTCCCATTCTTCATTTCCAGTATTTTTGAACTTTTATCTTTTATATTGATCAAGTTTGCCAGAAGTCTGTAAATTTTGTGGTTTTGTATAGTCTTTCAATTTTATGTTTATTTTATATTTTATTTTAATAAATCCTTATTATTTCTTTAGTGTGGTGTTTATCAGGTGTATTTTTTTATTAATTTTCTTTCCTCAACTTTTAATCTTTCTATAGCCTTATATTTTAGCTATCCTTTTTTTTTCCAGTCATCACAGTAAAATTTATCTAAAACTTAGAAGTGCATAGCTTTTGTCTAAATAAATTTTCCAAGAGGCTTGTGATTCTTTCAGGCTAGAATTTCCTGCAGATATTCAGGAACCAAATCCATCATGCCGGAGACCACAGACAAACTTGATATCTGCTCAAGCTCTGACATGATTTCCAGGAACAAGGAGATAGGGATGATGTTTCAAATGCTTCTTAGAAGTAGAGAAAAAACTAAGAATCTACCTGAGTCAGTTTCATCCTTAGAGACAGATTATTTGTATTTTTGGAGAAGGGAATAAAATTTTTAAAATAAAGAACTTTCTAGAATGAGACCAAGGACCAAGCAGTTTGTTGTATAGGTTCTAAAGTTATTTGTCTATGGAAAGGTGAAGTCCAATCCACAGCCTCATGATAAATATAAGGAATGGCTCTTTGAGTCATAGAAAAAGAAAATTGTACATCTGTACATCATTCATGCAGGGATAGTGCTTCAATAGTAATAAAAGGGATAAAAGAGATATCAAGACCACTGTTCTTCAGAGAAACATCATCTGATATTCTTCAAGGCCCAGTCTGATGTTTTCAAGGCTGTATACAAACATTTCCAGGGACACTTCTACTACGAAGAGAAGAGAGAAACATGACAGTTTTACCATATATCACACCAAACTAAGGCCAAAAGTAGCACCTTACCAATGGTTCATCAAAGAGGTATTATCGAGGCTCACATCAAAGATGTTTTAGAAGGTAGTTTGATTATCTCTATAGGACCAGAAGAAGATCCACATAAGAATGAGACTTCACAGTTTTTACATCGATGATATGGAATTTTGGAATACAGTAGGTACCACCATAAAAAGGGATATTGATTATCCTTTTGTAAATGAGACTACACCAAGAGAAGACTAAATAAATAATAAATTAAAATACACCCCTTTTATCTAGGATCATATTTCTTAAAGGCCCCGATGGAATAAATGGAGGCCCCGACCAGCCTTTATTTTTGGACATGTATGCTTTAGAAGGAAAGTTCAGAGCTGGATCCAGCTTCAGTAAGAGATGCCACATTCATTCGCAGGGAGTGTGCCAAAGAAGAAATGTGCATAACGGTTATCAAGGAAGCATTGAAATAGACAAAGGCAGCTGTGGATTCATATACTCCAGATGTTTCCTAGGAAATAGTGGAGGCATCCTGCATTCTCCACACCAGCCCCTGACCCACATTTTAAATGACAGATCCAAAGAATGTGTCACACTTGTATTCCATCTTTGGTCAGGGATGAAATTCAAACAATGGATGACGTGATGGGATTTCTAAGAGCCACTTTGCACATGATTCAAGATTTTGAATGTCAGAAACACACATTAGAAGAGGAAATTTATAGATGCCTTGGAACTGCACTGGCCTTTATAGAGGTCTGTTAACAATTTTCAGAGCAATTATTGTTACATGTATTTAATTAAATTGAGACTTCCTGATGATTATGTCCATCATCTGTGAGGAATGGATCACTAAATTTTATAGGGAGAAAGCTAAAAAGGGCAAGTGGAACTTTCTTAAAATGGGTAGAACTAGGGGCCAGAAGAGACCAATATTTTCCCCATATACCTTGGTTGCCATTGCAAACTATGTAAAATCTCATGTTCCTTTATAAGTTATCTCAATATGCACATCCCACTAATATAAAAGTACTCTATTACAGTTACCAAGACTAGTGAGCCATGGGATGTTCTAGTATACACAGCAACTGGGTAATTTGAACATGATTCATTATGAATTGGAAAAGGTCTCAAAAGAAAGGTTCTTTCTGCATATATTCCAGAAGTCCCAATTGTAACTTCCAATCCACTCTCCAAACCCCTTCATATAATCTTTAAAGCAAGTTTAGAAAAGAAGTATTTTATGAATGGGTCCAAGAGTGGGGGAGGGGTGGCCCTCAGCAGTGATGGGCTTCATGTTACCTCAGAGTCTTTGTTAAGTAATTAAGTAGAAAATAGATGCCATTTCCTGTAATTTCCAGGGTGTTTTTTTTTTTTTTTGTATGTAAATTCAGATTTCTATCTAGTATCATTTTTCTTCTGCCTGAAGAACTTCCTTTAAGGATATCTCGTAGGAATAATCTACCAATACTGAAGTCTTTTAACTTTTGTATGTCTAGAAAAGGTATTTTTGCAAGTTATATAATTCCTAATAGACAGGTTTTCCTAATTTCATTTGTTTTTTCTCCATTTTTGCTCTACCATCTTCTAATTTGTTTTGTCATCCTTCTCTTTGTTCCCCCCTTTTTTTTTTTAAATATTTTTCTTGTTATTAGAGAGAGAGAGAGAGAGAAAGCATGAGAGGAGAGAGGTCAGTGGGAGAAGCAGACTTCCTGCCGGGCAGGGAGCCCGATGTTGGATTCGATCCCGGGACTCCAGGATCATGTCCTGAGCTGAAGGCAGATGCCTGACCAACTGAGCCACCCAGGCGCCCCTCTTTGTTCCTCTTTATATAGTTTCTTTTATCTCTAACTGTTTTTTTTAAGATTTTCTCTTTATCATTTATTATAAGCAATTAGAGTATGATATGCAGTTTTTAAAATGATTATTATGATTTGGGTTCCTTCAGCTTATTGGACTTGTTTATTATTTTCATCAATTTTGGAAAAATTTTGGCCATCATTTCCTCAAACACATTTTCTGTTCTTTTCCTCCAAGGGCTTCAGTTACATGTATATTGGGTTGCTTAAAATTGTCCCATAGCTCACTCATGGTTTGTTCATTTTTTCCTAGATTAAAAAATAAGTTCTGTTTCATTGTGGATAGTTTTTATTGCTGTGTCTTCAAATTCACTAATATTTTCTATTGCAATGTCTAGTCTGCTGTTAATTTCAACTAGTCCATTTCTCACCTCAGACGTGGTAGTTTTTATCTCTATATATAGATCTTTATTTGGTATCCTCTATGTTATAACATGCTCCATCTTTCCTCTACCTGCTTAACTTAACATGCTTCTTGAATATATGGAACATATTTTCAGGAACTATTCTAATATGCATCTCTACTACTTTGATCATCTCTGCCATTGATAGATCCATTTCTATTGATTGACTTTTCCTATTATGGGTCCTAGTTTCATCCTTCTTTGCATGCCTGGTTATTATTGGTTGAATTCATGCAAGTCATTGTGAATTTTATTGGGGGGGGGACACTAGATATTTTTGCATTCCTATAAATATTCTGGAACTTTGTGCTAGGATATGGTTGAGTTACTTGGAAACAGTTTCATCTTTCAAAGCTTGCTTTTAATCTTTGTAGGGGAGAAAGAGTAGCCTTTAGTTTGGGGATAAATTCTTCCCCCTATGGAGGCAATGCTTTTCTGAGTACTCCATACTCAAAGATATATGATACCTTGTGATTTTTTCCATTCTAGATGGCGGGAACACAGAATATCCTTGGCTCTGTGGGAGTACTTGGAATAGTTTCATCCTTTCAAATGATTCTTCTAGCCCTTGGTCATTTTCTCACATGTCCACATTGGTCACAATGTGACCAAAAACTCAAGGGACACCTGCTGATTTATAGATCTCTCTCTCTCTCTCTCTCTCTGTTTCTCTCTTTTTCTCCTCTCTGGTAATCTGGCCTGTGAACTTTAGCTGCCTTGTACTCCAATTCCATCTTCTCAATTTAGGGAGACAACCAGGCTCTGCTTGCCTTCCACCTCCCTGCACTGTGGTGTGGAAAATCTTATTAGGTAGTAGGATGGAAAAATCCAAGGTCTCCCTCTTTTAGTTCCTCCCCTCTCAGAGAATGTATTGTCCTACACTGATTGATGTCCAACATCTGAAAAGAGTTGGTTTATATATTTTGTTTAAATGTTTTTTTCAAGTGAGCATCGAGTCTAATCCCTGTTAGTACATCTTGACCCAAAGCAGAAGTTCCCTCCCCATTGAATATGACATTCAATATTCATTGGCTACAAAGGACTTGATGTATTCAGAAAATCCATTCTTGCTTTCATGTCCTCTTTCAGTACCTAATAAAAATACGGTTGACATGGGATGCATTCAGAGTGTTCCCTTTAAGTAAATAGGATCTGATCAGTGAAGGATTATTATTAATTCTTTCCAAGTTGAAAACAATTGGATTCAAGAGTCTGAAAAGCAAGATGGCAGACATGGTAGCCTCTAAAATATCGTATAATATTTTAAAACAAATTATTTGAAGTATCAACTTATGAGAAGTGTGTTTTCAGTCATCCAGAAGCAACAATGCTACAAAGAAATTAGGTACTTTAAGCTCCAAGCTATTTGGCATTCACACCAAGATTGAGCAGGTTACTGGATCCTCAGGCTCTGCCTATTCAAGATTTCAGGCACAGCATCTGAGGACAGTCCTGTGACCTCAACCTAGTCCTTCTGAGCAGTGGTTTTGAAAGCTGAAGTTTTATATGATTATGTGAATAGCCTAGGCACTGTGGCAGTTTTTCTTACAGTTTCAGTTCCTTGAAAAAAATGCCACTTGAAAATAAGAATTACCCTAAATACCTACATTCCTAACTTCAGATTGGTACAAAAAAAATGTAACATCTGTTATTCGTAGAGAAATACGGGATAATCTACAATTTTTACATTTTTACATTCATTTGAATCTGAATTCCTTGAGATAAAACATCCCAATTAACTATCAGTCACTGCTCCGTGAAACAATGATACTGTACTCAGTCTGTCAACGATTTCGTCTTCAAAGGTATAGATATTTCATTAGCAGTTATTATTACATCAATACAGCAATACTTTTCCCCCTCCAGGTGCTCAAACATTTAGAATACTCAGTTATCCCTTTGGAATGGGTATTCTGATTAAATCTTAACCTATTATATATTAAAGCAGCCTATTAAATATTCAATAAACCACAGTTATGAGACTTCTTGGCTTTTTTGACATGTTCTGAGCCTGCCTTTGAGGTGCTGATGTCTGATTTTCTAATCTGCAGTCAAATGGCCAAGGCCTCCTGTCCCCGTTAGGCACCCGTAGAATAAGGACACCAGCTGCTCCATTTCTGGAGGCCATTTTTCCTTCCTCAGCTGTGATACGGTGCTTCTTTTCACCATCCACAGCTGACTGGACTTCCTGGTACCTTTTGGATTTTGCTTCTTTTTCTTCAAAGACTTTCAATGGAAATTTTTTCAATAGCAGCGGTGAGAAAGACCCTGCCATGAAAAGAAGATGAGTTGCAAGCGATGAAACAAATCATCTTTTGAAGAGCATCCCACATGACCTCTCTTCTTGGTCTCCTTTGTTCCAGTCTTCATTGGTTATCTCCATGGGAGCCAGTTTTATATCACAGAGCTGAGATTCCTGGTTTTCCAGGAATAAAAGAAACAAGTTGTCAATATTTACAACTTGTCTACATTCCTGGTCAGACTGGCTTCCTCAGCCAATCCCAGACTTGATTCCATGAGGAGGTCCAGTGCTTAACAGTTCTCTTTCCACCAAAGGAAGCTTTGCATTGCAGGTACCTCCTGAAGAGGTTCACTCTCCTTTCCCTCCCCAACTCTTCAGGAAGAATTAGATTGGTCAAGTCAGGGCCACTGTGTTGTATGGTTCCCAGGGGTAGCGTTCAATTGCAACAGAGTTAAATAGTGCCCGGGGCTTAGCTGATACTGCATCCTTGGGCCTGATTATCCTCAAATTTTCCCCAGGGCCAAATTGTTGATTATCTGTATGCATGCAATTTTGCAAAGCACCACAGTTCTTTTGTATAATTAATTAACCTTGAGATATTTCAGATCTTTCAGAGTACTGGCTTTTTCATTATTTTGAAATTCTAACCTAAGACTTTATATAAACGTTTTTCATGAGCTGTAAGTGTTTTGTTTTTTTTTTTTTTTAAAGATTTTATTTATTTATTTGACAGAGAGAGAGATCACAAGTAGGCAGAGAGGCAGGCAGAGAGAGAGGAAGGGAAGCAGGCTTCCTGCTGAGCAGAGAGCCCGATGCGGGACTCGATCCCAGGACCCTGAGATCATGACCCGAGCCGAAGGCAGCGGCTTAACCCACTGAGCCACCCAGGCGCCCCCGAGCTGTAAGTGTTTATATCAGATGGCCTGGCTGCTTTTCCATATCCGGGAGGGTTTTGTCCCGTGCTCTCACCAGTTGTCTTCATCTCAGATGGCGACAAATTACCGCAGGTGCTCAGACTGAAAGGCTTTGATCCATACGTGATTCTTCCCTTTCTCATAACCCGGGGCATGTCGAACAGCCCATCTGCTTATCTCCAACTTCCATTTAAACATCCACCTTCATTCTTTGGGGCCTGGTTTTTCTTGAATACATCTATGAGCAAACTTTATAAATCACATCAGATGGCTTGAGAGCTGAGATGGGACTAACATTTAAAGAAAAAGTAAATCCAGTGGTGCCGAAACTATTTCAGTCCAGGAACAAACAGGGAAAGCTCACAATTTATTTCAAGAACTCAGTATAGCATTAATACAAACTCTGTCCCTGGAGCCTTGAACCCATAGCCTGAAGGAACTAGCCCATGCAGGATCACCCCTCAGTTCCAAAAAGCCTTGTGTGAGGACTTTGCATTTCTGTGGAGGTACCTTCTCATCAGAGAGACTATTTGATTTAAAAAAAAAAAAAAAAAAAAAGTCACTATAAGGGCACCGGTGCAGCTCAGTCAGTTAAGTGTCTAGCTCTTGGTTTTGGCTCAGGTCATGATCTCAGGGTCTTGAGATCAAGGTCCACTTTGGGCTCTGCGCTCAGCCCAGAGTCTGCTTAAAGATTCTTTCCCTTTCCCTCTGCCTCTCCCTGTCCCCCCACTCTCCCTCCCCCGCCCCTCCCCCACCGCCAACCCCAGCAGCCCCTGCTCTTGCCCTTTTTCTCAAAACAAAACAAAAATTACTGTGATAATATTTTTCTTTAAATAGACCCAGTTTATTTCTATTATTAGAACTATTTCTGTTCCCTTATTTGTGTGCTTTCTAGGAGTCTTACCCTTTCTTTTTCTCTTTCTTCCTGCCTTTTTTTTTTAAATGAATTGAGTATTTCCCCCCACCCTGTGGTTTTTTTTTTCTTTCTCATCTTTCCTGATTTCTCTTCTTTTTGTGACTAACTTAGAAATGTATTATGCATAGTTAACATGTCAAAGTCAAAAATTAAACATATCTGTATCATCCTCCCAAACATTACAAGGATATTTTAGCTTTAATCGTTCATTTGAATCTGCATTGCTTGTGATAAAATATCTCAATTAACTATCCACTGCTTGTGACTATATACTATAGTCAGTATATCAACAATTTCGTCTTCAAATATCCTTGCCAGAAAATCGTTATTGTTTTGGTATATTTATCCCTGTTTTGTTTTGTTTTGTTTTTAAGTAAGCTCCACGTATAGCATGGAGCCCAGTGCTAGACATAAGCTCATGACCCTGAGATCCAGACCTGAGCTGAGATCAAGGGTCCGGTGTTTAACTGACTGAGCCACGCTGGTGGCCCTCCTTGTTTATTTTTCAGCTCGCAAGACATTATTATGTTGTTTTATATAGTTAGAGTTTGTTTAGATTCATCTAATTGCCCGTTTCTATGCTTATCGCTTCCACTTGCATCTCAGACACCCCATCTTAGATAACTTTATGTAGAGAAATTTTTGCCCAAGCCCACCAGGAGACATGTACAAGCATGTAGATAGCAGCACCCTCTCTAAGATCCCACACCAAAGGCAACCTAAATGTCCATACAGCAGTATAATGGATAAAGAATTTGTGTTATTTCTTCAGTGGAAATCTATAAAACAGCAAAAAATGAGTGAATTCCAGCCGTGTAGAAAAATGTAAAAGCATGTTTAACAAAAGAAGTCAAGTCACCAAATACATTCACCCATTCCTAGGAAATTAAAAAAAAAAATGCACAACCGAATACTGTTATTGAAGGACGCAATCATATGTGGTGAAACTCTATAAAGAAGAACAGGAAATAATACATACAAAATTCAGGATGGTTGCTACCTCTGGGGTGAAAGGAAAGGGGCTGGCACGTGAGAAGGGCACACGGGGGACCTAGAATGATAATGTTCTTTCTCTTACATTTGTCAGTGAGGACAACAGGTCTCGCTCTATGCTCAGAGGCCATGACACAGACATCCCATCTGTTCCCTCCCAGAGCCAACCCCCTTGAAATTAGGCAAGGCCATGTGACAGGTTCAAGCCAATGAACTGCAGGCTACCTGCGCGTGAGTGTTTGCGTGTGCGTGCGCGTGCGCGTGCACGTGAGCGCGTTTTCTGGATTGAGGCATGAAAAGGTCCGTGTGGGACCTGCGGTTTACTCTTTCCCTCCCTGACTCCGGGCTGTGATGGAGGAGCCGCGAGAGAGCAAAGCAGCCTGGATTGCGGCGTTTCCTTCTCCTCCAGGCCTTACCTGGAGAGGTGTCTGGATGGGCGGTGGATTCCGTAAGAGGTAAGAAGTCTACATGTCCCGTGTCAAGCTTACGGTACTTCAGTTGGCTACTGCACTTAGCCTAGCCTCTGGGGACGAGTTCGCACGCTTTTACAAAGCTTCTTTTGTTCTTCCTCAATATTTAATAAAGTCAATTTCGCAGGCCCACATTAAACATTTCAAACAATGCGGACAACTAAAAAAAAAAAAAAAGTGTCCCTGAGGACGAGTGTAAGTCAGTCATTACTACTTCCAAATTCTTCAGGTTCGAATGGTGATGAAAACTGCTCTGCGGAACCGCTGGCCTCGCGTTAGTTGCAGAGAAGAGGGGTTGGGGCAGAGGTAACGGACAGACATTATGGTCAGCTGGAGGGGGCTGGGTTGGCCATGGCCTTGCTGCCTCTGGCCCTCTTTGCATCACTGTGTACCTTGGCCACAGGCGTAGGTCTGGGCTCCTCGCTCCCTCCCCGCAAGTCGAACATTCCGTAAGTCTGGGATCCTAGTGTCTCCTGCCTGGGTTCGTCACCCCCCTCCTGGCTCCAGGCCCAAGACTGACCCAGAAGTACTTGTTGCTCTGAGCTCTGGAAGCCTACCTTCCACTGCCACTGAAATTCCTGACAGCCTACCGGTGCTCCCTGCCTTCTCCCACCCTGCTGTGCACCTTTGGCCCCAGGGGGCCTGCCAAACAAGACCCAGGGGATCCAGTTTTCTAAGAAAAGCTGACTTCTCCAGCAGGGGGGATTTGCCAGCCGGTGGATGTCATGCGAGACAGATTGCGGACACCTGGCCTCCGTGGCCATCAGAATCAGAAATGCTTGCCTGCCAATCAGCATTACGGTGAGGAGCTGTGACATGACAGTTGTCTGACTTGTGTTAATACGTCCTAATCTTGCAAACTAATTTTTCCCCCACTTGGCCGGCCCCACATTGTGTTGGGCCTGCCAGGGCTCGAACCATCCATCAATCTTAGTTAGTGGCCCACGTCTTCCCTACAGCAGAGAGGATCCTGGATGCTACTGAGACACCCTCAACCCTCCCGATAAAGCGTCCTTTGCAGATAGCTCTGTAAGAATGCGGTCGTCTGGCTCAGAACATAGATGACTGTCATGGTCTAGGCGGGCCGACAAATGGCCATTGTCTGCACACGTTTTTCAGGACAGCTTTTCTGGGGGGAGAAATATCCCAATGGCATAAGGACAGTATTGTGAGCCCAGTTGTCATTTAGGGTCCAGTGAAACTGGTTTGTTGGCATCAAACTCAGTGACCTTTCTTTGGATTTAGTTTCCCCAACTGGATGTAGAGGTCTAGGCTATATGGTCTCTGAGGCATTTCTTGTCTCTCAAATTTGGGACTTCAGTCATTCTCCAGAGCGACCTCGTCTCCTGGCGTCTGATCAGAAGGGCTCTCCTGGTTCCCTTTAGGTTACTATTTTAACGTTTTTGAGGGGCAAGGGATATTCCAAATCCGAGAGTCTGATGAAAGATACTAACTTCCTCCCTAGAAAAGGCACGAATGAGCCGCATTCATCCTTACAATTTCCTGAGTTGTGTAACCCTTAAAGCCCCTTCTTGGCTTCTAGGTTGACAATATTTTTTGTGTCCTGATTTTATTTCTTACTCTGCCACTTACTTTATTTTCAAACTTGGCAATGAGTTTTAAAGACCTTTTTTTGTCTTTATCCCAACTTTTTGTTTTGAAAAATTTCAAAACTACAGAGAAGTGGAAAGAGGGATACAATGGCTATCCATTCGTCCTGCAGCTGGAGTCACCAACTGCAACATTTGCGATCTTATCTTTCCCCTCCTCCTCTCAACCCCGTCTTCCTCCACTCTTTCTCTTCTTCTTTGTCTTCCTCTCTTCTTCTCCCTCCTTCTTCTCCTCCCCTCTTCCCTCCCTGCCTCCCTTCCATCTTTTTCTTCAGAATCATTTAAAAAATAAGTTGTAGAGATCATTTAAATACTTCCTAAATGCAGGTGGGCTCTAAATTTGAGATGGGGACATAGAGAACTATAACTATCTTTGTCTGGGCAGTCCTGGAATGGAATGCATGCACTTTGGGACTAGTGTACCCTCAGACCCAGCCTCACCTAGCCCCTCGATCATGGAACAGAGACGTCCAAGTGCGTGACCAAAGAACATTCATCAAATGCTTCCTATGCACCTCCTTTGCCTCAGGCCTAGGGCTGGAGGCTGGCTCTTTGGAGATTAATAAAACCCAGCCCCTTCCCTTTCCTCTTCACTGTAATGTTGGGGGTTATGACGAGGACACATACGATTGCAATAGAAGCAGACCCAACCAGTGCCACATTAGAGGCTAAGATAAGCTGCTGTGGAGAAGAGAAAACACCTCCACTGGGTTAAGGGGTTGGGGAGAGGCTGGTAAAAGTATCATGAAAGGGGTGCCATTTACCCTAGTTCCAGAAGGATGGGCACTTGGTGTAGCGCACAGTGTGGGAAAGGCGCCAGGATGACTTGGAACCGGGAGCTGTGAGCAGGGAGGGAGCCACTTCTCCTTTGGGCTTACTGGTATGCTTTTTCTCTCCTACTGGCTTGTCACCGAATAAGCCCCTGCCCCCCATCCCCAAGCCTTTTGGGAGGATTCCAGAGAGGAACTGGTGTTCATTGCCTGAGCTCTTCCGTCTTCAGTGATGTGACAGAGGAGCCAGTGCTTTGTCCTCCTGTGATGCTTGGCTGAGGAACAGGGGATGCATGTGGCTACAAGCCTGGCCTCTCCTCCCTGGGTTTGAACCAGCTGCCTTGGCCTGATCTGCCAGGCTTGATTGTGCACGAGTTTTGAAATCCACTGGCAGGCGTCGAGCACTTGTGATTTTCTGATGAGCCACAAGAGGGGGAAGTATGAACACAAATGAAAAGAAGGACCGAGGCAAAAGGGGAAGAAAAAAAAAAACAAACCAACAAAAAATCAAAATCCAACAACCCAGCTGGGAAATGAACAGCTTTTCTGAGACCCTCATTCCTGATGCCGGGCTAGCAGTTTCAATCTGCTCTGTTTCTCTAGCTCCGTCTCTCTGTCCCTGTTCTTTCTCTGCCCCTCTCTCACTTTGTCTCTCACTTTCTCTCTGGAATTTCTTTGGGAAATACACAAATTCATCTTGCTGCCTCTAGTCTAAAAAATCAATTGCATTATTCCATATTGGACCTCCCCCCCCCCAAGGTCTGAGGGGGTTTGCCTTTAATCTTACTGTCAGTCAGTGTGGAGTTTTGGCAGCTATCCTCCTCTCTCCTCACAAAAATCAAGACAGAAGAACCTGTAAGAACGCCAGTGCAGTTTCGGTCATAACAACAGTTAATACTGGCATCACTCCCCAGTGTGACAGGGAGAGTTCTAAAGACTTCACACGGATGAGCCCCGTCAATCCTCCTAACTACCCTTGGGGGTCAGTACTCTCATTACCACCCTTTGTCCTGAGGCACAGAGATGGCCAAGAGTCTGGTCAACGTCACATAGTTAGTGTCAGAGCTGGGATTTGAACCTGGCTGTCTGGTTCCAGACTGTCTGCTCTTAACCTCTCTGTTGTAGTTGGATCTTAAGATTATCAGTGTACAATGTTCCAAGCAAGGGTAGTGTTGGCCCTAATACAGCCTGTCGCAGTTGAGACAGATCTAGAGGCATATTTTACTTATTTTTATTTTTTATAAAGATTTATTTCTTTATTTGAGAGAGAAGGAGAGTCAGGGGGTAGAGGGAGAGAATCCTTAAGCAGGCTCCCCGCTGAGTGTCAAACCTGTTGTGGGGCTTGATCCCAGGACCCCAAGATCATGACACGAGCTGAAATCAAGAGTCTGACGCTCAACTGACTGAGCCACCCCGGCGCCCCTGGAGGCTTATTTTAAGAGCGATAGCTAGTATTGGCATTTGCGGCAGATGGGAGTAACCGGGGATGGAAATAAGTTCATATGAGTGAGATTGGTCAAAGCAAAGGAGGGAGGTTTAGTCTGGAAAAACAAAACAACCTGAGAGTAGAGGCCAGGAAACTTGTTCTCAGATATTTCCAGGGATTCTGAGAACTCTTTCTGCTTCCAGAAGCTCAGTGACCTTCTCCTGAGGCTCAGAGCGCTTTCCTGGGCAGGGGGACCATCTCTGGCTTATTTGGTGCAGGCTTTCAGATTCTAATCTGTCCCCAGTCAGGCGGGGAACCCATGATCTAAGAAGGAGATTGACCCGAGGTCATTTGCACTCCCCTTGCCTCCCACTCAGCTGTCCAGTAAGGGGTTACTTTTCTAGGGTGTGGGATGATGTCCATGTGTATTAGTGAGGAAAAGCAGTTTGAAATTTACACATGCACCAATGAAGACATACCAGGACTTTTCCTTTAAAAATAATACCGTTTTATTATTATGAATACAATGCATGTTGAGTATTGAAAATTTTAAAATTACAGAAAAATATAGAGAAGGATTGCTTATACCGTCCTACCATCCTGCGGAAGTCAGGGCTAACACCTCAAGATATTTCCTTCTGGTCCTTTCTTTTCTGCTGCTTGTATTCTTATCCATGCTCTTCTTAATAGTGCTGAAAGGGGTCCTTCCTGGAAGAGGGATTAAAGAAATGTCACAGTCCATCATGGGGCATGAAAAGAGTTTCCTCCAGGGTGCCTGGGTGGCTCAGTGGGTTAAGCCGCTGCCTTCGGCTCAGGTCATGATCTCAGGGTCCTGGGATCGAGTCCCACATCGGGCTCTCTGCTCAGCAGGGAGCCTGCTTCCCTCTCTCTCTCTGCCTGCCTCTCTGTCTACTTGTGATCTCTCTCTGTAAAATAAATAAATAAAATCTTTAAAAAAAAAAAAAAAAGAGTTTCCTCCAGCCTCAGAAGAATGGTCTCTGGTGGAAATATTTCAAAATTATTCTGGAAGAGAGCAGTGATGTAATTTCTTCTAGACTCTCCTGCAGAGGGTGCAGATTTTTTAGGTACAGAACAGTGTGTGGAATATTCAGATTTTACGATACCAGATGAAGGCAATTGCCTGGAGGCTGGTGTGGGCCAGGCACTAGGCTTGGCACTTGACTCACCTACTCATTTAGTCAAGAAATACCTGACTTCCTACAGTGACGAGTCTTGGGGCTGTAATGCAGAACACATTGCCCGTGCATGGATCCTGCCCCAAGGGAGAAAACAGTCTTAGGAGGGATGCTGGCAGGGGAGGGCACAGCCGGATGATAGAAGAGGGGCCCGGTCTATCCTGATGCAAAGGCGAGGGTGGTCGGAAAAAGCTTGCTCTACAGAAGGGTGACAGGATCTGAGTTCTAAAGACTCCCTTTAATCCTCCCACTCTGCCCTATAGCACACAGATCACCACATCAGTCATGGGGACCAACTTCTCACGAGCTCTCTAGCTCCTAAGATCATAATATCGTCTTTGGAGTAGCCCCAGAATAGTGAAAGGAACATAAAAAATATTCGAGATGAAAGAAGTTACATGCTGAAATTGTAGCATAAACAAAGAGCTGTGGAGTTCCAGAAGAGGAAGCTGTCTTGACAGGTAGAGAAAACCACGGAAGAGATGATGTTTGTTATGGATTTTAAAGGATGAATAGGAGTCTGCCAACTGAAGAGTGTGGAGAAAGATAGTTCAGTAGTATTGAGGAAAACATAAAAAGGCATACAGGTAGGAGGCATCATGACATACTGAGGGAAGAGGCAGCAGTGGCGGGGAGGGGTGGGGATGATAAGGTGGGGTAACAGGACCCCCACTGGAAAGGTAGTCTTCCTCCAGGGCCGAGATGTTTGGATGTCAGGCTAAGAAGCTTGAACTTACATCTGTGAGGAAGGGAGGATTAGCAGAGTTTTTCTATTTAAATTTTAATTTTATATAAGAACAGATAAATTTAAGAAATCATCTGTAATACCACTGAGGACCCACTGGTAACAATTTGATCTGTATGTTTCCTGAATTCTGTCTGTCCATCTGTCTCTCAATCTTTGTATCTTTCATCCATTTGTATTTTAAATAAGACCATACTATATATACCATTACTTATTCAGCTTTAAAAAAGATTTAGCATAGGATAGGCATTTTTTCATTGTCAACAAACATATTCCCTGGTCTCACCCTTCTTAAGGCTATACAGTATTTTATTGCTTGGCTGCATATCTAGATTTTAGTTAACCAGTGTTCTATTATTGGGGAGTTGTTTGATTTTCAGTTTTCTCTACTGTAAACAATTCTGTAACAAAAATCTTGTGTCATTTTCTGTTTCTTTCCTTTGCATAAACCCACAAGAATGTAATTTACAGTTTCTTAGAATGTTGGATGTTTAAATGTCCAGGAAAGGCTTTAAATAGAGAAATGGCCGTAAGATTTTTATGTTGAAAGATCATTCTTGCGGCTGGACATTGGTTAGAAGTGAGGGCAAAAGCTGCTGCAAGAATCTAAGTGAGGGATGATGAGGACTTGAAGCAAAGAAATAAGAGAAATTTAGGAGGTAAAAAATCAATAGAAATAGGGGATTAAAAGGTACACATGTCTGATTATAACATTTTTTAAAAAATCAATAGAAATATTTGTAAATGACATGGGTGACAGATTCAAAGTGTAAATGTGAATATTTAAGAGGACATTTTTTTAAGGCAGTGGTATTTTCTCCTTTAAAAAATGGAGAAAGGAAAGGTTTGTATTTACTAATGTTACGGGCTTAATTGTGTCGTCTCCCCCACGACCCCAGTTCCTCTTTTGAAGTGGTAGCTTCTAGTACTTTTGAATGTGACTCTATCTGGAGTGGGGTCTTTAAAGAGGTGATCATAGTCAAATGAAGTCACCATGGTGGGCCCTGATCCAGTATAACTGGTGTCCTTGTAAGAAGAGGAGATTTGGACACAGACAGAGAGAAGACCACGTGAAGACATAGAGAGAACCATGTACAAGCCAAGGAGAAGCCTCAGAAGTAACCGGCCCTGCCAACTCTTTCAGCCTTCACAAACTAATATCATTAAAAAACAAAGAGAAGAGACAGAAGAGCAGGTCATAATTTAAAAAAGGTATTTGAATCCTCCTTCTCCACTTCCTTAGCTACTAATGGGTTTGGAATAGTTCTGCAGAAAAGGTGCTCAGTGGTATAATCAAATTCTGTTTACTAAAGATATAAAAATAGTATAACTAATCAAATCAAAACGGTGTTATCAAAGGAATTCCCATCAAGTTTCTAACCACTTACCAGTTAACTCTCTCATTTGGTTAATTTCTTTTCTTTCTTTTTTTTTTAAATGAGCGATTGATCTTTGTAAATTTTCCACATGTTCCCAAGGTTAAGTGTTTTAGTGTATAATTATCCTACATTGTGTTTGTGAACCTCCAACAAGCTGCCCTCCATTCTTTGTAGAAAATTTCAGCCTTGGGTTTGTTTACCTATGATTATTAACATATTTAAATGAAACTGCAGGATTCTAATGATTTATTTCCAGTTGATATGTTGATATGTTTCAAGAGGAAATTAACATAGCCAATAAAAGAATTTCTATAATCTTCAGGCACTTTAATAGCAAGAATGTTATAGAATTTTGTTCATGAGATTATCAGAAACTGATCTGCCCCAAGTGTTTCTACTAAAACATTCTCTAAAGTGTTAGCAGTCAAGAAAATCTGCTAACCACAGATGAAATTGACCCGACATTTTCCCTCTGTAATGGCTACTTGGGGGACTCATGAGCTGGTTGGTTACTTCAGGTTGTAAAAGAGGGTCCATAAGCCGTGACCATTTCAGAAGAATGTGATTCGATCATCTCTCAAGGAGGAATAGCCTTTATTGGAAGCTGATAGGACAAGCTATTTAAGTTTCTTGGGAAATCACTGTGTTCTAAATTGAGCTCAATTGGAATCTGGAGACTGGAGAAGCTTATCGGACTTCTCTGTGCCTTCTCTGTCCTGTAGACAGTCGATGATGGCCTGAGGCTATGATATATCTGTGACTTACTGCTGAGGACATCAGCGTCTTGCCTAGGTTAGTTCCATGCCTGTGTGCCAGGTTATCTCATGGGCACTGGCAGTACCAGAAGAGATAAGTCACTCTTTGCTCGAAGAGCTCACAATATTACCAATACCCTTATCATTATCCACACAGAACGTGAGAGCTGGATGATAGTCTGTAGGAATCATGTTTCCTGATCACATACATGTAAGATATTTAAGAAATGCCACATTGTCTATTCCTTTCTAAAAGTCATACTATGTAAGAAACACCATGAAAGATTCTACTATAAAGACACTTACATGACAATTTCTAGGTGAAATATCTAGAAATGTCCCAAGGAATACAATTGGGAAGATGCCGAGTTTGTGGTGCCTTTCAGTTCTGGGATTTCTGCTGCCCTTGGTCCTCCTGGTAGCCTTGTCGAAGTTTCATCTCACCTAGTCTTTTGCCCAGTGCGCTCGGGTACTCAATTATGCAGCAAGTTTTATATACGCCAAACCTTTTTACAAGGATCCCAGGGGTTTCTTTGAATTCTTTTCCTGTTACAGGAGGTTTTATTGTTTCAAGTATTGCTTACATTCAGTGCGTCACTGGCTGGGAATCTTTGGTTAAACTGAGATTTCACAGTAATAGGAATTGATTGAGTCTCTCGGGTTCATTGTGCACTTTGTCGGTTGGGTTTTCACTCAGGTTTATAAGGATGATTACTGTCCTACTGGTTTTCACCTCTTATTAGACGATGGGCTCCCTGAAGGCAGGGACTGAGGCTCCTTTTTTCTCTATATTCGTTCAGCTGTGCATCACTAAATCCCTCCTTCCCTCTGTGACACAGAATTTTCCACATCTGGTGTCAAAAGAATAATTTCTTTCAAGGCTGTGAACTAAGTGGCTCCTGCTTGTATGAATGTGTTCATCAAGGTCATAGCATCTTCTCTTCTACCGCTTTTATCTTCAAGATATTCTCCTTGACTAAAGCCTAGGCAGAAGAAAGTTCTAGAACACCTCAGACGTGGCTATCTTTCTGTTTTCTTAGTCCCCTTACGACTTGGGAATTGCTACAATAACATCGTCCCAATGTTATTTCCTGTTGCATTTCTTGGGTCTCCAGGCCCCTTCCTGCCTCACCACTCCCTCAAACCTCACGTGAATAACTTGATAGCAGCTCTGAGCACTACACTAAGGTTAGCTAAAGACACTGAAGAAGGAGAAATGAGAAACCTCTGTGTGGATATCAAGGTGGTTCTTCCTTCTCCCTCATCACCACATGTTTTGGAAGCTATTTCAGTCTGAAATGGCTCTGTCTTGGGAACCACAGACAAGAGTCAGACAAGGCTCAGGCTTTCCCTGTAAATGTTCCAGCAGCTCCCCCTCAGTGAGCGGGGTCTGCTTCATCCCCAATGAGGCAGCATTGCTCGGCTTACTCAACTTGTGCTTGAGTCTCTCTGGGGCTCAGGGCATGGTTCCTTCCTCATTCAGTCATTATTCATAATTTGTTCACCGTGACCTGTGGGAGAAAAGTAAATGAAGAAAAAGTGGCTTCTTCCCTCGAAGGGCTTGCAGCCCAACGGTGGAAGCAGATACCAAGCAGAACCCGGTGGGCTAAGTGTGAAAGGGAAAGGTTGGGGTGTGGGGATGGGGCCTAATGCGCCTGGGGATGGGGAGCTGTCCAAGGCAGCGTCTTCATGAGCTGTTCAGCGAGGGCTCAAGACAGTTGTTCTGTCACGAGGCAGATAGCATATCACTTGGGGGCCTTGGTGTCGCTGTCACAATTCTCAGCCTTGCCACGGTGGCAGGAAGTGAGCTTGGATAGTATATGAACAAATGGGTGTGGCCGAGGCTGTGCTCCAGTAAAACTTGATTTATGAAAGTGGGTAGATGGAGTCAGTCTGCAGCCGTAGCTTGCTGATTTTTATAACAACGAATAGGTACTGCATCCTGGGTGCCAAACACAGGGCACGCACATACACGTATGCACACATGCACGTACGCGCGCGCACACACACACACACACACACACACACACACACACACTCAACCCTCACCACAGCCCTGTGATGCAGGTGCCATCATCTCCATTTGATAATTGAGGGGTCTGAGGCATTAGCAGGTTAAACTCACCCAAAGTGAAACAGCTGCTGAGCTCTAGGAGCTAGAGACCTCTAGGGAGGTCAGCTCTGGATTGGCCAGAGGGTCCACACCATAAGGCAACTCTACGCCAGACAAGAAGAGGAAGGAGTAGGTCTTGAGGCTGAAGGAACAAGAAGACCAGTGCCCCAAAGGCATGAGACAGTAGGAAGAAGATGTGGAGGAAATGTGGGAAGCGGAGACTGGTAAGGAACTGAGTAAGAAAGGGACAGATCTAGGGTGGGGTGGGCTTTGAAGCCATGATGGAAAACGGGCCTGTGAAACATACCAGGCCACACCAGTCCCAGGCCGGGGGTGGGGTGTGGAGGCACTAACATGTGATTTTGAGATTTGACCCTTCTTGCTTGCATTCCTAAAAGCGAGGCTTTAGCTGGAGGGAGGTAGGAATAAGCGCCAGGTGCCCGTGGAGGCAAGGAAGGGGAGCAGGAAGGAGAGTCTTTTGGCAGATTCTGGTTTTCCTGAGGGCCAGTACTGGTTGGGGAATAGCCCAACCCCAGAAGCTCTTGAAAGGTTGGGGGGGGGCAGTCTCAGCAGGTCCCACCCACCTCCCTCCTGTTGCCCGCCTGTTTGGCTTGGCAGAGGTGAAGAACACAGTTTGCCCATAAGGCCAGAATTCCTCTGCCAGATGTGAAGTTTAATAGCCATCAGAGCCCCGTAGCCGGGAGAGTTTATAAATTCCCATACTTATTACATGCAAGGCATAAGACTGTTTATTGAAAAATTTTTTTTTTTAATTAAAGCTCCAGCTCCAGCCCCACCCACCCCGTTACCTTACTGAGTGAGTTATTTCTCTCTCCATCTTTTTAATGGGCTGCAGTCACCCTCGTCCCTTGCCTGAGGCGCAGGGAGAACTCTGCTGGAAATAAAAGTGTCCAGCTTGGAAGCGGCAGCCACCTGCAGGCCAGGCTGGGCCAGTAATTGGCCGAGATGATACTGGAGGCTCAGCTAACAGGCCCAAATTGGTCCCTAATCAAGTTCAACCTGAGAGCGGCTCACTTCCCAGGGCTGCCAATTTTCCTCTCGGAGAGATGAAGCTATTGGGCCAAGGTTTCCGGGTGGCCTGTACAAATGGCTCTACACTGGTGAAGGGCAGGAACACAGACCCTCTTCAGAAGCCATTAGAGCATGTCACCTGCTTTGTCCTGGAAGAGCTTTGGCTTCACTCATCCCTTTGCTTCCTGGTTCCCAGGCCTCAGCCTGGCTTTGGGGGACTTTGGAGAGGCTGGAAGCCTGTGATGCCAGCATTGCTGGCGATTTTAATCATCACCTCATCTCCCCTTGCACCTGGTGTGTGTCAGAGCACACTTCCCACATGGACCGAGGATAACTGTCTGTCTTGGCCTAGCAAATGTTGTACTCCCTCATTCTGCAGGCAAAAGAAAACTCAGTTGTACAGATGAGAACGAAATCTCCATTGGGAGATGAAGACACAAAAACTCAGAGAAGTCAAGCTACCTGTTCAAGGTCCTCCAGCAGCTGGTCCTCTGGGAGCTGAGACTTGACTCCAAGGCCCTTGGTCTCTGGTGCCTTTTTGCTATGAGAACAAGCAGACTTTTGGATTTCTGGGCTGATGTACTCTGGGGAAATGGGCCCTGGGCCTGGCTGAGCCAGGGGTCAGGAGTGGCAGTAGAGAGTTGGGTTGTCCCCACAGGCAGTGGCCTGTGGGGAGGGGATGTCACTAGGGGTGAGGGCCTGTGGGTGTGTGCAGGAGTGGAGAGGTGGGGCATTGTTGCCAGGCAACTAATCCCCTGCCCAAGTTACCTAGGTGATGGCGGAATGAAGAGGTTCTGGATGATACCAAGGCTGGGCCGGGTATGAATTCCAATCCTTCACGGTGTCCCAGGCTTGGAGGAGGGAGTCCTCTTTCTCCTGCTGATTTTCTTCTTCTGTATCTGGTTCTCACCTCAGCACCAGGATGCTCCTTCCCTCCAGTCATCACCTCTATTTCCTTTACTCCAGGAGGGAATCTGTTTATGGATTTCCCCTCCGTGGCTTGCCTCGGTGTCTGCCTCAGATTCTGGGACTTGGAGGACAGGGCCCAAGCGAGATAAAGTCCATGTACATTTGTTGATTTCCTGGTAAATGGGAAAGCTGTCCTGAGTCTTCACATTCATCGAGTCCTCTAATATGAAAGGTGGGCTGGCACGGGCTCAGGCTGGCTTTCAGGAGCCCAGGGCCCCGTTCAGCATCTAGAGATGCCATGTTGGCAACTTGAAGGGGCTGGGGTGAGAGTATTGATACCACGAGAGGCAGCAAACCCTATAAACCAGGGCTTTTTTCATTCAGAAAGCTGGTAAACATTTACTGGCACACCATTGTTGTCCTTTCTACAACTCAATGAGAAAAG
Organism: Enhydra lutris kenyoni; assembly: GCF_002288905.1. NCBI lineage: Eukaryota > Metazoa > Chordata > Mammalia > Carnivora > Mustelidae > Enhydra > Enhydra lutris. The sequence goes on along the minus strand of NW_019154106.1, from coordinate 44,020,994 downwards.
TATTGCTCTTTTCAATTGCTTATTTTTCAAAACTGAGACTCTGCTGGCATAATTAATTTGTTCAAGGGCATTCAACTAGCAAGCAGTCGATTGGACATTTGAACCAGCACCAATCTGATCCCAAAGCCTTTGCTCTTTTCATGCTATTCCATTTATGATCCTGGTAATGCTTCAATTACATGTATCAGAGGTTGGGATTCCGTTGGGCCAAGTCACAAGCACAAGACACAGCTAAATGTCCCAGATACTTTCGTACTCATATTACTTGAGCTTCACACCTTCTGGTGAAGTAGGTAAGTATCATTAGTTCCACCTGAAGTTGAAGAAATGAGATTCAGAGAAGTTAAATAAATGTCCCATGGTTACACCTATAATAGTGAATTGAGGCTGGAATCCTTGTTAATGAGTTCTTGGTTTAGAGTTCTTTCCATCATACAGCATGGCCCCTAACCTTGACAAAACAGATCCTAGCCAATTCATTGAAATAGAATTTTTATTTTCCTTCTGATTTTTTTTTTTTTGAACATGGAGTACAACACAATGAGGGAGACTCCTCTTACTGATTTATTAGTAAGAAAGGAAAGGTCCATGCTAGGATCAGCCCACATCTAAGTCTGCCAAGTCCCTGCCTCTTTCTGGGTCCTAATCTGTAAGACGGGGGGTGGAACAAAAGGAGGGAATGGCAGGAAGACAAGGGCTGATTAAGAGAAATTGCACCTTCGGGGATTCTGGGATCCCTACCACTCACGGTCCTGGGTGGTGAGAAGTATATTCAAAGATTGTCTGTGCAAACAGTTCCTAGAAAGACGCTTCATTCACCATATTGTTTGTAGAGGCCAATACAGGAAAGATACCCAGTCTAGCTCTGGGAGCAGAATCGAAATATACAACTACAGCTCTGCCACAGATTGCCTCTGGGATCATGGGGACCATCTTGGCTTCTCTGAACTCCAGTTTCAGCCTTTATGAACAAAGGCAAAGGAAATGGGACACATGTATTTGTTTGGACAATTCAAGGAAATGGGATTACTAGGATGCGAAAGGGCATAGGGGGCATTCAATAAATGCGTTCAACACGTGTTTCTTGAATGAAAAGGCATTCCCCAGCTGGCTCTTGAAGCGTTAACTCTTGACCACTCTTTGTCAAAAATCCACTCGATGCGGCACAGAAAGGGTTAAGTTTGATTCAGCAATCCCACCGATTGTCCTCTTTTCTGCAAGCCTGTTTAGGGAATGAGGCCATTCTGCTGCCACCTCCCTGGTGGCAGGATGCCCAGCTGCTTTTTGTAGGCAATGGTGTGAAAAAGATTTTAATAGTCAGTCATGCCCTAGAGTGGGCAGAGCTTATAATTTTCCATGACTTACTATGCTCAGCCCCAATTACTCTTGATTGAATATATATATTTTTAAATCACCTCATTAATAGTGGTGCTTGTGATTTCGCCTTCTCTTTCTAAGAGAAAGCTACCATTTTTCATGTGATGGTTTCCTAGCCAAGTAGGGAAAAGACAGCCTGGATAAAAATGGATCCACTGAAAATAGTTTATGGAGAACATGGACAGAAAAATGTTTTCGAAACTAGTGTCAGGAACACCCCTAGGCCATTCTCTTCCTTTTTAATGAGTCACTATCACACCTGTCTGTCTTAGCCATTTTGTTCATCATTCAGCCTGCAAATTAGTTTATTGGTGCAAACTCGTGAGCCCGCGAACTGCAGGATAAAGAAATTAAGAGTTCGTGGGAATGAAGTTGCTCCTAACTGTGTGCAACATGCAGAAATCATTTCATCAGTGCTCAGACACTAGGACCTCCACTTGGAGCGAGTGGATAGGCCTGCAGATTGCCATGATGGTACAGTTTGCTGGACTTGTTGCTGGCTGTCTTTGTATTTTCACGTTCTCTGCCTCTCCTGCACCTTAGCCAAGTCCCTTCTGTGCTCCTCACAAAATCCTGCTCTCGAGAAAGGCTCTGATGGATTTAGTCAGAGTAAGGTGTCCAGGAAAGATACTGTTTGTTCTGTCTGGTACCTAGGTGAGGATGGGGTTGGATCCAGAGATTTCCCTCCAGATGGCACATGCCATTGGATTTCAAGCTCAGTTGAAGGAATTCAATTCTTGGAAAGGCAGACATAGTTTGAGGAATGGAATGGAATAGGAGTTAACCACACAATTCTGCTGGTCACTGCAGATAGCCCCATGGGCTGGGCAGGTCTCATTGGACCAACAAGGAAAGAAGCAGCATGAAACCAGGTCAACACTGCCCCCCTCCCAGTGCTGCACACCCTAGTAGCCTTAGCCCCTGGTGAAATAATACATTCTTCTTCTAGGCCTTGGCCAAGTGAAATGCCCTCCTAGCACCCTTTGGTTGCCTCTGGAATCTTTGCCAGTAGAGCTTTAGAAACATACAGGAAGTGTTCGACCAGGCTGAATCTTCTAAGACTTCTGAATTCTGCTTCAGCCTTGATGAAACACTCTATGATATAACAATTCTGTGTCATCAGTTCTCCAAATACGATCAATCGCAAGAAACCAAGAATCTGCCTTCCCAGTACTGTTCAAGTGTAGGTTTGTATATCTTTAGGCTCAGTGCCCTTTCTTCCTACCCCAGTGGGCTCAAGGCCACTGGCAGATAAGATCTGAATTTACTCCTGCGACCACAGGCTCTGTGTGGCGATGGATGCCCATCAGGAGGGTTTTGATGGGAGATGGGAATTGAACAGTGTTGAGAAAAAACGATTATGACATCTACAGAGTCTAACTGGGAGGGCTGTGACATTCTAGGAAGGACACAGGCTCTAGAGTCAGGAGAACTGAGTTCAAATCCAACTGCTCCCCACCCATGTGACTTGGACAAGTGTTTTCATCACTGTGGACTTCGGTTTTACTTACCTGTGATGCAGGAATCATTATCTCTGTCCCGAAGACATCCAAAGTTTGTTTTGAGCATCAAATGAGATCCTGCCCTTTGGCTAAGATGAAGGGGGACCTGTCCCTTGGTCCTGGGTTTCAGTTGTCCAAAAAAGTTGCAGAGAATCAGCTGACATTGTCTGGAGAGCAGGGAGTGGGTAAACATGACTGGCTGCCCTTCTCTCCACAGGCCTGTGGACCTGAGCAGAAAAGCATCCAGAGAAAGTCTGCCCTGGCCCCAGGTGAGATTTGCAAAGATGAGGCCCTAGGGCTGAGTATAAGCCCAGATTGTGGAGGGGAAACTGATAGAAATTACAACTGACAGGTCACAGATTTAAACATTTATTGACTCCAGCTAACTATGCATTCTTATTCCGGTGCTACATACACTTACTTTGATCTCACACACACACACTCTCAAGATGTCACAAACGCTTGGCTGTTACACACACTCAGCCTGTTACACAAACACACCCATGCAGATGTTACACATAATTTCTCAGATGTCACCTACACTCACTCAGATGTCACAGACACTCGATCATAGAGTAGACACACTGTTCTGTTTGGCTTCACGCTGTCTTAGGTACTATTTGGTTATATGAGACCAAGACCGCTCAAGCCAGCCTGGGTCAGAAGAGGATTGAGTGGAAAGATTAAAGCTGTGTCACAGAACTCAGCAGGGTCCCCTGAGGGAGTCAGGAGCAAGGGTGGGATTTTTTTCTCAGGGGAGGAGTGGCAGCCTAGGCTCTGCTCTCTGCTTCTTGCTTGGCTTTCAGTTCTTACTTCTGCTTCTCCTCCAGTCGGTTTTCTTTTCTCTGCCTGTATTCAGGCCACCATAGACTTTCCTGCCTGCTTACCCAGCTTTTATCATTTGTTAACATCCTGATACCGTCCATTTGTCCCAGAGACTTAATCATGAGCTGCCTGTTCGTCTGCCTTGGTAATATTTGGTATAAACTTGGTGTTTTCCCTCGTAAGGCAAAACTTTTCATTATAGAAAAAAAAATAGAAAATCAGCAAAATGAAAAATATTACCTATTGTTATATGGAATAGTAACTTCCATGAAAATTTTACTTTATTTTCTTCTCACCTTTGTTTCTGTGTGGTGATTTTTATAGTTATGATCCTAGAAAATAGTGTAATTTATAAATACTGTTTTTACATCTTCTGCAGAAATGTGGTGGAAGCTATCTTCCTTCAAGTATTTACTCTCACACGGGCCAATCAAGGCTCTGGTGCTTGGACACGGGCCTCGTTCACCTTGGTCTTAGTGAAATACATGGGGGTCCTTAAGCATGTCAGGTCAACTGGTGGACCAGGTTGGAGGCCACTGTCTCTGCCATCTTCCTTAACTCTCACTGACACACCTGCGTGCCCAGGAACCCCATGGGCCTTCATCTCCATGATATTTCTGATTTGAGCCATTCCTGTCTTCCTAACCAGGAGTTCAGGGCTGAGCATTCTCGAGAAACACTCCACAGTTTTATGCCACATTTTGTAGATTTGCTTTTTGCGGGGGGGGGGGGGGGGCAGCAGAGATAGACTCCATAGTTTTCATCAGATTCTCAAAGATATATATGATCTGGACATTCACCAACCCTTTGTCTACCATTAGTGACGGAGAGCATCCCAGCCTGCAAGGGCTTCTGCCTTTCTGATTTCCACCCCACCCAGCCCAGCCCAGCCCTGGTCAGGGAGAACAACCAGCCCCCCCTCCCCCAAAAATCCCTTCTTCGTCCATTTTTTTATTTAAAACTTTTGTTTTCATTTTTGAGGTCTGATGCACATTATTCTAAACTGTTAAAAGGGGTGAGAACCTTCCCACACAGAAGAAAATGGAATTGGTATGCAGAGTAGACCCAGTCTTGAATAATTAATTCTGATTTGCATGTTCAGATGAGCCTGAGAGCCACCCTGGCCGCCAGGAGGGAATTCAGATGCTGGAAGGTGGAGCTTGGCATGCCCAGGGGGAGAGAGTCGCCTTCCCCAGGAACCTCCACTGCCCTACTCAAGTCAGTTCTTTGGCTTACTGGTGCTATGAAAACCCAGGGCCAAGGGGAATTGAGGCCTAGGGAGGGGAAGTGTCTTGCCTGAACTCACCCAGTAACTTAGGGACAGGAAATACCACCTCGTGGTTAGTAACAGGGGCTCAAGGACTCTTGGACTATGGAGATTCAATCCCATTGCTTACCAGTTATGGGACCTTGGTAAGGTACTTAACCTCTTAAAACCTCAGTTTCCTCATCTTTAAAGTGGGGGTAAATAAACCCTCACAGGGTTATTGCAAGCATTCAATTCAATGTGCCTGATGGTTATAAGTATGATGGAAACGGTGCTTGCCCTTGTGGCCCTTATTCTCCCCGTCTTTAATGGTGAAACTGTAATTAGAAACCAGACTTCCTTATCAGCACAATTTATGTTCATTAAAGACAGTGTCGTGTCTTCTGTGAGCCTTAGTTCCTGCCACTGCTAATTATCCTAGGATCCTATGGCCAGGTAATAACAACGAAAATAGTAATAATAGTGCCATATACTCAGTAGGCTTCTCCCCAAGTACTTTGCTAAACACTCAACATATCTTAGGTTAGATTCCTAGCGGTGATGATTCACAGGGGTCCTAGACTCCAATGTGGAGGATGGAGAAAAGGCCTTGTGGGATAGGATTTTCTTGGAGGTTCAGATAAGCAGAGTCAATAGAGACTAGAGCCTGACCAGAGCACACCCTCCCCCCACCCCCCTCAGCCTGGCTGCAGAGAAAGCCACTCAGATCCTCCAAGAGCTCAGCACCAGTCTAACGGACTGATGGTCTGCAAGTCAGAGCCACTGAAGCTCAGTGAGGAGAATGGAAACCACTAACAGACTCCAGGCATGCATCCTGAAAAGGAGCATATGTCCTTACTGATTTCATTCTCTGAATAGAAAAGGGGTCCCATGGAGGAAGGACTCAGTGTTGGATAAAGGGGTTAAAAAAAAACTGTATATACAGATTTTAGCTCTAGTTTAATTCTGCAGAATAATTCTCTATAAAGATGGAATAAACCTCATTGGGATGAATTTGGAGACATTGATAGTTTTTGTTTTAAGATTTGGTTTTTGGGTTAAATTTGGAGACACCGATAGTTTTTGTTTTAAGATTTTATTTTAAGTAATCTCTATACCCAGCATGGGGCTTAAATTCACAATCCCGAGATCAAGAGTCACATGCCCCACTGACTGAGCCAGTGAGGCACCCAAATACTAATAGTTTTTTAATACAGGTCCTTGAGATGTTGCAAAGAGGTTAGATAAGATGATGCTTGAGGTCCATAGACCCCTAGGAGTCTCTGTCCTAAGTCTCTAGACTGGCTAATGAGCCCCTTTTGCCTTCAGGAGGCATAGAACTAGATCTTCTCCCCACATTCTAGAAGTGTAGGAGACTCCAGGATCAGAGAGCTGAATTGCCCACATGCCCTTGGTAAAGACAATCAACCCTTTTTTCTGTACCTGTGAAGGAAGGACCTTCACAGATGTGCAAACCCTTTGGGGCCCAGGGACTTAATTCTCAGAGGGAGCAGAAGATAAGGGAAAGAATACTGTAGTTTGAGTCAGATATGCTCCATTCAAATCCCAACACTACCACTCAGGTTTTATAACTTTGGGCAACTTTCTAAACCTCTGCTTCTCAGATTTCTTGGGCTCCCATTACCCACTTGTCATGAAAAGCAGACCATAAGCTTGTGTGGAGTCAGACACAGTGTAGGGGAATTCAGTAACGTGCACGTTATGGATGCACATGTTGACGGGGAGATGGTACAGACTGAGCAAACACAGGGTGGGAAGCAGAAATGTCAGTTTCAATCCCCAAGCCCTTTTGGTGCATCAGAGGTGTCTGTGTCCTCTGATACATCATTCCAAGTAAACTAATATCTTTCTTCATGAAGTCCCTATCTCTACTGCTCCTCAAAGGAAGGCCAAGCTGGGACCATGATGCTGACAGAGGATTTGGGTAATGCAAAGGGAAGAGGGCCTTCCAAATAGTGATGACATTTACTGCTGATTGAGTATGGGGATGTTGTAAGCATCTGTTGTAAGACTTCTTGTCTCTGGAACTCTGGGGCAATTTGTTGTTCCCTAAAAAGTACTTAGAGCAAGAACCAAAGAAGTGTCCCTACCCTTTACAACCCAACTTCTCTCTCCTTCAATTTCCTCATCTCTCAGATGTGGACAGTTAATTCTGCTTCTTAGGATTATAAGGACTCTATGAGATCAACTGGTGGAAATATCTAATCCAGTGCCTAGTTGGCGCTCAGTATATGCTAGTGAATCTGAACCTGGATAGTTGGACTTTCTGGATAGTCAAGGGTTAATACTTTAAATAATCAAATCTTTTTAAAAAAATTATTTAGCTCCAGATCTTTATATCTTTCTTCATCAGAGGAAACAGTATGATTTAACCTTGTCTTAGGGACTTGGGGGTCTTCATTATGAATAGCAACCAGTGCTCAGACCTCCCCTGGGAAGGTAGGTAGGACTGTTTACCTCCATGATGAATAGAACCAGAACACACTTCTACCTCATCATTCCTGTTGATGCATCTGTGAATAGTAGCTTCCTCTACGATTTTAATTGACTGCTTCTCTCCTTCTGTAGCTTGGGAAATGAACATCCAAGAATTTTGTGAGTAAAATGAGTTTCCGAATGCCAGAGGGTTCCCCATGGATAAAATAAAAAAACATGGGTGTGTGACAGCTCTCTTGGCTGGTTCCCATCTTGATTACTTTCTTCTGTGTACCTGGATGCGCTCAGGACACACATTATATAAGTTATGGCCTACCATCCAACTGGAAAACAAACTGTAGAATCTTCCACTGCTCTATTGCAGCTTGTCTGAGAGGCACAGGAGCAGCTGTGTAGCAACCCTAACTTCTTGACTTTTTATTTTAACCACACCTAGTGTCAAGAGTCATGCTGCTGTGTCCACACACATGTGCACACTTGTGTATGGCTGAAATACAGCTAGGTTCTGGAGTTACAGTCCTGTGGTTGACTTATCTATGGCTGATCCTCTTCCTTCTAGCATAAGGTTGTTTGGAAATCCCTGACCTGAAAGTTCCCACACTACTGAGCTTGTGCGGTCAGTCACTACTGAGCTTCTGTAGTCAGAGGGTGACTCTGTCTTCCATTAGCCTGTGGGAAGTTCAGTGTGTCCGTCAATCCGAACCTCAGGCAATCATGGGAATGTGAAAGCTTGACTTGCAAACTTGGGTTAGAGTAGACATGGGGGTAACAGTTCTTTAAATCCAGAGTTGCTGCCGTGAGCCCTTCCAAGGTCATGGCCCTTTGCTCTCTGGTTGCCTCATTTACAATCCAGAACAGTGGTACCTGGTTTTGAGATATTTCCTGCCACAGAATGCTGTGATTCTCAGGCACTGAGACCTGGACATACAGAAGTACACGCACGCATGTGTTTCACAAAGCTCACACACACACACACACACACACACACACACACACACAGGCGCATGTGCACAGACCCCAGACAAGATCCAGCTGCCATGGGCACAGTACACACATGCGCACAAAGGCACCCAGATGCAGCTTCTTCCTCTGGTTCCCTTTCTTTGCCTGGCTAACTCCTCCTTATCTTCAAGTCCAGCTTAAGTTCCACTTCTTCTGAAAATTCTTTCTTAATTTCCCTTAATTTATGTTCTGTGGCTTTGTTATACACACCCCAGATACCCTTTCCTTTTCTCGTCTGAGCACTTGACATGCTTTACTGTGATTGGATATTAATGGGTGTCTAGAGAGTCCCCCATCAGACCATGGTTCCCTGAGTAGAGATGCTTTTAGAGATTTTATGACCATTGTAATTTCACATTGTCTAGTGTAATAGATGCTCAATAAAAATCATTGAATGGATACAAGAGTCCTACAAACTCCAACAAACCCAACAAATCATTCCCCCATGTACATTCTCAAAGATAGAAATGTGTACACAAATATAAATGCACAGAGAAATGAGTTCACGCACGGTTACACTTACTCTCTCCTCACCCCAGAGCCATGTGCATAAGGCAGACACACTCCCCCAGGCACAGAGATGCGAACATACAGAACAGGCAGGCCCACCTGGGTACTACCATACCCACAAGCAAAACACACACACACTCGCACATGCACACACACACACAAGCACGTGCGCATACATCCACCTCGAGGAAGCTATTTTCTTTGCACTTGTACTCACAACCTGTGCATGCAAATTGGATTTTCAGAATGTTCTAATCCTTTGTTGACATTTATTAAGACAAAACAGAGGTGGGCAGACACAGCCTTTTGGCTGGGCGGATGCGTCTTTGCCGCGATGTCGTGTCAGAAACTATTGATGCAGAATTAATGCTCACTTTTACGAGTTTATCTTATGTCATAGAGTTGAAAAAAACCTCGGTGTAAATATTCATCATACAGCTTAATTGGTTTGATGTACCGTAGCAACAAGCACAGCGCCAGACGTTTGCTGCGGAGGCCGCCGCGTTGTTTCAAAGTCTTTATTATTATGACAGCAAAGTCTTGTTCATTAAAGTTTCACAATCCATTTTCATTAGGTCGAAGCTGAGTCTGTAAATGAACAGTTGCTCTGAAAAATCAAGCCCTCACAGTTCTCGCTGGGGAGGCTGCGCGTCTGTATTAATTATCAGGACGCTGGTGTCGATCGACGATGTTAATTGCACTGATGGCTCGTTATTTGGGGAATTGCCATGCATTTCATGCAGGGATAATAAAAATGAATTTTTAAACAAAGAGACTTAAAATAATATCGAATCTGCAGAGAATACCAACATCAAAGGCGTATCTCAAAGCTTTGAATTTTATCTTTGTGGTCCAAAATGTTAAAGAGGCGCCCACGATGCAGTTGGTTCCAGTTTGCAGTGAAGGAAAACAAAACAAGAGTTAATTAACTGTTATTACAAACCTTTTCAACTTTAATTTGACTTTCAAATATTAGCATTTGTCTATGAACTGTGCTTCTGGGTTTGACAAATTAGTTTTCACAGAACAAGTTTAATTAGGCGTCATTGTGCTTTTATGTCAGTTTTCAGAGCTCCAGACAATGAATGGATTAACTTATTAAAAGTCATCTGTTTAAAAGACTTTGTCGAATGGCAAATGGGTGGGCAAAGTTGCTTGGCTTTGCGGGGAGATGGGGAAAATGATATTGCCGGTTGGTTGTCAGGGGGGTCGTAGATCAGATGAAAAGGGGCTTGGCATCCCTGCCAGCCGGAGACTGCTTGATCGGCACCTCCACCGTCTTGCCCCCTGAGGAAGTGAGGGATCTGTGATCATTTACCAACGTTCCTAGTGCCTGGGATGACTGAGTGGCAGAAAGCGCTATCCCTATTGCTGAGGAAGGGAATGACATGGAGAGAATCTCTACCATAGGATTTAGGGTCTGTTCACATGGCAATCTGCAATTGCTTATGTGTTATATGGCAAGAGTCTCTAATTCAGAGGTCAGCAAAATTTTTCTCGAAATGACATACAGTCTATGTCACAACGCTCAACTCTCCCATCGTAGTATGAAAACGATCATTGACAATAGGCAAACAAACAGGATTTGCTGTGTTCCAATAAAACTTTATTTACAAAAACAGGAGATGGAGGCCATCCATGGTCTGGGGATGTGGTTTGCTGACATGTGCAGTAGTTGAAAGTCACATGTGGGTCTGGCTGCACCGAGCAGAACACGTCCATCAGAAGGAAGTCTCTCTTCTACCAATAAGATCATTCCATTGAAAACAGTGTCCCTGAATCTGTCTCACTGTCTCTCTGCTGGGCACTGTGCTCTTAGCACATGTTATTGTGTGGTGTCTTATATATGTAATTTGTATTTTGTTTGTGTCTCCCAACCAGAGTGTGAGCTTCATGGAAGCAGGGCCTTGTTGCAAGGCCGTTTCTGTAGTATACCCACCACATGGCATAGCTCTTGCTCAGAAGAGGTACTCAGTAACTCATCAGATAGTTATGTGCCAGGTACTGGCAAGGGAGTAATGTTTGCCCTGGAGATGGTCACCATCCAGTCCAGTCATCCAGTAAATGGTCACAATAGAGTGTGATAAAAGCCAGAACAGACAATGACCTTTAGCACCAAGTTAAGGAGGTTGGCTGTGATCCATGGGTGATGGGGTTGCCATGGAGGCCTCCTGGGCGGGGAGGAGCAGGACTGGATTTATGCATACACATCTCTGCTTAGTACCGTAGGGACCACAAGGAACCAAGAGAAGGTGTTCCTGTCCAGATAGGGATCTGAGTGGCTCTCCTTTTCCCAGTTGTGTCCTATTAGGGCAAGAATGTGCTGTGGTCCTGAAGATTGCCCCCAGGTCTGCTCATTGTTGCCACCCCAGAACTCCTCACACAGGCCCGGGATCAGGGAATGGTGGAGGTTCAGGGCCAGGACTAGGGGGAGGCAAGGGAATTAAGCAGGGTGCACCATTGAGGAAGGCACCCCCCCCCCCCGTCAGGTGCTGGGCCTCTACCTGCATTCTCCTGAGAGAGAGCACCTCCTTGTAGGGTGTGCTCCAGGCTCCCTGGTGGCCTTGCCCTAGTCCTGGCCCTGGGGAGGCAGCAGATCCAGAAGGGGAATGGGCTAAGTGGTCAGGCCTGTTAGCTGCTGTTCAGAATGAAGAAGCAGGAACGGGAACCTGGGAAGATCATAGGCCCAGGCAGTGGGGCTCCTAAGGAAGGAGAAGAGAAAGGAGATAGATTTCAGGGGTCCAGATCCCAACATCAGGGCTCTTGCTGCTCTCCCACCTTTAGATTCTGCTTCTCCAGCTTCCCCCTTCTGGACTCAGTGTTCTTGTGTCCCCCCCGTAGATTCAGCCTGCCTGGGCATCCAGACCAGAGGATACACTGGGCAGGCAGGTTCATGGCTTTGGTTCACCTCTAATTGCTAGATGTGATAAACTTCTGGGGGCTGTGCCTGCTGCTTCTCCTGGAGCTCTCTACTAAGCTTCTGTCTGTTCCTCCTCTCAGTTCCCCTCCCCAGGGGTTGGCTTTGCCTTAGCTGGGGCCTACCCTTGATTCCCTTGGGATGGGCTGTCATCCTTGGGTCATCCTTCTTGAGGATGGTTGCCTGACCCTTATGCCGAATTTCCCTCCTCAGGGCCATGTTTCTCAGTAGGAGTTGTCCTACTTACTGGTTCCTTTAATGTCTGCACACTTCTGAGTCCCTCAGACCCTGAGTCTTATCAGCCTCAGAGACCAGGCCCCGGTTGGATCCAAGATTAACCATAGTTCCCTGAAGGACTTGCCAGCCCTAGGAGGTTGCTGTTAGTGTTACACTCTGGTGTTATACTCTCGGTGTGAGAATTACAGTTTGGCCATAATACAAAAGGGAGTGAGGGACATTGGGAGGTATCTTGTGAATAGAATGGAAATAGACAAAATCACGGTCACAGGCAGTTATTAACTGTGCTTCATATGATCAGGATGGTTTTCCTCCAGACTCCCACTGTTTAAGAGTGCTTCAGGTACATCTCCTATTGCCATTACCCACGAGGCACCTCAGTGAGAAGAAAAACAAAGCAATCTCACTTTATCCTTATGGCAGTCTTTTGAAGATAGATTCATCATTCCCATTTCACAGATGTGAAAACTTTGGTTTGGGGAGGCGAAATGACTTGGATCAGAGAGCTGGGAAGTTGTCAGTCTCACCCTAAGACCGTGCTCTTCATGGAGTCCCACTCTGATCGTACCCTGGGACTCATGCTGGGGGTATCGGAGCCCAAGCCAGTCTAGGGGAGCTAAGAACATTGGACACCCTCTTCTCATTCCCTTATCATTCCAGGGAAAGACAATGATGGCTGGGTGCATACATGCAAATGACACCCCGCTTCTCACTGCCAGATCCCCGAGTATAAGCACTTGTTCATTTCTATAAATGCTAACGTATCAGGATGTATTTTGACACGCTACTAAGATAAGTGCTAGAACTGACAATAATAATGTATAATTTATGTCTCTCATATTACCTTCCCATCACTGTGCTTACATTATTACATAAATTAGTTTAATGTATCTGACATTCATCAGATAATTTAAGCATTTGTTCTTTTGTCTCTGTCTCCTGCTCGCAGGCTTCTAGGCTGGAGATCATGGCACCATGGTGGCACTGATTTGTGGGAGGGCTGGCAGAGTTATGGAAGACTTTCCTGACATTCATGGAGGAGACTTACTTTCTGTGTGAGTTTCTGGGTCATAGGGTGCAGACAGCATGGGAGAAGCACTTGCCTCTGAGAGAAATTGCAAGAATGGCCATGGATCCTCCCCATCCCAGCATGTACACCCCGTGCAGTGTGACACTGGAGCTTCTCCCATCCAGAAGCAAGGTCTCTTTCTCTACTCTTTTTTTTTTTTTTTTTTTAATTTATTTGACACAGAAAGAGAGAGATCACAAGTAGGCAGAGAGGCAGGCAGAGAGAGAGAGAGGGGAGAAAGCAGGCTCCCTGCGGAGCAGAGAGCCCGATGTGGGGCTCAATCCCAGGACCCCGGGATCATGACCTGAGCCGAAGGCAGAGGTTTTAACCCACTGAGCCACCCAGGCGCCCCTCTTTCTCTACTCTTTGAACCTGGGATTAACCGTCATCTGGCTTTGGCCACAGAGGTATTACTTGTGCACAGTGACTCGTCCTCTTGCTACTCTTGGAAATAGACACTTACCACCATGTGCGTGAGCCCCAAATAGCCTTCTAGAAGTTGAGACCCGTGGCTCAGTTATATTCTTTGTCCCTGGTGATATGCAGCCAATCACCAGACATGCAAGTGAGGCCATTCACGGCTCACTGACTGCAGCCACATGGATGAGACCAGAGGGGCCGAGAAGAACCAGCCAATGGATCCCAGCCCGAGTGCTGACCCACAGCATTTTGAATTACATGCATGGCCGCCGTTTGAAGCCAGTGAGTTTGGGGTGATACGTTACACAAAAAAATGACAGATAGGAAACTGAGGTTGATTGTTAGGAAAGTTCTACTTCTCATGGTTGGAGAAAAGGGGGTATTTCTTGAGTTCCTGCTGTCCCTCTAGCCTGGGTCGGGCACTTCTGTATATATGATCTACTTTGGGCCTCACACTGGGTATCTGATTTCCATTAGTTGACCCTATTATCCTCATGTTACAGTCAAGGAGACTTGAGATTCAGAATATTTGGGTTAGTTTCCCAGGATCACAAAGCTAAGGAGTGGTAAAGCCAAAATTCCAACTCAGATCTGTTTACACAAACACCCTAACCCTGATCGTTGATTGGGAGCTTTAGAAGGAGGAGAAAAGTTTGAAGCAATTCTGAATTTGCATTTTTGCCCTGGTGAGGGGCATCCATAAAACAACTCTCAGTGTTTGCTAAGAGAAGAGTCCAGGAAACTGGAGTGTAATACTTGCCATTTGCAAGGCTTCCTCAATCGCCTTGTCTCATTAATTAATTAAACTAGCCTTCTGGAGTCAGTAGTCATGTCCTTTTCCCCCACCCCCCAGAATAGGCAAGTAGATTTAGAGATGTTAAGGAATTTGCCCAAAAAAGCAGGGGACCCAGGTTGTGAACTCAGAACTCCTAAATGTAAACCCTGAGCCTGCTCCCTTACGCCAAGTCATCACCCTTTCTGGTTTTTCCAGAGGAACCTCACGCTGGATGCTTTTACCTCCAAGATATCATCATTGACAGAAATGAAGACAGTAGATTCAGACTTATCACCTGTGTGCAGGGCTCTGCACGAGGCTCTGGCACATTGCAGAGACAAATATAGCTTAGATCCTGTCCCTTGTTCTCTGGCCGGGGAGGCAGCACTCCACAGTGGATAATATCTGGGTCTAGGCAGTGCTGTTGTGTGGGGGAGTATCATCTCCTGAGGTGGTATGTTGGTGCCTTCTTTTCAAGTGATGCTAACACATGTTCACTTGGATAAATCAACAGGTCCATTTTCACAGTCAATGCCTGTGACGCATGGGGTGCCCCAGGAGACCCCTCCAAAGTGCATCCCTCTGTTTTCATGTTCACAAGAGTTAAGAAACAGATTTAAAACTACAGTGTCCAATATCGGCAAAGATCTAGAGAAGCTGATAGAATTGGTACATTGATACAAATTTTTCTGGAGGGCAATTTGGATTAGGTAACAAAACCCTCAAAGCATTCATATATTTGACCCTCAAATTCTGGGAATTTATTCTAAGGAAATCACCTACCATGAAGAGGTGCAAAGGTTTAGTTATAATATTTTTTATGATGATAACATTTAATTGGAAAGAACCTAAATGCCCACTAGTAGTTATTGTTTAAATAAAATATAATACATCCACACATGGCACTGTGAATCAGTAAGTTAAAGTGACGTTGTAGACTGGGGGCGCCTGGGTGGCTCAGTCTGTGAAGTATCTGACTCTTGATTTCAGCTCAGATAATGATATCATGCGGGTGAAATTGAGCCCCATAGAGGGCTCCGTGCTCAGCAGGCAGTCTACCAGAAATTCTCTCTCTCCCTCTCCCTCTGCCCTCCCCTCATTCACTCCCCAGCTCTCTCTTTCTCTCTCTCAAAACACAAAAGTAATGCAGTAGGTGAAAAAACGTGAGGTATCATGAAGGAAAAGGCAGATAACAAAAATAGATTGTATTGCAGTGTGAATTCCCTGTGTAAACAAAGTACATATGGAAAAGATCTGCGAGGGAACATAGTCACTGCCCCTTATCCGTGGTTTTGCTTTTAACAGTTCAGTTACCTGTGGTCAGTCTTGGTCTGGAAGCAGATGATTCTCCTTCTGACATGTAGTCGGAATGTCACAGTCAACGCTACATCACAACACCTACATCATTCGCCTCCCTTCATCTCAGTCACGCAGGCACTTACCATCTCCTGTCATCCTCAGAAAAAGGTGAGTACAGAACAATGAGATATTAAGAAATAGTGACTGCATTCACACAACTTATTGTAGTATGTTGTTATAATTGTTCTATTTTATTATCATTTATTGCTATGACTCTCTGACTGTGCCTGATTTATAAATCAAACTTTATCGTAAGTATGTATGTATAGGAAAAACTTCGATTGTATAGGATTTGGTACTATCTTTGGTTTTCAGGTGTCTACTGGGGGTCTTGGAACATATCTTCCCCCAGATAAGGGAGGGACTCCTGTATCTCAGAGTATTAGCAATGTCTATATCGGGGGAGGGGGCATTAGGAAATTGGGCGTATGTCTTTTTTTTTTCTGTATGTTTATTTGTATTTTTTTCCATTTCTTTCAGTGGTGATGTAATGCTTTTGTGGTAAAAGATAAAAGAATGAAAGTCTTAATAAAAAACATTCAGAAGTTTAAATAAAATTTTCATAGTATCTGTTTACCAACACCCGGACATCTATGTGGTATGCATGCGTGAGCTTTAAATTTGGTAGAAAAGTAGATGCATAATTTAAGAAGTAAGGGATGGAAGAAACACTATCAAAATTGGGTACTAATATCCCATTTGTTCTGCTCCCATCCCAAAGCTATATGGAATTCTTATTCATAGAGACCGTGTTTTCTTTTATTTTCATTCAAAACATATCTAGTACAAAGAGGAGATATTTTGGTGTCAGCCGGAAATGGTCTCAGATCTTACTGGTTTGCTACCTGAGTGATACTGGGCAAGTCAGATAGCATCTCTAAGTGTCCCTTTCTTTATCTGTCAAGTGCGAATACACAACCTTGCTTGCAGCAATGTTGAGAGAATTGGATACAGTTGTGTAAAGAGCCAAGCACAGTACCTGACACATAGAAGGTGCTCAGTAAATTATTATTATTAGAGTGTGGTTGTTTTGGTGTTATTGCATAAAGGAATCATATAGTGTGGATACTACATCCATTTTCTTCTTGTGTGCACACTGAATTAGCAAAAGAAATGTGCTTTTGCAGGGTCACAAGGGCAGGAAGGAAGTGCTTGCTGCCTGCTTAGCCCAGGACTTATCTTCTCAATGGTTTAGGTTTTTTTTTTTTTTTCACTACTTACTTTACTCATTCCCACACCCACCACCCCTCTAATTTTGTTTTTGTTTTTGTTTTTTCCATTACTTATTATACAGCAGTGACGTTCTCTCTTTTTTTTTTTTCCTTTTATTTTTAATGAAAGAGTGAGCTCACATTAGCAGGGAGAGGGGCAGAAGAAAGAGAGAAACTTTGCAGGCTCCACAGCCAGTAGGGAGCCCCATGTGGGGCTCGATCCCATAAACCTGAGATAATAACTGGAGCTGAAATCAAGAGTCCAGCGCTTAATCCACTGAGCCACCCAGGCGCCCTGAGGGCAGTGGCATTTTAAACAGGTTCCTATATGTCTTCTGAGACACAACCAAAAGCATCTAGACTCTTAGGCAAAAGCGTATTTCCTGTTCCAGGCTAGTTGGGATCGTTATCTTGCATGTGTAGCAAAGTGCATCATTCACCCTCAGTATAAACATGGCTAGAACAAGGCCTGGGCTGGCTCTGCACACCTGCACTGATGGCAGATGTTGGTAATTGATCATGATACCCTTTCCTACTGAGCCCGGGCGTGGCCATGGGGAGTCTTCTCAACATGATGTTTTGTTCAGCTCTTGCCAATTGATCCGAAGTTGCAAATAAGATGAAACCAGCTTGTCTTTTTTGGATGAAAACAGGATGGGGAAGGAGAAGGCCAGGGCTGTGGCTTTCCCTTTTTCGACCTCCAAATTTGCTTCCAGGAGATTAGGAGAAGAGTTTTTCCTCTCATTTTCTTTATCAATGTAGCAAAGTCCTTGGGTTAGATCAGGGCTGGTGATAGGTTTCCTTTCATGAGTCTACATTGATGAATTAGTATCTCAACAGAGTATCTTGTGCACAAGTATTCCCATCTGGACGCAGCTACTGTGGAGTCATGGCGGGCTGGTGATGCCGTCCATGGTGTGGAGGAGTTTGGGCCATGGGAGGCGTTCCGGGTGTTTGTCATTCCTGGACTGGATGATTTCTAGTAGTTCTAAATTTCTACTTTTCTAGGAAAATGAGGGCCAAAGGGGAAAGTGACTGGTTCAAATGAGTTGGTGACAAAGCCAGGACGACGACCTGGGGTTCAGCTCCCCTTTTGGGACTTTTTCACAAAGTCTCAAATCCATCCTCAAGTCTGGGCAGTGTGAGTGTTCCCCAGGAGGAAATACAAGTCCTTAGTGAATGGGTGGGGTCAGTCCTTCCCTCCCTGGGACTGAGCCTGGCTGTCCCAGGAGGGCTGTCCGCTCTGCCTGAGAGCCCCAACCCTGGCCGTAGCCTCTGGAGCTAGAGGCCAGCAGCTCTTCCATGTGGCCCAGGACTTCTTTCTGGGTCCTTCCTAAAAGGCTCGGGGAAGTAAGTGATTAGGTTCCAAGCCTTTCCCCTGGAGTGGAGTGGGAGGGGGCACGCATATCCCAAAGTGGGGCTTTGGCTAGGCAGGGGGCTCAGCTTGAGAGCTCCCAGGAAACAGCAGAGACTCCTTAAATATGCAACCGGAGCAGCTGCCTTTGATGTCTCCCTCTGCAGAAGCAGCCACTCCCTGCTGAGCCGGAGTACGCACGTGTGCGTTTGGGTTGACATGGAAATGAGAGCAGACTGGACCCCAACATGAGCACGGTGCATGTCTGTTCATGCACACAGGTTCACGGGCATTCATAGGTCTGCATATGTGTGCCCAGGTCTGTGCACGCGAGTTCGTCAGTGTGTGTCTGAGGGCCCACCATGTGGTTTTGTGGGGCTGAGCACATGTCACCTCATGAGTTCGTCCAAGATATCTCTAAAACCTAGTGGTCTTATCTGCCCAGCAGTCCCCATTCGGGACAACTGAGTCACACCATGGCTACTGGAGCCACCACAGGGGCCCAGCCTGGTTCTGCCTCCTGGCTCAGTTCAGTTTGTCAAGGGATGAGTCCATTCTTCAGCTGGTCACAGATGGTCAGGAGATGGTGCAGTAGTTGGGCTCACTATTCAGAACTTTCCTTGGCTCTTTTCCCCCACTGATGTCAGGAAAGGCAGAATGGCAGAATGGCCTCCCTTGGTCAATGGAATGAGAGCCCAGGTGACACGTAGCACACTTGCACAGGAGTTCTGAGAGCCTTTGCATGACTTGCTACTTCTTTCTCTCTTTCTGTACTTTCCGTTTGCCATGTGACATTCAGATGAAGGCAGTTTTGTCATCCCGAGTCCCAGAAAGGAGATAGCATGGAGCCGAGCCATAGACAGCCCACGGTGAATACAGAGCATAGTGAAAGCGAATCCTTCTGGAAGTAAACTCTGGCAATCTTCAGGGTTTGTTCCCTTTTTATGACTGCAGCCTAACCTATCCTATGCTAACTAAAACAGATGGGCACAGGAATCAATTGTCATATCCCTTGGACTTTTGGTCCTAGAGCCAGAAAACACTTGTCGTAATTTCTGTCTGCTGTGGTCTGTGGCCAGGGAGCAGGAAATGTGTAGCCTGGTTCCCTCACGTGGCTGTAAGTCCTCTTTCCCACATTTGGCTCTGCACATGCTTTTCGTGAGAAACCGGCACGTGGAGAAATGGAGTCCAGAGAAACTGTGACCGCAGTGGCTGATGAACGTGATGAAGTCTATGGTTCTGTGGTTAGTTGTCTTTGAGGCCCAGCTGCATCCTTGCTCTGCAGTCACTTTGTAGTGACTTTGTAGTTCTACCTCTTGTTGTTTTAAGCCATAAATTCCTCTTTTGACTAAAGCCCGTGTGAGTTGGGATTCTGTCACTTGCACCGACACGCTAATGTAATAAGCATGTTTTTGTAGGACTGTATCTATGCGCATAATTCACTGTGGTGTGTTTGCATGTGTACTTGTGTGTATTTACATGCGTGCTGATGTCTGGGGAAGGTGTGTGTCTGTGTGTGTTTGCGTGGGCTGGTAGTCCTCTGCAGCCTTCTAGGTACGTTTAGGGCATACAAATATGGGCATAGACTTGCTAACACATAGTAGGTGTTAAATAAATGTTTTTTGAATAAGTACACTGTACTGTACCTGTTTGTTGCACAACGAGTGACTTAGAAGGAACCAGGTGGGAGGAGGGGTTGGGTATTTGTGGCAGTCTTCTGCTGGGACAGCTCTGGCTGCACTTGGACTCTGGGGAGGGACGACTCTCATACTTTATTCCTCTCTATAGAATTTATGCGACGGTGTCACAGGTTGCTCCTTGGTCTTCCTCCTGGCTGTGCTTTTTCCAATCTTGGTCCCTTGACAGGAGAAAAAAAACAAAAACAAAAACAAAAAAACGCCCAGGCCTGCCTGGCCAGTCTCTGGTGGTGCTGGGACAGCCACCATGAAGGCCCAGGAAAGGCCGTGGCTTCGGGAGGCATTTCCAGATGATCTCTTAGATCCGGCGTCTGAAGGGCTGGTATCACTCCCAGCCATCTGCGGAAGCTTGAGGTCAGGTGCTTATTGTTGTACGAGGGACTTTCAGTCAACAGACTGTCTGCATTTGACTCTGGCCATTTTATGATTAGGTGGTTTGACAGAAACTTGGGACTTGATTTTTGCTATTTGCACTTTGCTGTCATGTGTTAGGAAAGTATTTTGAATTGCTGAGGTGGAAAGATTGAAGAGACAGCAGTGAAGGGCAGTGGAGGTGAGATGGCAAGACTGCTACAAAGAAGGCAAGCATTGCACTTGGGGGCCCCCTGAGTGAGAGCCAGGGGCTCCCGGGGCCTCAAGGAATTTTAAAGATCAGCTGGTCCAGTCCTGCCCCTGTGCTCAAAATTCCCTCCGTAAATTGTTATTGTAATGACTATAATAATAGCTGCTCCGTGTTGAGCCCCTATTAACCTTACAGGAAGTCGGTCGAGTCAGGCTTGATAGGGTGCAGGGAATAGAGACCCACCCAAGATAGCTCTTGTCTCATCTCCTTTCCGATTCCTTGCTTGCTTCCTTCCTTCCCTCTTCTTCCTCCATCCCTTTCCCTTCCTTTTCCCCCTTCCTTCTTGTCCCTCCCTCCCTCCTTCCTCTTCTTCCTTCCCTCTTTCCCTCCCTCCCTCCTCACTGCTAACTAAGGAGCTCTTTATTATTACTGACCCTCAGCCTGCGTATTTTGTTCTTTGTTAGTTTCTTGGGTTAGGACAAAACATGCCCAAACCATCTTCTGTGGGACTGCTCTGCAGAGATGTGAACTCAGGTGTTGTGGTCCCTGGAGTGACATCTTCTCCAGACCCTTTAGCTTTCACTGTTGTTCCAAGCCCCTCCTTGTCCTGTCTTCAAATCAAGGCTGCTGAGTTCTCTTTTCAAGTATGGCTTCTAATTCTTGACCCATTCCTCCCTCGTGGGGGTTTAATGAGAGTTTGGCCGCAATCCATAGATGAAAACACCCTTCAAGAAAGACTTGTCATGCTCCAGTTATGTCCCCAAAGTGTTTCACAGCCCCATGGGAAAGTCACTGGAGGCCTGGAATCCAGTCAAGTTGACCAGTTATCATCAGTCCTGCGAGGTTCAGTGCAGCTCGACGAATTTGGCAAACATCTAAAGCATAGATTTTGGAGTCGAGCAGATCTAAATTTGTCTGTGAGTCCATCGTTTTGAGGTTGTTTGATTTAGTGTCAAGGAGCGATCACTCTGAACTCCAGTTTTTCTCTTTTGTTTTACAAAGGGGAGTCGTACCTGACTCATGGGTTTTCCATAAGGATTAAGTGAAGCCACATGTGTGAAACCCTTAGAACATCTTAGAACATGGCTCCAGCCATGCCACCATTCTCTCATCCATTCTTCCATTCTGCATGCTCAGAGCTTTGGGGATTCACTGGGAGACAGACAGGGTTCTTACCCTCACAGGGTTTCAAAGTGGCACGTACTTGCCACGCACTCCGCAAATATTGCCCTGGCGGCCTTCCACAAGCCTCTGCATGCCCAGCAGTGCTGGACAACTGGGTGTGGGCAGAGCTACAAAAATAAAGAAAACAGGACAACTCCTTTCAAGGAACTGAGGTTTCAGGAGCAGCACAATGTCATTGTGGGGTTGGGGAGGGGGCTGACCAAAGTTTTCAAGCCTAGAAAGAAACTAAAACCCTTGGCTTTCTTAGTGACTAGGATGCTGATAGAAGACAGTGGTCCCAGCTGGAGCAGAGGCAGCCTGTAATCACAGAAGGCCAATTTCTCAGAGCTTGGCAGAGAGAGAACCTGGATCAGAAGGAATAGATAGTTCTAGTAAGCCCAGACTAGTTCTGAAGGGAAGTATGGGGCAGCAAAGTTCATTGACTCTGTTCCTGAAGGTCTTGCTCCAGTTCGTGCATTCATTAATTCATAAACATTGCTTGAGAGACTGCTGTGTGCCACGCATACGTAACATGCTAGTATGGGTCCTTCCCCTCATGCTCTCACAGTATAATGGGGGACAATTGCTGAACTGAACCCAGTATGAGGAATGCTAAGATGGGAGAGGAGTGTCACAGGAGCCTTCTATGTTCTGGGGGTAGAGGAACGGATGATCCTTTTCAAGATGATCCTTTACAAGAACAGTAGTTCTCAGCTGGGGGGATTTTACCCCCTCAGTGGACAACTGGCAATGTCTGGAGACACATTTGGTTGTCACATGGGTGGGGGTTTACCACTGGCCTGTAGAGGATAGACACTGGAAATGCCATTGAACTTTCTACAATGTAAAAGACAGCCCCCACAAAAAAGAATAATGGGACTCAAAATGCTGCGATTGAGAAAGCCTGACCTAGAGGGATTATAGAAAGCTCCTCAAAAGAAGAGATACTGAGTTGGGTCCATTAGGTTGAGAAATTAACTGGATAAAGAATGTACCTGAGACAGACTCTCCAGAATGAGAGCCAGTATGTTGAAATCCTTGGAAATGGAGCAAGTACAAGAAAGCAAAAGGAAGAGCTGGGGGGGCGGGGAGGAGGGGGGGTTTCTGGGAACAGTTTACTGTGGTGGGAACACAGGTCTCAGGCACAGAAGGATAAGAGGTGAGCATAGATCAGTAGTAATCTGTGGTCTGAGAGGAATAGTTCACTCTCAGAGTAAAGGCTGGGGCATGTGGTTTGGACTCTCACACAGTAGCATTTTCAGGTTATTTCTGTTGCTTGTGGAATGGATTGTGTGTCTTCAGGATATTTGGAAGTCATACTTCCAAGAGTCGCAGCCCACAGCTGCCAGTGGGACCCTATAGGGCACAGAGGAAGCTTTGGTATGAACATCCTTGGTGGTAGGGACTACTCCTTTCTCTGTAGCCTGGGCATCGTCTGGGGGTTTGAGAATTTCTCTAGGGTAATGCTGAATTTCACTTCTTCAACAAATGTCGTTGGGAATGTCCCCTCCTGTTTAGTGACCACGGGGAAAGACTTGCTAAAAATGCTTCAAGATGGATCTAGAAGCAGCCAGTTCTTGGAAGAAACCTGAGGGGTGTAAGGGCTGAGCTCTCTGAAGGTGGTCAGGTAAAGGGGGCCCCTCTGGACCCCAAAGGCTGGGTGGGTCTGGGGAACCCTTTGAGGTTGCTGGTCTAGCATGAAGGGGCTCATTAGGAATGGGATCCCAGGTGCCCTCCCTGAGTCAGATGAGACGAGATCCGCCTCACAATCCTAGGTGGAGACCTCCTAGTCTTTCAGGAGGCACCTGTCATCTGGGGCTGCAGGGGCAGAAGGTCAAAGAGAATGGAATGACACAGGTCAAAGCACCCCCTGTCTGTGTCCCCTCTCCCTCTGTTTCCCTTTTCTGTCTCTGACCTTTTGTCCTTGTCTCTCCCCCCCCCCCCACTGCCTTGACCTTTTTTCCTTGTTGATGAAGGTGACTTGAAGCCAGATCATGAATGTCAAGTTAAAGAATTGGATTTCATGCTAAATTTATTCAGCAGTACAGTCATCAGATATCTACCAATTTTTGGTTCCTGGCATAGTAACACGTCTTCAATGCACAGGAACTATTTGTTAAATGAAGGTGTAGACATATGAATTTAAGTCTCAGTTTAAATGTCATGTCCTTGGAGAATCCTCTTTGTGACCATCTTATGGACCAAAGTCTTCCATTCCAACTCAATCTCTATACCTTGCCTCATTTCATTTCCTTCAAAATATTTACAAGTTTCTGAAATTATATTAAGATATTTTTTGTTTGTATGCTCTGGTTGGTGTCTCCCGCTAGACCATATGCTCTGGAATTTGTCTGGTTCACCCGGTCTCCCCTGTGCCTGTGGGAATGTCAGGTACACAGCAGGTACTCTGAAATATTTCCTGGATGAAGAGGTTTACTCTGGGTCAGCCCTTGTGAGAAGCACTGGGGGTTCAGAGCTGAACAAAACATGGCTTCTGGCTAGAAGACTCTCCCATGTGGGAATGAAAATTCCTGGTAACTTCTGGAAGTGATTTTGCTGGAGTTCATCTAGAGGGTGACTCATCTGTCATCCTGGAGAGGGTATTAGAACAAGTAACCACTAACTGCTGTAACACACAACGCCCCAAAATCAATGACATGGTCCAATAAAAATTCTCTTTTTTCTTTCTTCACAGTTCAATGTGGGTAGGCAGCTCTTTGCCAAATGGTGACTCAGGAACCTCAGGTCTTCCACTTTGTGATCCCATTTTCAACATCAGTATATGGTCACTCTGAACCTCCTGGGGGAGGATACTAAAAGATCACAAGTTGCGGATTTTTTATGGGCCACACAGGAATTGGCATGTGTAATATTGGTCTACGTTTCATTGGTCAGAACCCAGTCATATGATCCTAACTGCGAAGGGCTGGGAATGTTATCCATCTATGTGCCGCAAAGGAAAAAGAAATGAATTTGGTGATCACACAGCTTTTTGTTTTCACCATAGGTGGGATGGGAGGGAGAGGTCATAGACTGAGACAGGGAGACTACTGGTTCTTGAGAACCAGTACTAAGGTAAAAACAATAGGCATGGCTGTTGTACGAGACTTCAACATGACTATTATCAAACCCAGAAGTTAAAGTCACATAATAATGGACTGGTTTGATGGATTCTTTAATACAATGACCATGAAACTTGTATCAGAGATGCCTTCTGACCCTGCTCTTGCATCTTTGTCAGAAGTCATTTTGAGAATGGCATTGTCTGCTGCTCTTTCAGTTTGCTGTTGATACAAAGTGACAAGGTTCTGTCTTACTAAAGGGATAAGTGGAGCATGGGCAAAGGGTGAGAATTTCAGGCATGAGGTTTGCCCAGGTCTTCTTCTGACTTCTATAAAGTGTTCACCAATACGGGACAGTGTCCATTACATGCTTCATTCTGTGCTAGATGCTCTGGGGCAATAAGAATGGAAAGATAGGAGCCTGGCTCTCAAGTGACTTAAATTTGTCTCCAGGGAGCTGCAAGTAACGCAGGTGGCACGGTCTTGAGATGCAGGTGCTAAGTGTCTGGTGGGTTCCCAGTGAGGTGGGGTAATTACAGGCAGGTGTGGCTGGGAATGTTTCTGAGGGAGGTGGCACTTGAGTTGGGTCACCTGGCGTTTCCTCAGAAGTCACCATTCACTCGGAAGTTTGTCTGTTTCTGGGGCTAACAGCATGATGGTGGGGTCAGATCGGCCTACATTGGGATCTGGGTTCTATTCCTTACTAATTCTATGATACTGAGTAAGGATGGGCAAATGTGATCCCATAAACACAGAGTTCCTGGTGGAAGAAACACTTAATAAGTGGTAGATGTTAGATCATAAAAGAATGGTAAAAGTATGGTCTCTGAAGCCATGTTTTTTGGATGTGAGTCCCAGCTCAGTGCCTTACTTTCTGTGTGTTTATGGGCAAGCCACTTAACCTCTCTGTACCTCAGTGTCTTCAACTGTAAAATAGGTATCATGGGTATCATAACCAATATATATACCTATATAATAGGCATCATAACCCTATCTTGTAGGGTTGCAGTGGGGGGGGTAAATCCATTAATTAGTATAATGAGTATGTAACAGTGTTATATAAGTTGTAGCTGTTATTATGACTGTTAGAAAGGTATTCATTTTTGTCTCCACACAGGATCACCCCTACACTGAGAAATAGTGGTGGTTTTTTTCCTTGGAGACCCACAGAATAATTCAGACACATGCAGTATGTGTGTGTGTGTGTGTGTGTGTGTGTGTGTGTGTGTTTGTGATGGGAAGTGATGGCCCAAGTGATGGTGGCACCTTTCTCACATTGTGACATTGACATATGTGTTTTCAATTAAATTGAGTTCCCGTTTTGCTCTCCTCATTTGGCAGCAACCACAAGTTCACAGAAAAATATGAAGAGACAAGGGGAAGGTGCACAAACGGGGGTGGGGGTGGGAGAGGCAGAGAATCAATTTACAGTTTGTCAAGACCAGAGTATTAATGCCCCCCTTTTATTAAAAAAAAAAAAAATTAATGCACTGGGTCCTTGTCTGTCATGGATCGTAACAGCTCTAGCCATCACTTACTGAATACTCACTGTGTGTTGGGCCTTTTGCTAAGTGCTTTATAAATGCATTATCTCATTTAATCTTCATAATACCCTAGTGGGTATTTCAGTGGTCAGTACCCTTTGAAAGGGCTTTAAGAGATTAACTGGCTTGAGGTCACACAGTCGGTATATGATGGGACCAAGATTAAAACACAGGCCTTTCTGACTCCACAAGGTCAGAGTTTTAACTCGGCCCGATGTTCAGCCAGGACATGCTAAGATGTTTGTAGAAGTTGGTAGCCACTGTCCTTCCTGATGTGTGTGCCCCGGCAGTCCTGGCTATCAAGTATTTCTTCTATCCCCTGCTCTCTTCTCAATCAGGAGGCAACGTCACATTGTTATAGTCAGAGGTAGGAGGGTAAAAGAAACAAACGTGCAGTATCTTAGAATCTGTGACACACTGATCTGAATTGAAACAGAAATAACAGTAAACTTTAAAATGTACAAGATCGGGGGTGCCTGGGTGGCTCAGTTGGTTGAGTGTCTGCCTTCGGCTCAGTTCATGATCTCAGGGTCCTGGGATGGAGCCGCTCATCGGGCTCCCTGCTCAGAGGAGAGCCTGCTTCCCCCTCCCTTCCCCGCTCATGCTCTTTCACTATCTCTGTTGCCATCTCTGTCTCTCTCTCAATCTCAAATAAATAAAACCTTTAAAAAAATAAAAATGAAATGCCCAAGATCTTGGGAATGAAGTGGTCATCAGGTGTGTCCGCATCACCTGATCAGCCTGGCAGAGGGAGGGCACGCCATGACAGGAGTCCAGGGGCTGGCTTCCTAACCTCCCTTCCCCAGGAGAAAGAGGCTTTTGACAAAAATACATAGGAAAAATACAGGAAAAATCACCCCCATTTCTCAGATTCTTATTTCCTAAAGAAAATGTCGGAGAACTGTGGTTACCACTGTGGTGCACTCTGTGTGTGTGTGTGTGTGTGTGTGTGTGTGTGTGTGTGTGTGTAATTTTAGAAATGTATTTATATATTCCTCCAGCTGTAGGCTGAAGAGGTCGATCTTAGAGGTCCCTTCTCTTGGAAAGCATTCCGACAATAATTCAATAACTCTCTAAAAAAGGTGTCCAATGGGAGAAGCTGGGGGATGTGCCACTTTTGACTGGCTAGCTGGGTTCTCTTTCATCCCCAGCAAAAAAATTGTCAAAGGGAAAATTTCTTAGTGTGTAAAACTGAAAAGCAGACCTCAGTACAGTATATAAACCTAACAATGCCGTATGAAAATGCAGTAAAAATAGAGTCAATTATACACTGTCAAAGCTTTTCTCTAAACAGCTGCCTAACAGAATATGACAATTTTTCCTACAATGTAGTAAAAAATAAAAAGAAGTTCTCTCACAATGCCAACGATGCAGGGCCGAATTCATTAACACTTTATTACCTTAAACTCCATTGTAAGAGAAAAATAATATGACGCAACTTGTCACTTTTTCTTTTCCCGGTTTTGTTACTGTGACACATTAAGATTTGGGCGCCTGCGAGTGTGTTGTGATCTACATTTAATGATCTTAACAGGGACTTAGTAAGACATTGTTCGTTTTTCTTGCGCTATCCCTGAGCAGGGTGTTACATGAACAGTGAGACCCAATTATATCATAGTGTAATTTACAAAGGAGAAAAAAAAAAGTTCTTTTCATGGTGTGTTCCCCAAGGAGACTAGGAGTATTGTAGCAGTTTCTTGGCTCTGCTTTGCAACAATATAATTAGCTATAATCTGAGCATTTGCATATAGTACAGAGAGCAGGAGTAATTCTCCGCTTGCTGGGTTAGGATGTAAAATGGTCTTTTATAAGACAGTTGCTCTGATACACCTAATTTTACTTAGCACATTTGCATCTATGTTGTGGCTGACCATCACAAATGGAAATTGTCACTCTCAATATGGAAGAAAAATGAGCAAATGCATCATAATGAAAGGTAATTTTTTTTCTAACCAACAGATTTTAATCAAGGGCCTGTTGGTAGATTCAGAATTGGGACAGAACGCTTATGCCTTTGCGATAAAAGTCCACACTTTATTTCAGGCCAAACTTTATGGCTTTGCAGTTAGGTTTAGATTTTTTACACCTTGTAAGTTATACTTGTAGGTGTCAAATCCTTTGGCACCGTATCTCGAACTTCTACTCTAAGCACAGGTCTTTGTTTCCTTAAACAAACAAACAAGAAAACACCAGTTTGTGAGATTGAGGAATAGAAAGGAGAGTTTATTCGTTTGCTGTCTCTTTCGTGTCTATTGTCCACTTTCTCTCTCTCACCCTTAACCACCAAACTTGGTGATTGATCACAGTTCCATAAACTGGGCATGTTAGTTGACCACACCTTAGGGAATGTGTATGGATAATTCCAAAGTGTAAGGCAAAAATCTCAGTCAAAATCATCCTTAAAAATCACACACAATCACACTCAAGAAACTCGAGAAGCTCCATTATAGAAGTCAGTGAGAACAGAGCTCATTGAGGGAGTCGTAGACTCAGAGAATTTTCCCATTTCAAGCTCCCTCCAGGGAACACCTTGTGAGTGGAATAGCCTTGCATTGAGGTAATTAACTCCCAGGGTCCTCCTCTCTCTTCCTCTCCATTTAGAAGAATTTAGCTGGCAATAAGCATGGCCCTCTTTCACTCTCACTAGAATGCAAGCTCTACTGAAATGTTGGTCTTGTTCACCTTGGCCTCAGGACTAGCCCAGTGCCTGACACATAGAAGGCATTCGGTAGGTTTGTATGCAAAGAATGATTGAAAGGATTGATTGAAAAGATTTGCTAATCTTTCAACCATCAGCCACAGGAAATATACTAAAAACACTGTCGTGGATGGATATCAAGCCCTACTGGTCTTCCTAAACACCGCCATTGTACTATGAAAATTTGAAATACGGCAGAGATGGGCTGCCAATGTGTTTTCTCCAAAGTTTGATTTATTTTCTCATTGCAGGTCTTGGGCATGTGAAGTTCTATATCTTTGAAACAGGTCAGAGTGGAGCTCTGGCCAGCCAGTGTGCATTGATTGGATGTTGGGAGTCTTGGACTTACAGAAATGTAAAACGTTAATGCTACATGGGCTCTCAGAAATAATGGAATCTGGGACTGCAAATTCACAAGTGGGTGTTGGGGTTGAATTGTGTGTGCTCCAAAATTTGCATGTTGAAATCCTCATTCCTGATATCTCAGAACGTGACCTTATTTGGAGGTATTCTTTATGAGGTAATCAAGTGAAAATGAGGTCATTCAGGTGGGCTCTAACCCAATATCACTGGTGTCCTTATAAATTACAGAAAAGTTTCAATAATAATGAAAGGACTCCCCTATACTATACACCTGGGTTACCATTTGTCAATAATTTCCACATTTTGCCAAAATCCGTTATTGATCGATCTGTCTTCCTAAGTATTTCAGTGTGCTTTTCCTAAAAACAAGGGAATTTCCTTATGTAATTAGAGTGTAATTACCAAAATCAAGAAACTTAGAATTGATAATAACCTTCAGAAATTATTTTACCAGTGATCGCAACAATGTCTTTTATAGCACTTTGGTTTTTTTCCTGGGTCAGGATCCAATTCCGGATCTCAGGTTGCATTTAATTTTCATGAACCTTTTAGTGTCCTTTTATCTGGAAAGATTTCCTCATCTGAAGATATGGACATATTTTTAAGAGGGTAAGCCATCTGTTTTGTAGAGTGTCCCTCGCTTTGGGTTTGCCTGATATTTTCTGATGATTAGATTCAAGTGTGAGTCTCTGGCAGGAAACCACTGACGTTCTGGCATGTTCTCCTCAGTACATCACACGTGATTCTGCTTTGTCTCATTGGCTTCCTCTACCCCAACACACTCTACTGTGTAGGTAAAAACAACAGGGCAATCCTTAGGATACTAAGGATAACTTTCAAGAGGAAAAATCATTTCTTCATCACACACAGGAATTTTATAATCTCCAGAGCATCTTTTTTTGTCCTTTTATGGAAGACTGATTTATTAGTTATGAATATTGTTGTGAATTTCAAAATACTGTTCAGGTTGCAGAATGCTTGGATTTGGGGCCCTTTTTACAGATTTTTGGGAGATCATCTTTCTAAATGCAAATACCAGAAAATAAACTGTAAAACCACCCCATGTCTTCAAGTAAAACACAAAGAAAAACAAACTGTTGAACTAAACATTAGTCATTGTCTCTAAGTTTTCCTGTTGATAACTTGTTCCTGGCCCATTTATTCTGTTTCCTTTGAGCCCAGTCTAGCAGTTTAGGGTTAGCTGGATCTGAAGTTTTAAAGAAAAAAAATTGTGGGGACAGACAAGGTCGCTTAAGAAACGTTCCTCATGAATATCACGTTATTTGACAAACTGGGGAAGAATGGACAATGTGGCATTTTAACTGCAGAATCCACGTTCAACTGGTGGAACACAAATGAGCCAAGGGGAAAGCTATGATCTTCTCCCAGCATGCCTTCTGAACAGGTACAGGGTGAGTGGATTACTAGTGGGTGGGGAATACTGGTTCCCTAATCCTGTGTGGTGATTTGGTAGGGTCTGGGGAGTTGGAACCCCAGGGCTGATTGCCTCTGACCACTAGCAGCCTTGTGAATTTATCTTAGTTTGTCCTTAAAATTGTTATTACTTTCTATGCTTACCTTGAAGTAAAAAGACTGGGAAATGCTACAGTCACCTGCTTCCTTTCTCCGTCTCAGAAGCCCAGTACCTGAAGGCGGGACCTGGTGTCACTCACAAAATAGCACAAAAGAGTTGCTCCAGTGTATTGATTGCATCAGAATTGCTGAAGAGCTGCTTCTTGCACACACCATGAGAAGAGCTGTGGTGGGGGAAGTCATAAGACACTGCTTGTGTCTTATGGGCCACTTCCCAACAGCTGTTGACTTGGAGGAACAGGGCGCCTGGCAAAGCACAGCTTCAAGGACACCTTGAATCTAAAATAGAGCAAATGACAAAGTGGTGAAAGAAGAGACACCTCACATGTCTCTGGAGGAAGAGAGTGAACCCAATCCCTGATAGGATTAGCAGGTTAATCAGAGACTCTATCCAGAGGAAGCTGGCACATCTTCAATTCAGACTGACGTTAACTCGAGGCCCAGGCCCCAATCTATCTTTCCCACCAGCTGCCAGGACGCTGACATGCTTCCCAGACTAGTCGGTTCTTAAGGACTTTCTGGGCACGTGTAATCATCTCCCAGGTGGAACCCACTCCAGGAGAGCTCGGGGAGTAGCGGGGACAGGGTTATTGGAGTAACTCTTGACTACCTTGTGGGGGCCAGTGGAGGGCATGGGTAACAGGAAGGGATAGCATAGAGTGAGGAAACAAACATTCTCCGAGCATCATAATGCACCTGGCACATCGTACCACTTCTTTTCCTTGATGTGGTGATTAAGAGAGGGGCCACTGCCCTCAAGTCGACCTGGATTCACATCCCAGCTCTCCCATATTCTGGCTGAATGACTCTGGGTGGGTCACTTTTCTGTCAATGTTGGTTTTCTTTCCTGTAAAACAAGGACTGTGATACTATTATATTAGTTTTTCAAGGCTACCATACATAATTAAAACAAACCTCGTGGCTAAAAATGGCAGGAATGTATTCCCTCACAGTTCTAGAAGCCAGAAATTCAAACTCAAGGTGTCAGCAGAGTTGAGCTCCCTCTAAAGACTCTAGGGGAGAATCCTTCCTTGTCTTTTCTAGCTTACGGTGACTCTAAGTGTCCCTTGGCTTGTGGATGCATCCCTCCAAGGTCTGCCTCTGCCTTCACGCCTTCCCCTCTGTGTCTTCACCTAATCTTTCTCTTACAAAGACATTCTGCATTGAATCAGGGTTTACCTGGGTAATGCAGGATGTTCTCATCTCAAGATCATTAACTTAATTACCATTTGTAAGACCCTTTTTCAAAATAAGATCACAGGTTTCAGGGGTTAGGACTTGGGCATATCTTTTGTGGGGGGGCCACCATCAGCCCCCTACAGTCTTCTCTGTACTTTTTGTTTGGTGTGAAGGGCAGCATGAGAGATTATATTCCCGGCATTTATCTTAGCACATAGTAAGCACTCAGGGAATATAATTGTGAACACACAACTTTATGAAGTCTGGGAGGTAGGTCTTCGCAACCTTTTGTTACATGTTGAAGTAGGTTCAGAGAGGTTTATTACCTTTCCCCAGTTCACCAAACTGGCTTTTCTATCCAGTGCTGTGTAACCACGAGCTCTGTAGTTTGACCTCTCACCATGGAGAATGAGTTGGATCCCTTAATACAGAGCCTGAGACAAAGATTTGGGTATAAGTAGATTATTTAGAAAGTCATTCCAGGAAGCAGTGAGAGAGTGGGGGAGAGGACAAGGAGAGGTGAGAAGCCAAGGAAAGCTGCATTAGTGAGCACATCATTGTTGTGGGCACCTGGGCCGTTCTCCTACCAGGGCCTCTCGAGAGGTCAGTGGATATGAGAACTGTCTGCCAGGGCTCGAGACCCTACTCCCATTGCTGTAGTCCCCTCTACAGTATCCCGTATCCTCATATTTGTCCTCGGTGGTTATCTATAGCCACTACATAGATACTTGTAGGACCAGAAGGTTCACCAATTCCTGAGGCGATATGATACATTAGAGGGATTCAGCTCTTACCATGAATAAGATCCCATGTTGAGACCAAATTTGACTCCTCAGGTCTTCCACCAGCGGAATTCAGGTCTTCTCCCTGGTTGCCCCTCCTCCCTAAGAGACCTGCTTTTGCTTATGTGATACTTTCATCTCTACAGTCCTACCCCATCTCTGCCCTAGAGCTGTGGCTCTTCAGAGACACCGCGTTCTGCTTCTGTAGGACTCCTGCCGATAATGGCATAGGAAGTAGCTTAAATGGTTTTAGAATAAAATATAACTGCACCCTCAGGGACAGTTGGAGCATATGGTGCAGTAAGAAGAAGGTCCACCCAACAAATGCCAAGTAAGCACTTACATTGTGTCATACCCTCAGATCCGTGGCCAAGAGTCTGTTGGGAGCGATGGACATAAAAACCACCAACTCTGATGTCCAGTGTAAAGGTCTTAAAAGGTCATTTTTACGAAGGGCAGAATGAGGTGTGCCATGCTTACCAAAGCCAAAAGGACTGCGTGCTCTGAGTATAGCAGTTTCATCCGGGGAATTAGGGAAGACTTCGTGGAGGTGGCATTTGAATTGGGTTTTGAAGGTTGGTTAGGATTTTAACAGATTCTGTTACTGGCAGGAAAGGAATCAGAGTATGGGAATGGCACAAGAAAGTCCTAGAAATAAGACCATGTGTGCTTCCTTCATGGAACTGCACGTTGTTAAATATTTTTAGAGTTTAGGGTGTGTAATATATGTGTGTTTATGTGGTTAGTAACACATGAGGGTGGTGTGGTAGATGAAAGACTCATTTAGACTATATGGTAGAATAAGTGGTCTTGACTTACTGATTCGATGATAGGAAAGTCTTCAGGTGTTTATATACAGGAGATAGAAGTACTCTGTTTTATTTGTAAAGGGGATATTCTAATACCACTGTAGAGGGTATCTCGGATTGTGGGGGAAAATGGCGACAGGAATATTATGTAAGAGGTGGGTGCAGAAATTCCATGTAAAAGACTTCACTCACCCATGCTTCTATCCATTCTTCCTTCCTCCCTATCTCCCTCCCACCCATCCATCCATCCATCCATCCATCCATCCTTCCATCCATCCATCCAATCTTGAGCATTTACATGCTAATCATTGTGCTGAATTTTACGGTTTTGGACAAAGGAAAGAGATTTTCTATCTTCAAGGGGCTTATGGGAGAAGTTAAGAAAGAGGAAGGACAAAAAGATGGTTCTTTTTGAAGTAGACTCTCATCAGTGCCTAACTTCATGTGAATGGAAAAAAGAGGGAAAAGTGGGAAAAAGTCTTCACACTGACGAGTTTTCACAGCCGTATTCTAGGCCCAATCATACTATTTCTGGGCTGTGTGACCTGGGGCAAGTTCTAACCCTTCCTGGTCCTATTTTCCTCATTCACAAAGTCTGGACTTGATTTCTTCCAGGGCTTGACATTATAGGATTCTATTATTCTATTACTTTGTCTATTACTTAGTAAGTGAAAGAGCGAAGGTTAAGAACTGGTAAACTAGGGGATGTAGGAAATGAGTGTGGGACTGTGTGAATCTGTGAGGAAGTAGGTGGAGACAGGCGTTGTGGTAAGCAGTTATTATGAAAGCTTTGTTCTGTCAGCTCATCTTCCAGCTTCTGACATGCCTCCCTCTTCCACTCTGACCTCACTGGTATACTCCCAGAGGCCTCTGGTGTGGCAGAAAGGTCACCTACTCTGAAGCCAGATAACCACAAGTGGATCTAGGCCCTGGACAGATTTGAGGCACTTTAAGATTCACCAATCACAGACTAGCAGGATGTGGATTAGGGGACTCTTAGACAAGGACACCGACCTCTCTTCTGCTCTGTGGAGTGGCTACCTCATTCCCCTTGAGCTACAGCCTATTCACGTTCCCCCCATTGGCCTCTCCTCAGACAGGGCCTCGGTCCACCTTGGCAAAGAAGAACCACTAAGGTTATAGAGTCAGGAACCTAGGAGGACACAAGCTGTCATTGATTCTAGAAGACTGGGACCTCCTCAAGGGCAAAGGCCACACTTTGGGTACTTGCTGAATATCAGCCCCCAGCATAGATCCTGGTCCATAATTTAGGTACTCAGTCAATGTTCACCAGAGGAATGAATGATTGAATGAGTGATTGGAACCAGGCATATACAAAGGAAAAAACTGAGGTCTGGGATGGCCAAGTGTCCATTGAATTAGAGCTTGAGTCCTGTCTTAGTGCCTTCCCTTCATGGTTGTAAATCTTTAAAATGAAGATGGTACTATATGCCCTGAAAAGTCAGCTGTTGTGAGCATTAAAATGATAGCATTGGGGCGCCTGGGTGGCTCAGTGGGTTAAAGCCTCTGCCTTCAGCTCAGGTCGCGATCCCAGGGTCCTGGGATCAAGCCCCACATCGGGCTCTCTGCTCAGCAGGGAGTCTGCCTCCCCCCCTCTCTCTGTCTGCCTCTCTGCCTAATAAATAAATAAAACCTTAAAAAAAAAAAAAGATAGCATACATAAAGCTTCTAGAATGGTGCAGAACACACAGTTTGTACCCACTAATTTAAGTCTCTAGTGCAAGGCTGCCCAGGGTGTCAATGGCAATCTCCTGATCTTTGGGAAAGAACTAGAGGTGTCGAGTAAGGAAATCCTTTTTTGAAAGTTTTTAAAGACCGCAGAAGCCTCATCTGTCTAGGGCAGCTCTGGATACAGCCTTGTTAGGAGAGGAACCGACCCAGTGACCCGGTCCCTTCCCAATCCCTTCTTTTTCTTGGAACCAAGGCTGCATTTCTGATCCTGACCATTGGGTGGCACCAGCCCATCAGGTTAGGTAGCTCACAGAGCCAAGAGGGCGCGCAGCTTCCCAGCAGGGGAGTTGGAAAGGGCTGGAGGGGGGCAGGGAGCAAGCAGGAGTGGGGTGGGGGAGGGAGCAGCTTAGAGAGTCCAGGTGTTTGTGCCTCTGTGAGCCTGTGTATGTGTGCCTTTGTGCACGACTGGGGTGGGGGTGGGCTGTATAAGCATTATGAGGGTGTGTGTGCCTGTGTGTGTGAGAGAGCTAACAACTTGGAGAAAGGGGGCCTTTGTTTCACTCCTGTTTATGTGCAGGGAAATCATTTGACCTAAATAAAATCACTCTGCCCCAGGGATATTAGTATACGGTTGTGGTTAAAGTCAGGTTTGGGGATGTGAAATTTTCAAGATGTTAGAGCCGTTAGAATTTGTTTTATTGACACTCTCATTTTTCGGATGGGAAAAACTGAGGCCAGAAGGGGCTGTAACCGGGCTGGGGTATGCCGCAGAGCCTGGGTGGGCTGGGCCAGAGTTCCAGCTCCCGGACCCGGTCTACGAAGGGCTCCACATTGGAGCTTTTGGCACAAACAAGGAAGGACAAGGAAGCTGGACCATCCAAATGAGATGGGTGACCTCCAGGAAGAAAACTCAGCAAAATGGGGTCCACGCCCCCTGCTCAGTCTAAGTCATATTTCAGTAGGAGCGTTGTGGACTTCTCTGCCCTGCGTTTCACTGGTCCTCTCTGGGCCCAGAGCCAGCCTGGCCATGTCCTGCTGGCCATTTGAGGACAGCTGACGTTGCTTGGGTGCCCTGGTAGGCAAGTGATGGTCAGGGACTGGAATCCAGATTTCTGGTCTTCTACCCTGTGTCCTTATCCTGCTGTCCTTGTCTCTGCCTCACTCCCTGGGCTTTATCTGGCCCCTCGGTGCCCCAGGGTGACCCTCTGGGGGCACCACGCAGCTCTGACTCTGCCGTGTCAAGACCCCTCAGGGTGTCTCCATCTCCTTTAATAAGGGCCTAGAATCAGACCCAAAGACTGCTGGTGGTCATAAAGATTTGTGCACTCAATTGGCCCAAAGCTGGTAAAAATGATGATAAGAAATATTTTCTTTTCTAGTGTTTGCTGCAGGCACTGTGCTGGGTTCTTTGGTTCCGGTATCGGACTGCCTGGGCTTGGAGTTTGGCCCCGTCACCCAGCTCCATGACTTCAGAGTCAACTCCCTAACTGAGGAGCCTCCTATCTTCTCAGTGGCTATGCTGGAAAACTGGAGGTGTCGCTAGTGCCCACCGCAAGGGTCTTGGGAGGTTTGAATGAATCAACACCTAGAAAGTGCCTGAAACTGATGAATCTCGGTACCCATTGTTCTGGTTTCACCCTCAGAACAACCCTACCAAAAATGCCAGCTATGGTGATCCCACTTTATGAATGAGG
Source organism: Enhydra lutris kenyoni (assembly GCF_002288905.1). NCBI lineage: Eukaryota > Metazoa > Chordata > Mammalia > Carnivora > Mustelidae > Enhydra > Enhydra lutris. The sequence goes on along the minus strand of NW_019154106.1, from coordinate 43,983,894 downwards.
AAACTGAGACCCAGGGGTCATGTGTGTGGGTGGGACAGCTGGTAAGTGTGGAGATTACAACAGAAGCCAAGTCTGTGGATTCAGACCTTAAGGCCCATCCTCTGAAATGCTAGTGGTCCTGTCACCAAGCCTAAACACGAGGAGGGGGGCTTCTTTCTAAAACAAAATACAATAAAGGCAGAATCCAGTACTGCATATGTTATTCATTTATAGATAATTGTGAGAGAGTAACAGGGAAGTTAAGAGAAAATAATTTTTAAATGACCCTCTTCTAAACCTAATGTTTTCATCGATGTCTTGAATACTAATAGGTTGGTATCAGGGTGTTTTAGGAGATACATCCCAGAAACCCTTCCTCATCTGTCAGGACTCCTATACTCTTGGCTCCCTCCCTTCCAAACTACCCCTCTTTTGTCACTCAAACACATGGCACGGGGTGGGTCTGGAATGGGTCGTGGATGATGGGTGCCCCACAGACTCCCAGCACAGTTCATAATCACTGCCCCTTTACGGGCTCTGTGCAAATGCATGATCGGCTTTATATAAAACATAGTTATGAGCACTCATTATAGTGGGAGGTAGTAGTTAACATAGAAATTACCCAGTTGCAGATGTGTGATGTCAGGCCACTAATGAACCAGCCTGGCAGCCTAGCAGGTCCCACCTGATCCAAGAAGGGGCCTTTGGGCCTCTTCACCCCAGCCAGTGGGGAGCCCTTAAGATAAAGTCTGCAGCCTCCTTCTGACCTCTTCCCAGGATTCCTCCATCAGCGGAGGCTCCCTCCATCCCAACCTGACAATGAACTCCCGGCCCATCTCTACCCATCTCTTCACACAACCTGCATCTTCAGAAACCTCCTCCCCACACCCCCCCACCCCACCATAGGGCATTGGAGAAACCGTGAAGAATGGTATCAACACTTCTCTTTACTTTCATGGATCTTATAACGGGCACCTTTGGATCTTACAAGTGGCATTTATAGACTAACCCAGTGCCTTTGGGGATCCAGAAGGCCTGTCCCCACTTGTGCAGAGCCAGCTGGGCAGGTGGGCTGGTGGCTGAAGTGGCTAGAGACAATAGTTTCCCATACTGAGGGGCAGGGGGCGGGGGTGGAGGGGTAGGGATGGAGGGTGCTAGAAAATGGGAACGGTTCCATAGGAGCTCTGGGGCTGGAACCACAAGCTGCATCAGCAGACCAGATCTCTAGTAGACTGTGAACTGAGACTCCAAAATTCCATCTGTTACCTGTGGCTTATTTTTCCCTCAGCAGCCAGGGTGGTCTTCTAAATACTTAAATCATACTGCATTTCTCTTTCCTTAAAGCCCTTCAATGTTACCCTTAGGCTAAGAATAAAATCCAGACTCTTCGCCTGGATAGTCTGTCCTTCGCCTGCCTTGTATCTTACAGTCCTCCTTGCTCTCCCCTTGTCCCATGCACACTGGCCTGCTTTTTCTCCCTGCAACTCCGGCAAGCTTAGTCTGGCCTCAGGGACTTTGTACTCCCTTTTTATCTGCCTGACATACTACTGTTCTCCCAAATTTTATAAAGGTTGGCACCTCTCATTACTCAGGTCTCAATTCAAATGTCACCTCAGAGAATCCTTCCCCAGCCATCCTTTCAAAACTAGTTTCACCCTGCAACTCCCTTACTTTTCATCGTACTTCCCTGTTTTGTTTTCAATGTAGAAATGATCATGAGTTGAAATAATGTCATTTGCGTATTGTTCATATCTTCTCACTAGACTATAAGCTCTGTGAAGAAAAGGAACTCATCTGGCTTGTTTATTGTTGTATCTATCTTTGGAGCCTAGAAAGCTGCCTGGCACACAGAAGAATCCCAGCTACATTTGTTGAATGAATGAATACATGCTTGCATGAATGAATGAATGAATGAGTATAAAGTGAACAACTTTATATTTATAACAACTTTGTAACAACTGGGAATGAGATGAGCGGCTTCAATATAATTTCTGTTGAAGAGCCTCTCCGGCCATTGGCTCATTTCGATTATCAGCTGGACAGTGTGTATGAGCTCTGCTCATCTGGACGTCCTAATGGACAGAAGGTCTCCAGCACTGGGAAATATGTCCAGTCATTAGGTTCACTTAGAAGTAGGCTTAAATGGCCACCGAAGTATTCTTTATATCATTGCTGGATATCAATCACTTCTGAGTTGAGATGATGGGGATTTTGATCTTTTCATCTTAGAACTGATTATGGGATTCTTGGGAAAGCATCACACCATGTGGTGATGCCTGAGATGTGATCTGGGTCAGATTCCCAGAGACCTGGGGAAGCCCTCATTCCCAGCAGCGATGCCATCAGAAATTTAATAGATGTCTGCTCTTATGACGTGATAGGAAATATAGAGAAAGTTTGCCATCATCCATCTGAGCTCCTGAAAACCAATGTTTTATCAACATCCAAATGGTAAAAAAACAATAGCAAAATTCACTCATGGTATCAGTGTCTCAACAGAACTAAAAAATTTTATTCGTCTGTCTTTTCTTCTAGGCTTTGTCCATACACATCAAGCCAAATGCTTTTCAAAATGTTCATGTGTAAGGCATCATTTGGTTGTTCAGGAAAATTTTACCAAGAGCTTAGTATATGTCATTCGCAGGTAAGGCACCCGAGTGGAAAAGATGAGCGAGCCTCGATCACGCTCTCCAAGTGCTTGCAGACTAGAGGGAGGCAGATGCGACCATTATCACCCCAAGACGGAGTAGTATAATATCGGGAGCCAGATTGCATGGGTTAACTCTAGCTGGGCATCTCTGGGAGAGTTATTTAACAGCTTTGTGTCTTATTAGCCTTTTCATTGGCAAAATGAGGATGACGAAAATTAATACCTTCTTGAAATACTTCTTGAAAAGATGAAATAAACTAGTGTCTGGAACGTGCTAGAACAGGGCCGGGGATGTGGTAAATGCTACGTAAGTGTCAACTACTGTGACTCTCATAGGGCAAAGTGCTGTAGGCTTTGAAGAGAGAGGCACAGGTGGTATGGGGACATGTGACTGCTAGAGGAGACGAAGGTAACAGCAAGACTAGGGCCACTGGGAAAGAGGGGCCTCTTCTTCAGTTCTGCCTTCATTAGTTATCAGCTTTGTGGTTTGGACACATTATTTTATTTCTCTGGGAAATAGGTATCATCACACAGGAATACTGTGAAGAGCAAATAAAACAACACTGGGAGGTTTCTGGCACGTGGTCTGTGCTGGGAAAGGGCACTCCTCACTAGGGCCCTAGGGATCCTCACTGTGGTGGAGTATGTGATTCCCTAAGTCCTGCCAGCCTTCTTGGGGATTGCCTTGGTGGGAAGACACTGCCTCTTCAAGGGCAGCCTGCTTCCAATGACTGAGGCCCTAGAGGACCCTTCCTCTAACTGGAGATGACTCTGAAGGGCCAGGCCAGCTCCAGAGCTTCTCATGGGTTCACTTGAGGTCTTTATCAGGCCTGCACTATAGCTCAGCATCTGCCGCCATCCCTCCCTGCTTCCTTCACCTCCTGTATCAGTCAGCTCAGGCTGCCATAATGGAATGCCACCAACTGCTGGCTTCAACAACAGAAATTTGTGACCTCCCAGTTCAGGAGGCTATACATCCAATGTCCGGGTGCTGGCATGGTTAGTTTCTGCTGAGTCTTCTCATCCTGACTTCCAACAGTTACCTTCTTGCCATGTCCTCACATGGCCTTTCCTCTGTGCTCACATGGAAGGAGAGAGCTCCAGTGTTTCTTCCCCTTCTGATAAGGACACCAGCCTTGTCAGGTGAGGGTCCCACCCCCACGACTTCATTTAACCTTAAGTACCTCCTTTAAAGCCCTGTATCCAAAAACAGCCCCATTGGGGTTTAGGCCTTTAACATATGAAGTTTGGAGGGACACAGTTCTCTTTTTTTATAGGTGTGGGCCTAAAACACATGTAATAACCTTCTTCTACAGATATCTGCCTCAGGGTTTGCTTTCTGAAGAACCTGAGCAGTGGACACACTCCTAAATCATCTTAGCACCCCTAGTACCTAGAACATAGTAGTTACTCAATCAGTATTTATTGAATGAATTCATAGTGTGAAGGATTACGTAGCACCACTATTTGTAATGGTTGGAAAGAGTAAAAATCCATCTGTTCTCATACAATGGGTTTTTATTTAACTATTCATATGCACAGGTACAACGAACTCCAGCACAGTGATCATGGGGTCAAATCCTTTACTTACGGAGTTAGGAAAAAGGTCATCAGACTGGTGTAGGTTCCAGTTAGGAATGTCTGAAAGGAAGACTGGAGAAAGAAGTTCCTCTATCAACTGCTTTCTCTAAGCCAGTGTTGTGCCAGAAATCTTGTTGGCATTTATCTTCCTACATACTTTGTCCAACTGCCCTAGAAAGTAGGAACCTTTGTTAACGCCACTTGACAGATTGAGAAACTGAGGCTTTCTTCCCATGGCCAGCCAACAGCAATTGAGAGTTAATGCTTGCCCGGCACCAAAGTCCCTGAGAGGAGAGTGGGACGCCCCCCCCCCCCGCCCACAATTCCACTGCCTTTCATCAGAGGCACCTGCTCCCAGGCTGCTCCCATTACCTCCTGCCTCTCTTCGTTGGTAGTGACAGGCCTGCCCACTCTCTCCCTCCCCATCGTCTGTGCACAGGCCCCATCCCAGCTGCTGTTTCCCAGAGGCCTTTGCAATGCTGAGGAACCAGACCTCTGGGGCTAAGTCTGACACTGGAAGTTAATGATTATCAGTTGAGACAAAACACTTGTTTACATGTTGCCATCATTAGAGGTTCCAGCCTTACCTCTGCTGGGCCTCCTGCCAGATGTTCGGAGGGGCTTTTCACAAGCTGTGCAGTTTACTAAATACAAAAGCACTCACATTAAGGCATTTTAGTATTAGGCAGTACAATTCTGATAATGGGTAATTTGAATTTCTTTATGTGGAGCAAAAGGGACCAAGACATTCTTAGAATTTGCTCAGCTGGGACACACAGATGGTTGTGGGACACATGGGGATTGTCTTCTTGAACCCCCACTGAGGAAAGCAGTTTTGTTCAATGATCCTTTGAGCTTTGTGTCTGGCTCCTGGGGGATGCTGAAGCAACTCTTCCTGGGGAAACCGGTGGTGGCAGGGGGTGGGGGGGGGTGGTTCCTAGGACAGGAATATTTGTACTTGATGCTGGAGGATAGTTTTTGTTTCCCAGGTAGAAAGAAGGGTTGGGGAAGAGCTTTCCGGAGGAGAGAACAGCACAGGCAAAGAACGGAGGCATGGAAGTCTGTCTTGTTGAGGACAGACAGCAGCTCCCATGACACTCAGCACTGGCTAGTGTCTGGCTAGTGGCCCTCCACACCTGTGGTTCTCAGCTCCACCGAAATATCAGGATCATCGGAGGAACCTTAAAAAATTGTCCAGTCCTCCTCTCTAGGTCCTAGTTTAATTAGGATCCAGATTTAATTAGTCTGGGATTGCATTTGAACATCAGTTGGTTTGAAAAGTTCTCCAGATCCTTCTAACATACAGCCAAAGTAGAGAGGGATCTTTACCTCCCAGTGGTTTCTCACTGTCCCAATGTTGAGACAAATGTATCGGGGAGAAACTTTAGTCAACTTCTCGAATTTGTTACTGAGAGTGACTGAAGTGTAAGCTGGGGCTTCCCGAGTGCTCAGCCTCGAGGGCAAACATTTCCCTTTGGGCTAGAGAGGCATATGAGGCCCCCCCTTTCCTGTGAGAGCCCATTAGGGAAAGAACGACTTGCACAAAGAGCTCAACTTTGACCAGACCCGGACTGCATCAATCAAATAAGTAAACAAATACCGATAGGGCCCCCGTGCCTTTACCTACAACTCTCCTTCTGCTCACTTTTCTGGATGAAAAAAAAAAATGGTAAATTATTCAAGGTTGGGGAGAGCAGGTTTTGTAACTGTGAATTGTAAGACGGCTGAATAAGAAACTATAGTAGCCTATACATATTTTATCCTTATTTTTTTCACTCCCTTGCAGAAGAAGATTTCAGTTTTCGTTTCTCCCAAGCAGGACTGCTCACTTTGACATTCCCCGGGTGTCTGTAGTACTAGGCAATAATTAAATATCAGGTGCGTAAGTTGGTCTTTAATTTGACATATGTGCTCCAGGCAATACGGCACGCAGTGCCATGTGGGAGTGTAATTGCTAAGGAATAAAATCTTGTAGCGAGTGAGATCATTGTATCAGGTACGGTGTGACAGCTCATTTGATCATTATGCCCAGGCTAAAGAGTTTGCCTAATTAGTTTCCATTAAAACTCACCCTTTAATCAAGAGTTATTCTTGCATAAAGAATGTCACTCGGTCCAGATGAATGAACAATGGTTTCCCCTCGAGATTGGACTCTCGGCTGCGCGGGGATGCCATATGTCTTTTCAAACAATCCACACCCGGCCCTCAGCTGGGAAGCCTGAGCTGGAATGGCTGGTATGAATGGAGAGGAGGAAAGGCATTGGGAGGGGAGAACTGGATGCTGCTGGCCCTGGTAGATGGGGCTTAGGTCTTGGGGAAGCCCCCTGCCAGTCACAGAGACCTGGGGTTTTAGAGTCTTCTATGTGCAGGGAGAATGGGGACCTCAGAGGGGAAGTCACTTCGTCATGGTCCCACAGCGAGTTGTGGCAAAGCTCCTGCTGGGACCTAGTCCTTCTGACTTGCAGGCCAGAGCTCTTTATTCATCAAACAGCGACCTTAATTCTCAAGCTTCTTAGCACAGAGGACACGGACCTCTCCTTCCTAACACACTCTGAGCACCAGGCTTTGAGAGAGCAAGAGTGAGAATGAGTGCTGGCTACACTTGGCACTCAGTGTTGTTTCATTTCCCTTTTCTAGGCTCTGGGACCAACCTACTTTCCATAGAAATCCTGGCTCTGTCCTTTAATAGTTATATGACCTTTGGCAAGTCTCTTAACCTCTTTAAAAATTTTTTTTTTTAACCTTCAGGGTAGAAGTAATGATATCTTCTGGATAAAAGGATGCTTCTCTGCATCCCTAGAATTTAGGGACACCTCTTCCCAATTTGGGTTTCCCAGGCAACTGTATTACTCCTGTATTCCTGCATTCCAGGACGGGCTGAAAATCCAAAGAATTCAGACCTTTGATAGTCTGGGTCTAAGGGTGGTTTATCTTCACCAGGTGATTGACAAAAGCAACTCGAGATGGGATTCAGATCCCATCTGAGGGAAGCTAGTGTGTTAGCAGTGTTTAGGTGGGAGAAGATGCCTCAGCTGAACTGGGGGTCTAATAGAGGAAGAAGCAAGTCAGTGTGACCATGGGCCTTCCAGTGGCCTCTCCCAGCCAGGGATGCCCCAGTTCTTTTTTTTTTTTTTTTTTTTAATATTTTATTTATTTATTTGACAGAGATCACAAGTAAGCAGAGAGGCAGGCAGAGAGGAAGGGAAGCAGGCTCCACGCTGAGCAGAGAGCCCGATGCGGGGCTCGATCACAGGACCCTGGGATCATGACCTGAGCCGAAGGCAGAGGCTTTAAGCCACTGAGCCACCCAGGCGCCCCGGGATGCCCCAGTTATTCAGGGAAATATTTCCACCAACATTGCAAGGGGCCTTATTGCTGTGACTCCGCCCACTCCCTCGAATGCCCCTGCCTCCAGGTGCTGATGATTGCCAAATTCGTGTGATGGGCCTTGGTCGTCTTCTTTGAACCCTGAACTTCTAGTAGTCAGCCCAACACTCCGTGCTTCGGAACAACCCGTTGGATCCTCAACTCATGGCTCACCTACTCCTCAGCCTCATTTACGTATTGTGGGGTTGTTTTTTTTTAACCCACTTTGCCAAACCCTGAGACATCCAAGCTGAGTAAACTCAGGATGTGTGTTGCAGTGAAAGAGAGTGAGCTCCCCCCCATCGGAGGCCTGACCCGGGGCCATTCACTCAAGCTATCGGGGCTTGACTTGGTTTCCCCAGATGTAAAATGGGACACAATTATGCTACATACCTCCCTGGAATCCTCCCAATCTGATTCTTGGCTGTCTTTCAACATTAGCCTTCATTACTTTCCTCCAACTAGCCTTTGCTCCAGACAAACCAGCCTCTCTGCTCTTCCCAAATCACAGTGATTATGTTTATTCACACCTCCATGCATCTGCACACACCAGTGTTTTCTGCCTGAAATGTTTCTCCTTTCCATACCCACCTGGCGAGCTCCTACCATTCTTTATGTCCCAGTTCAAGAGTTCTCTTCCTTAAGCTTTTCTTGGGTTTCCCAGGTAAGGGTAAGGACTCTCTTTACTGTCTCATGGTACTTTTCTACCTATATCCCCCATAGTCTATTCTATTTTTAATATCTTTTAGCATTCCTTTTATATTTTCTACGGTTTCCTCAGTCTGATTTTCTAATTTACCGCTTGATTTTTCTTCAAATTTATCTTGCCATTTATCTCACTGTTTACTTAAGTTATTGAGATTTCTTATACTTCCATTTCCACTTGGTATCTCATACTGAATTCTTGTTCTTGCTTCATTTTCCTACTATGTCGGCCCTTGTCTCCTGGAGTGTCTTTGGCATGGTGATTTTACAGTTTTGGATCATTTGTTTCAATAAATCTGCTTTCAGTGTTGTTCTGTGGGTTGCCTTTCTTTATAGTAATTATATCCTCAAATCTAGTTATTTTGGTTTATGAGTCATGTTTCCCTGAGGCTATTGCTCATCGACTTTCTTTGGTAATGCGCAGTAGGGAAAGAGGGTAAGTTCAAGTGTTTGTCTCCGTGGGTTTAAGGTGGGGGAACAGATGAGTCCCAGGGCAGAATGTCAGGGTCCCTTAGGCCCACTGGCTAGGGTTTTACTGTTAAGCCTGTAGGCTGAAGAGGCATGGAGAGACGACGGTCTCCACAGGTTGTGTCCACCAGGCCTGGGTTTGGAGGAGATGCCTGGAGGTGTCAAAGCCTAAGGACTGCAGAGCAGACCCAACCTATTTTTATCAACTTTTTTTTTTCTTAAGACTTTTTTATAGCAGTTTTATGTTCACAACAAAGTTAAGAGGTTTCCCATAAAGAGATACAGAGATTTCCCATAAACTGCCTACCCCCACATATGCAGAGCATTCCCGGTGATCAACATCACTCACCAGAATGGTGCACTTGTCAAACTGATGAACCTACATTGACCCATGTTAAGGCCCGAAGTCCATGGTGTACTTTAGGGTTCACTCTTGGGGTTGTACATTCTATGGGTTTGGGCAAATGCATAATGACACCTATCCATCATTACTGTATCATACTAAGTATTTGCAATGCTGTAAAGATGCTCTATTTATCCCTTTCCCCTTCCTGCCCCACCAGCAACCAGTCAACTTTTTCCTGTTTCCCTAGTTTTGCCTTTTCCAGGAGGTCATACAGTCAGAATCATACAGTACATGGCCTTTTCAGAGTAGCCTCTTTCACTTAGTAATATGCATTTAAAGTTCCTCCATGTCTTCTCATGACCTGATAACCTTATTTCTTTTTAGTGCTGAATGATAGCCCATTGTCTGGATGTACCACAATTCATTTATCTATTTACCTAATGAAGGACATTGTGGTTACTTCCAGGTTTTGGCAATTATGAATAAAGCTATTAACATTCATATGGAGGGTTTTGTGAGGACAAAACCTTAGATAAGTATCAAGGAGTATGGTTGTTCAGTCATATGTTAAGAGTATGGTTAGTTTTATTAATAGACCACCGAACCCTTTTCCAAAATGGTTAAACCATTTTCCTTTTTCCCACCAGCCATGTATGAGAATTCTTGTTGCTCTGTATTCTCATCAGCACTTGGTGTTGTCGGTGTTCTGGATTTTGGCCATTCTGATAGGTATGTCTCGTTGTTTTAATTCATCAACTCTTTACCCTAGCAGGGCTTTCCCTTTGCCGTATGTTGGCTTGGCTGGGATATGAAGGGCAGATGATGGTTTGTTCAAGGCAGGGCAGAGGGAGGTGAGAGCAGAACTCCAAAGCTTTCTTCCCACATGTTGGCTGCTATAATCTCTGGGCGCTCTGAGCTTCAAACTGCAGCGACCCACCTTCCAGATATGTGACTTCCAGGCACCATTCCCAGGGAGCTCATGTTTTGATATTATTTTTGTTGTTAGTTCATGGACTCTATATTTTTCTCTTATTTCTACACATTTTTTTGTGTTAATTTTGGTGGAAGGAGAGGAAACAAGTCAACCAGTGTAGCAGAAACCAAAATTGTATGTATCATGACACTTGATATAATATCTTTAAATGCACATATCGCATTGGTTGGATGGCCTCGTGGTTAAATACGAGGACTCTGAAGTTAGGCTGCTTAAGTTTTATTTTACTTCAAAAAAAGGTAAAATAAACTTCACAGAGAGATCATTTACATCAAATAAATTCACCAATTTTAAGGGTACAATATGGTGACTTTTAACAAATACATATACCCATGTAACTACTACCACAATCTAAATATTGAATATTTCCACCACTTCAAAATTCCCTCGTGCCCCTTCCCAGTCAATATCCACTCTGTGCCCTAGCCCCAGGCAAATGCTGATCTGCTTTCTTACACTGTCCATTAGTGTTCTTTTTCTAAAGTTGCATACAAATGGAATCAGAGTGCATTGTGCTCCTTTGTGTCTGGCTTCTTCTGCTCAGCATGAAATCTTTGTGACTCACCCTTGTCCTATCAGTAACTTATGGCTCTTTGCTGCCAAGTGGCATTCTGTTGTTTGAAGGCAAAACGATTTGTTCATCCATGTTCCTCCTGATAGACCTTAGCGTTATTTCCTGCTCTTGGCAATTCTGAATTCCTGGTCTGCACCTTTTTAGCTGTACAACCTTGAGCAATTTCCTCCTTTTTGTTTCAATTTCTCCATGTGAAATGGGGATAATCATAGTCCCTAGCTTATACAATTATTGTGCTTATCAGATGAGTTAATAATACAAAATTCTGTCTCTGGCACAGAGGACTCAACGAATGCTACTATTGGAACTGTGTGTTGTACTTTTGTCTTCCCACTGGAGCGCTAGTTCTTTGAAAGCAAGAACTGTTTTATTCTTTAGAACCTCCGATCCTAGATCAGTGCCTAGCATTCCTTCCCCTCTCAATTCTTCAATCACTCTCCACTCAGGAGGTCTTAACTGAGACTTACTGCGTACTACATGCCACGCTGGTTGCATGGGATGATAGCACCTGGTATCACAAGAGCTTCAAGCCTAAAGCGAAAGACAGACAAAGCAGGTCACTACAATAGGGCAGATAAGGGAGCCCAGGGGCTGAGTGTGCCCTAACCAGAGCTGGGAAGGAGCAGGGAAGAAAGTGGTGGCTCAACAAATGCATAAGGGAAGAATGAGAATTCCTTCCCTTGGGGGCTGTGGGGAGAGAGGGAAGAGTCTGACAGGTATAGGAATGGTCTATACTAAGGCTCAGAGCAAGAAAGGGCCTGAGTAAGAAAAGGTATAGTGTAAAGGTTTGATGATAGAGTGCATAACAGAGCTATCGCAGGAGGCCAGGAAAGAGCTATCCAAAACCATGATGTAGGAATGGATTTGGGGCTGTAGCAGATGAGAGATCTTGATGAGATAGAAATTATGGCATAATGGCATGAATGCAGTGGGAAGAGGGTGTGGTCAAGGTGATTGGGAAGGTGGAACTGTCATTAAATACCCGATGTTAGGAGAGAAGCAGTTTATTGTGGTAGTGATGGGCTAGCTACCTTTCTGGGGGAAATTGAGGCATTGGTGAGTTCCCTACATTGAGGTACTGGGGGAACTTAGGGGAGAAGTCAGAGATGGAGAAAGCTGAGTGGAGAGAAGCAAGCGCTGCCCCCCTCCCCACCCCAATGAAACACCTGTCCAGGTGTCTGATGAAATAGGGGGCAGCGGGCTCATAGGCTTCTATCTGCACACATTGATCCCTGGCATTTGGGAAAGAGCCTATTTGTAAAGAGAGGAGAAGCAGCAAAGGCAACCTTGTTCCACATCTGCCAAGACCCCTGAGCCCTGGCCCAGCCTCAGTGAATCATACCCAAGACCTGCAGAAAGACAGACAAGGAAACTTGGTCTTAGTAACCAGTTTATGAGGCTTAGTTACAAACAGCACTGTTTGGAGGTTTGGGAAATGAAGAATGAAAGAATGGTGAGAGGGGCCTTTAAAAAAAAAAAAAAAACTTTTTAAGATTTTATTTATTTATTTGACACAGAAAGAGAGATCACAAGTAGGCAGAGAGAAAGGGGGAAGCAGGCTCCCCGCTGAGCAGAGACCCCCCCCAATGTGGGGCCCAGGGCCCTGAGATCATGACCTGAGCTGAAGGCAGAGGCTTAACCCACTGAGCCACCCAGGCACTCCATCCAAAAACTTTTTATTTTGAATAATTACTGATTAATAGAAGAGTCGCAAAAATAGTATGAAGAATTTTCTATGACACCAAATTCAGCTCCTGCCTAAAAATTTGCATGTGATTTTTCAGACCAACCACAGGCAATACAAAGGCTTTCTGGGGCTACATCACAGAGGATGCGGGGTGAAGGGGTACAGCCCCCACCAGACTTCTGGTGTGCAGCCAGTCACCATCTTTCCCATATTTTGGTTCCTAGCCCGGGCACCTTCCTTCCCACTCAGGAAAGTGCTCTTTATCCTAGGGAGGAGGGAGAAACTTGAAGACACTTTTCCATTCTGACTCAATACCCAGTATTTTTTTACTCCTAACCCTCCCTTGGACCCCAGAGTCCATCAAACTGCCTGGGACTTTGGCTTAGGCTCCCTCAGTGGTGAAATGACCCCCACTTCTGCACTGATTCCCCTGACCTTCAACCAGAGCAGTGTTCCATGGGGCAAAATGTAATGTGGAAGTCACTGTTTTCTCATCAGGGGCCCTGATGCCTGACGCTCAGCTCTCTCCTGCAGCTCAGCTGAGCTCCTGTCCCATGCCCTTCACCCTGCTTCCTAGATGCAGGGCTAACTCCACGGGCAGTCTCCCTAGACCCCCAGAAGAGTTGGTTTTATTCTCTGCTGTTGCTGTTTTGAAATCTTAATGATTTTGACTCCACATTTTCATTTTATACTGGGCCCACCAAATTAAGTAGTCGGCCCCATGGTGAGGTTCACACCTTACACAGCCATGGTACTTTTATCAAAACTCAGAAATTAACATTAGTACAATACTGTCAACTAAACTATAGACTTTATTTTGATTTTACCAGTTTTTCTACTAATGTCCTTTTTCTGCTCCGAATCCAATCCAGGATGCCGGACTATATTTAGTTGTCCTGTCTCCTAGTCTCTTCTAACCCGTGGCAGTTATTTGCTTTTCCTTTGTCTTTGACCTTGAAAGTTTTGAGGGGATGGCATCTGGGTGGATCAGTTGGTTAAACCTATGCCTTCAGCTTAAGTCATGATCTCAGGGTCCTGCGATCCATCCTCACATGGGGCTCCTTGCTCAGCGGGGAGTCTGCTTCTCCATCTGCCTCTGCCTCTCCCCTCTGCTTTCAAATAAATAAATAAATTTTGGGGCACCTGGGTGGCTCAGTGGGTTAAAGCCTCTGCCTTCGGCTCAGGTCATAATCCCAGGGTCCTGGGATCGAGCCCCACATCAGGCTCTCTGCTCCGCAAGCAGCCTGTTTCCTCCTCTCTCTGCCTGCCTCTCTGCCTACTTGTGATCTCTGTCTGTCAAATAAATAAATAAAATCTTTAAATAAATAAATAAAAAAATATATATACATATATATATATATATATATATATATATATATATTTTTTTTTTTTTTTTTTTTTTTTTTAAGAAAGTGTTGAGGAATCCTGGCCAGCTATTTTGTTGGATGTCCCACAATCTACAGTTTGGGCTATCTTTTCTCTTGATCAGACTGAGGTTATGGGTTTGGGGGAAAAATACCGCAGAGCTGAAATGCCCTCAGCACCCTGGGTCTGGAGGTACACGGTATCGGCATGGCTCCTCTCTGGTTTGACCGTGACCTCTGGATGAGTGTTGTGTCTGCCAGGTTTCTCCTCTGTGTAGTTATCGTGTTTTCCCATTCCATACTCTTTGTTCCTGAGTCATTAAATCCAGCCCACCTCCTGGAGGGAAGAATAGCAAACAATTTGTGAACAAATGTTAAAAGTACACCAGCAATAAATAAATATTTGAAAGAGAAACTTTGAGACTATGCAAATATCCTATTTTTCCTTAATGTTTCACCTGCTATTTTTAGCATTTATCTTGCCTGCAGCAGTTATTACCGTGACAGTGGTGGTGTTCTAAGGGCGATCTTTTATTTCAAGAGGGGTCTTTTAGAGTGATGGTGCTCACCTCATTTGTGTATTGATTTGTTAATTTTCCAGAACTAATAAAGCCTGCAGGCTGCGCTTTGCACCCTGCCTGCCCCCTTTAGGTTCTCAATGAACCTCTGTACAATTGAGCAGAGTTGAGTCGCTTTTATTGGAGGATGCTTAAGATAGCATCAGGCATAACTGGGTCGGGGTTCACACAGTGTGGTCCGACCAGCTGCATGAGCGTGACCTGGGAACTTTTTGAAATGTGAATTAGCAAGCCCCACTCCAGTCCTCTTGAGTCAGAAGTTCTAGTGGTGGGTCCAGCAGTCTGGGTTTCAACAAGCCTTCCAGGTGATTCCAATCTCCACGAAAGTTTGAAAGCCACTGATCTAGGGGAGCCTTTAATCAGTAACTTCATGTATATCTTAATTCATTCACAATCACAATTCCCATTCAACACAATCCCGTTGAAACTGTTCTTTCCTAGAGTTGTGAATGGCTGTTTTACAGACCAATGAATGAACTGATTGATTGTTTAAATCAGTATGGACGGAGTGTCCACTCTGTGCTGGGCATTGTGCTCCATCCTTGAGAAGTTCATGGTTCAGTGTGTGAAATGGTATGAAAACCCGAATGAATGACATGTTTCGTCTCTAATAGTCAGTTGGGCAAAATTCTATGGAATTTTGCTCATCATCTCCTCATGCCCATCATATTTTGAGAATTTGTCATATTCCAGGAGTTTTATGTACAATATATTTAATTAATCTCTACAAAATTGAGAAAGGAAGATACCAACTGAGTACGTGAGAAGTAAAGCATTTTGCTTAAAGAGCTTGGAAGTGTCAGGAGTGGAGGTTGGCCGCTCATCCTGCTGTCCCCGGGCATTCTCTTTTCCTCGCCAATCTGCTCTGCCCCGGCGGGGGGGGGGGGGTAACTAGTTCAGTTTAGGGGGGGGTGGGGGTGTAGTCTGTGAGTGGGGCTGAGATCAATGGGAGTTTTTCAGGTGGCAAAAGTGGGCAAGGAACTCCAGGCAGAGGGAATCTGTTAAGAAAAAGACACAGATTCATGGAAATATGGAGCCTGCTGACTCCAGGTAGGCGGTGCCCGTGAGCTCGTGGAAGATGAGGGAAGTGGGGGCTAGAAGGAAGCCAAAAGGTAGGCTGAGCCCCGTGAGGAGAGCAGCTCTGGTGCCTGGGGATGCACCTCCTGCTCCTTGCTGTGGATTGACTTCCGGGGGACGCAGAGCACCAATTACACCCGAGTGTCCCTAGAGAGCAGTGGTCTAGAAGCCTGGTTAATAACCCAGGCCCTGGTGTCATAGGGACCGTATCTCCTTCGGCTCACAGTGCAGCGCTGAACTTGTTGCTGTTAACCTCTCCTTCCTCATCTGTAAGACAGACAGTAATGATCACACCATTGACCCAGTACTTACCATGTGTCATTCACTTTCACACGAGCTCACCCGTTTACTTGTCAAGACTGTGTCATGGAATCAGTAATGTTATTGCTCTCATTTTACAGAGAGAAGGCAGACATGGGCAAGAGTAAGTCCTCAGAGCTATTAAGCAGGGTGGATGGGATTCAAATGCAGCCTGTCTCTGGAGCCCACCTTTTAACCTGTCTGAGCTTGTAGGGTTTCTGAAGGATGAACTTCAGACACTGTATGGAAAACACTCAGGGCTGTGTTGCAGCCACAGGGAGACCTGGTGGATGGTAACGGTGAGTTGTGGTAACCCACAGGGGTTCCCTGGGGATCTGTGGGGGCTGGGAGCCCTGTGTTCTGTCACCTGCAGCAATCTGTTCGGGTCTCCCACATGTTTTAGGGCTGTGATAGTCTCTTGTCACCTCTGTTCAGGGGATGCTCAGAGAGACCTACTTTCCCTAGGATGGGCCCATTCTAAGTGAACACCAGGTGTGAAATCCGAGGATCTGTGAAGAAAAGGAGGCACCATGAAATGACTCAAGAATCAGGAGGTCCTGGTTATAGGCTGAATTGCGTCCCTAAGCCTTTGTGACTTTGGGCAAAGGTTCTTCTGCCACCAGGATCTCAATTTCCTTATTCATGACAGGAGGAGCTCGGGTCTTATTTCCTCTGAGTTTCCTCTTGTGTCCATTTCTCTTTCTGAGCCTGACTGTCCTTTTCATTGAGGGATTGGCCCCCAGTTATTGGGGCAGTTCCTCCTTCCTGGATTATGTGCCAGCCTCATTACACTTAATTAACGCTTAGTGAACATTCCCAGCGATATTAAGCCTCTCATTTATGGGACTCATGTGTAGCCATCACCAGTGTACGGGATGCTCGGTGTCATTCACTGGGACTAAAAAAGTTCAGAATTGAATTGGACTTACCCTGCCATCATGCTGACTTTTGCATCTAGAATGTTTCTGAAGAATGAGCAGGCACATAAAAATAGTGAAAGGGATCAAGAAGAAACCCATGAACCACCTTAAAACGATCCAGTTTCATGATTTGCAACTCTCTTTTTTTCCATTTAAGCAAAATACTAGAAGCCACTTCAAATTCCTATTTGAAAAAGGTATAGTAATAGAATTAAATCAGTGAACTTATTAAATATATTCTTTGTCCATTAAAGCAGGTTTTAAAAGGACTCATGATAGGCAAGCCTTAGTTATCATAGTTTGGGTTTCCTCTAAATTCTTGGAAGAAATAATAGATTTATTCTCACAGCCTCTGTAATTGCAGTTTTGGCTGAAGAAACAGTGGCCATCCCTGATGTCAGCAGCAGTTAAAGAAATTTGGGGCCTCCCTAAGATGGGCTTAGACTACTTGAACGTCCCATTATGGCACACTCTTTTCCCAAGTCTGTCTTGGCCCTCACAGATGGCAAGGCCCAGCCACCCCTTGGAGGTGGGTGGTGGTGGGAGCGATTTTCTCCCCACTTATCTCTTCAATATCAGCAATTTCTGTGTGTTCCTGACAGCGGTGGATGTCATGCTGGGTAATCCTCTTCCTGTTGTGAAGGGATCTAAGCAATTATCAGTGAAGTAGTCATGAAAGATCCAAGGGGAAAAGACCTTTTATCAGAAAAAAATAATACCTGAGGAAAAAAAAAACCCCAAACCCAAAACAAAAACCACACTTTGAGAAAAAGAAGACATTTTTTTCTCTTTATAGGTTATGTTGTGGTTTTGAATGTGGGTGGGAATGTATGTTTTAAAAGTCTTATCAGTATTGGTATTAATGAATTAGTTTTACTTCAAGGGCAGCCCTTGTCTCATTACAGAGTTAGGGGAGATGATTAAAAAAAAAAATCACCTTTCTTCCTTCTCTTCCATTGACCCTCACAATACTAATATCCCCTTTCCTCACAGCAACTGGAGTTGTCTTTTTTGTTTTTTTAAAGATTTTATTTATTTTATTTGATAGACAGAGATCACAAGTAGTCAGAAAGGCAGGCAGAGAGAGAGGGGGAAGCAGACTCCCCACTGAGCAGAGAGCCCGATGCGGGGCTTGATCCCAGGACCCTGAGACCATGACCTGAGCCGAAGGCAGAGGCTTTAACCCACTGAGCCACCCAGGCATCCCCAGAGTTGTCTTTTGAACTATAAGTAGATCACATCCTGTTCTTCCTTAAAAAATCTTCCCATGACATCCCCCTGTACTCAGAATAAAATCCAGACCTGAGGCTGATGGTGGCCTTCAAGGCCCTGTGTGATCTGGCCCAGCATCAGGTGCGCTCAGGCGCAACGCCTTCCACCGGGGTCTGGAAGCACACCTCTCAGAGTCCTTGCGCCTGACAGTCCCGCTGCCAGCGCTGGCCCCCTCCTCTCTGAACCACCCATCCTGTTGTACCGTTTCACTTGTCCTTGTTTAATAGTCTTCAGAACTTTTATCACTTTCTGAAATTGTCTTGTTTGTTCTTCTGTTTAATGTCTGCCCTCCCCTCCATGTGAGCTTCGTGAGAGAGGGAATCTAATCTCTTAGAAAACACTGCTTGACCAGCACCTGGCAGGGTATCCTGATGGTAACAGGTGCCCCGCAGAGGTTTTTGAATGACTGAATGAATGAACATAAAATTTGGCTGTGATCTGCATCTCCTGGCTCTTCCTGGTCTAGTTTTTCCTTTTGTATTCTAATTAAACTTGGGAGGAATTACCAACTGGCTGACCAAGTAAGAGTGAAGGCTCTGTAGGGCATGGAATTCTTGTCCAGAAGATGGTTAAGCCCTGATGAATCAGGTTAGAACAGATATTTGGAAGTCTGGGGACTGTGAGATGTAGGAGAATTTCCCATCCTTAAGTTTGAGACCTGGATGTCAGAGAGTTTACTGACAGTCAAGCATTGTATACATTTGTGTTTTCCAAACTGGCTGAATGACACCGTGAACACAGGGGCCTCTCAAGAGTTTTCTTGGGCAGACAAGTTCATTAACTAGTTTACTAATATACCTCCTGCCTCCATTCTGACACTTGTGTTTCCATTAGACTAGTTAAGTTTCACTTTGTCCCTGTCCTGAAGGAGATCCTATAGGATTGTTTTTCAAAGCAAATGCTGCCATGAAAATCCCCTGTTTGCCCCTCACTGGAGAGCATTTGGGATCTTAACCTGAAACTTTGGTAATGCACATGGGTTCCCATCAGATGGAGGTGAAAGGGGGTGCTTGCTTCCCTGTTAATTAATTCTTTATCCTTTGTGGCCATTCTCCTTGCAGACATTGACCCTCTTTTATGCCTAGTTGCCAAAGACACACCTGCCCTAGCCCAAAGCCCCAGATTTACCAGTTCTCACCAATCAGAATATAGTAGTAGAGAGGAAGGTGTTCATCATTATTCAGTTGAGAAGCTGAAGAATTTTCTAGATAATAGACAACAAAAAAAGTGAAGCCATTCTAATCCAAAGATTTTTAGGAAATATTATTGGTGTCATGATACTTATAGGAATCATGGGGCAGGAACTCAATGTTGTGTCTTACTCCAAGAAGTACCTTTAGGAAAAAAAAGCTTATGTAAGATTCCTCCATGACATCTAGTGGAGGCATTCTAGGGAAGGACAAATGAAGCAAGGCTACAGATGTGATTTTTATCCTTCATCTGAACAATTTTCTTCAACAAGGTCTTATCTATTCATTTTTGTCTTAAAAGTAATTTTAATGTTTATTTATAAGAGAATCATTCTCATTTTCTTTTTGTGCACTCTTTGACTTTTGTGAAATGTGAGCACATAACAATCTTCCAGATAAGTGCAGGACTAAGGGTATCTCTTAGATCTATGGATGTTCTTCCCTATCCAAGCATCATGAGATTTAAACTCAAATCATATGAATGCTACATGTCACTAGAAAGACCTTCACAAAACTGATGACCAGTGAAACACATTGGCCAAGATATTCATATGTCACAAAATTTTAATGTACAATTAAGTTTCATAAAAAGAGGGATTTTTGTCTTGTTTATTGCTGTGCTTCCAGCATCAAAAGAGAACCTAGCATATGGTAGGCACCAAAAATATTTGTTTTCAAATTAAATAGTGTGTTTAACTCAGACAGTTTTCTTTACCACATGACTTCTCTGAGTCTTATTATGTTCATGGATATAGCAGAGCTCTAAGAGGAGTCACTGGCATGCCTTATCCCCCAAACATATTTGACCCTGGGTCACTCTGGGAGATATCATCTACTGGAACAGTGTTTCACATAACACAATTTGGGAAGTGCTGGATTAAACTAAAAAAAAAAAAATTCTAAGGCAAAAGGGAATGCAGGTGGTGTATTCAACTTGAAAACATTAAATCTACAATTTAAGTTAAGTACCTTTGGCTGACCTATATTTTTTGATCCTTGGAAACAGGAAAAATGGAAAAGAGGATAAAGGAGAGCGAGATCTGAGATGAAAAAAGTAGCAGTTCTTTGGATTGCAGAAAAACAATTCCACCTGCTCTGGGCCTGGCAGGCAGTTCACGGACAATGACAGGGTTCTCATGAAACCCAGTGATAACAATTGTCCAGAGTGGCTTTACTTTGTAAAGGCTTGTTTGAAGTCTGTCTGCTCAGCTGACTGTGACCAAGATGGGAGGACATTGACGGTTGGGTCTTTCCTCTCCTTTTCCATGTGGGTGCATCTACCCTCTTTCATGCTCTAGGACACATATTTGTCGGAAGTCTGGGTTCATTCTTACACAGGAAATTAGGCACAGAAGGTAAGCGGGTAAGACTGCAGATTTTGAAGACAAGCTGATGATTTGATGGTGAATATCCTCAGTGAGTGATCTTAGGCCTGTCGCTTAATGTCCCTGTGTTTCCATTTTCTCTTCTGGAAAGATGGGGATGGTGATGACATTTATCTTGTAATACTGTGAGGGTCAAATGAGATGAAATGTGTGTACTGACCATAGCAACTTGCTGTAATTATTGTTATCATTGGTAATGGCAACAAAAATGATATTTCTGGGAGCTCACTTAACTCATAACATATGTTTCAATTAAAAAACATGTATATTTCTGAGAACTCTGCATTTAGTATTTTCTAAGAAGACCCTGGAAGTTCTTTCTTTTACTGCAAAGCACATACTTCAAAATCTACTTGCTTAGGGAGGTTGATGTGTGGTTTTGATGGTGGCTGTGCAGTGGGAAGAGGGATCCTCTTGCAAAGGGGGACCCTCTCACCTCCTGCCATTGATTCCTCTCTCTAAAGAAAATAAAATGAATAATGCTCAGTCTGGAGGGAAAAAAGGAAGAAACATTTGGATTCTTCTCTCTCGAGCCAGTAGCTCAAGATACCTTCTTAATTCATTTTCAACCCACTTTTTTTCTTGCTCAAAAAGTTCCCATGTCAGAAGTCTTTAACTCTAGTTCTCCAAACTCTGCTCTACTCTGTGAATAAAATGCAGCCCAGCAGAAGAGAAGCAGCCCTTCCCACATGTGATTTGTGAAGGCAGGGTGGGCCCAAGTGCCTGTCCCAGGACGTACTGGGCTCCACCCTTGGCTCCTAGGTCATGATCTCACTTGTCAGTGGGCTTCATTGTGTCCTAAGGGGTCAGCCTCCCACCTGGAGAAAGACTTTCAGCCTGAAACTCTACAGTGAAAATACACACATTAATGGCTGCTCATGTATAAGGGTTGGATTAGATTTAATTTACAAAGCAGGTGGTTTAGGCCCAATTGCATATTTATCCAGCAAATAAATACTGTACTGTAGTCCAAGTATCTAGACCAATGCCCGGCAAATAGTAGGCACTCATACGTACTTTTTGAATAAAGAGATATCGAATTCAAAACTTGTGAAGTATAAAAGGGAAATCAAACCAAACAAGGGCCCTAAGCCCTCTGTCCAGATCATTCCTACTGTCCCCATGTGAGTAGTATGCAAATAAGGTGAAAAAAGTCAAATTAAACAGGAGCGATTGTAGGAAAATGCTGCCATTTCCCCCTTCTGCTCTCATCCCGTCTCCCCAAAGGAAATGGCTGAAAACAGTGAGTTTTGTGATTGTTTCTGTAAAGTGATTATTCGTGTAGGAGCACATACACAGGGGCATGTTACAGATATAACAGGTGACAAACACAGAAGAGAGATTTTCAAGGTG
The DNA here is from genome assembly GCF_002288905.1 of Enhydra lutris kenyoni. Lineage (NCBI taxonomy): Eukaryota > Metazoa > Chordata > Mammalia > Carnivora > Mustelidae > Enhydra > Enhydra lutris. The sequence continues at coordinate 43,962,105 of NW_019154106.1, read as the reverse complement.
GGGTCTACCAACAAGCCACACGAAGTCCAGCTGCCTCAGAAACACGTGGTTTGCTCATTAACAAGTTAGATTCCAGTACACACTCTGATCTGGTCATCTGGGCGGGCCCTGGGATTTGCCTTTCTTCAAGCTTTTCCAGGGAGTGTATTATGGGAACTGGGGTGTCCATAAGGATCAGGAGTCCTTAAGACTTTTAAGGTGGTTCAGGCTTTACTCCTGATCCTACCTCATCATGGTATTGGTGGAACCCTTAGCTAATGGTGGGCAGAGCATAGCTCTGGTCTTCTGCCATGTGTACCCTCTGACCTTATCCACCTGCTTCCCTTTTATCGAATTCTCTTCGGCCTTTCTTCCTGATCCATATCTTTTGCCAAATCAAATTTGCTGAATTTGTTGCTTCACTGGAGCCAATATGGGTATTAATTGCAGGTAATTTGAAGTCTTTCTGCCCTCAACTTCTCAGCTTATGTGTGCCTTTCCATTTCTAGCAGGAGCTCTGGCTGTCCTTACTTGGGATTGTTCTGCTGCACAGATCTGAGCAATGCTAGAACTTCAAGTATATTTGTTCTTCTGTAGGAATCTCCTTCTGAAAAATGTCTGTTTATGATGATCACGAGAGTATCTCTGTCCTTCCTTCTCTTCCACTCACTCTAATCAGCTGGGTCCAACCCCACATCTGGGCTTGGGTCTCTCTGCATTGTGCAGATGGACCTTCTGTAGGTTTTTCTGGATTTTTAGGCAGAAGAGGACAACCTCTTAGGTTTAACAGTATTGGAAAAATTCTCTCCAGAGTATAGACGCCATGTGCTCCAAGGATGGCACTGTTGAATATGGGTAGAAAGCTGGAGCCCAGGCCTTGCCCCTGTGTTCAGGTCATTGAGGACAGTCTCTGCTCTCAGGCAGCTTACATGTGAAGGGATGAGCAGGAGGAAAGCAAAGGAGCTGACTCTGCCAACTAAGGTTCAAAAAGCATCTGACTTACATGCAAACTACCACCATAAAAAGAGATAGATCCTAGTAAAGGAGTGTGTCTATCACCAGGTTATATATGACCTTAGCAGAGCGCTCTTTCTCCATCAAGATTCTGGGTGGAGGAGTGACATAGCTGACCCTGGTTGGAAAATGACGGCTCTAATTACTACATAGATCAGTTGCAAGAGGGGTGGGGCTAGAGCAGGGAGAGCAGTGCGGTGGTATTGTCGTAAGACACGAAGGCTAGAGATAGTGGTGACTGGCACCAGGGTGCTTGCATCAAGATAGGAAGAAATGGTTGGAGGCCATGCAGAAACTGCCTGACTCCTGAGGTCTGGGGCCTCCTGAAATACACAGACCGCCAAAGTCACCCAGTTCACCTTTTAGTTTCACCTCGAAGGCCTGTCATCACAAGATGACCTGAGAACTTCTGCCAGCAAGTTGACAACATCTGGCCAAGAGTGAAACATCTGGAACCTTCATGTTCCCATATGGTTCAGGTCATTTGTTTCACAGTGTGCAGTTTTTGAGCTAGTGCGGCCTGAGAGGCAGGGTGGTGGGGCTGGGAGACCCTGCCTCTCCCGCAGGTCCTGCCCCGACCTGCCCTACTCACTGCGTAGGTCGCTGCTCTAGCCCCAACCTCCCTGCTCTAAGAGGAGAGGTGCAAAGGAGGGGCTTTCCAAGGACATTTCCACCTTTGGTAGGTGATGGTTCTTAGTTTATGGAGGCCCGGGCTCTGGGTAAGTATTCCAGGAAGGATGTGGGGCAACTGTTTTGTTTTCTCTTTTCTCACTTATTTAAATTCTTATTTTTAAAATGACACCAACATCCCTGAGAACCTGTATGTCAAGTTCAAAAGTGAGTGACTGCATTCAAGCTTGTTTCCCTCTGGAAGCTTCTATTCTACCTTCTTGCTTGGAGAACAGTCACCCCAATTCTCCTTGACACCCTGTGGCAGCAAGCTGCTTGGGATGGGGAAAAAAAAAAGCATTTTCCTAGAATGTTTCATTTAGTTCAGGCCGTGGACGACTCTGGGAGTCTGGGAGGCTGCCTTAGGATGAGCCTATTTATACTGCTGGGTTCTCCTTGGATGTGATTGTTAACAATCGTCAAAGACTTTGGCAAACGCCCCCCCAGTTTCTGCACAGCTCGCCACCACTGCTCGAATGGGGGATGCTAGCTGCCCTCTTCCTGTGTGTGTGCCTGAATCTGACCAGAAAAGATGCATATGGCCTGGTGAGGTGAGATAGCCAAGAGTAAACATTATGGGAGCCTTCCTTCCTTCTAGACATTTCTTGGGAGGGTTTTCTTCTTATCCATTTAAGAGAGGCAGTGGGCTGTGAGGTTTGCACCAGAAAACAATCTTTGTAAATACATTCTGTGAGCTCTACAGGCCAGGGTCCGCCAAGAGCAAAGGCTGTGGTTAACGAGGCTTCTTTAGCTATAACCAAGGCCCGGCGCTACTTAAACATCCCAGAACGGGTTTGTAGTAGCAGTCTAGCTGATGCTGAGCAAAGAGTTAGAGGACCAGAAAAGTACAGTAATTCAGGCTTCTCATCACCTCCTCCAGATAGTTTGCTGGTCAGACCTCCCCAGAGATCACAGGCCCATGATTTTTGTTGTTGTTTTTTTTTTTTTTAAGAAATTTTTATTGAACAAATTTGATAGCAACATGGTTTAAGTTTAAGGTATACAGTGTGTTACCTTGACACATTTATAGGTTGCAGTATGATTGATGAGATTGCAGGATTTATCATGCATTGTAATTACAAGGCACTATTGTTGTCCATACTCATCAAACTGTGCATTAGATCCTCATGGCTTATGTACTAGGAGCCACAAGTTTACACAATTAAACTCCAGCACTCTTATCTCCTTCCCCCCCATCCACTGGTAACCACCGTCTTACTCTCTGTTTTTACAGGTTTTGCTTTTTCCGATGCCACATATAAGTGATATCAGGCAGTACTTGTCTCCCAACTAACATTTAATGAGCACAGCCCTTCACCTGCACCACCTCACTGAGCCACACCTGCGAGGTAGGTGTTAGTATTTCATTGGCAGATAAGGATGCTAAGATTTGGAGATACACCTGAAGTCATGCAGTTAGTGGCAGACTGCGGACGGCCTGGCCCAGGAGCCTGATGGAGATGCTCCTATCATGCATCACCCAGTTTAAGACAGCAGCTACACTAAGCTCCCTCCTGGGTCCACATTGCAGAGATGGACCCAGAGACCACAGAACAGAGCAAAGCCAGAGAGAGACAGCGGTTAGGAAGGAGGTCTAAAGAATGTACAACCGAGTGGGGAGTTTGTGGGTCAGTGGGATTCTGTGTTTTCAAATATGTTTGTCTCATAGAGAGCAAATAGTTTTCTTATAATTAAAAACATTCCCATCTATCTATGCTAATTTCCCTAATTTTCATTTCTAATTTTTTTCTATTGCTATTTTCTATTTTATTCCTCTTATTCAGGAATAAATAAGCTGGTGAATTACTTCTTTCATTATTGTTTTTCCCCAAAGAAATAGCTCTTGAACTTATTTGTTACTTCAATTCCTAGCCTATTTTCTAATCTATTGCTCTTTTTATCAGTTCCCTTTTTCTGTTTTGCTTAAGATTATTTCATTTAATTTTTCATTTCTTCAAGTCAGTGTTTAATTCATTCAGCCTCATTCTTGTTTAATAATACAAGTTCTTATGAGTATGAGTTTTGCTATGTGCACTGTTCTGGCTGTGTTACATAGGTTCCAATAGGCAGATATTTTATTATCTGTCATTCGTTGGATAACCTCGGTTTATTGAGGACATAGGTTGTGCTGGGTTTTGTGCTAGTGACTAGACATAGTGTTCCTAAGACATTTCTGCCCTCAGGACTTAATTCATATGGGAAAAGAAAATGAGTAAGTGAAGAAAATAATGTCACTGATGATAGATGCTGTGATAAAAATAAAGCAGAAGAAAGAGTGATGAAGAAGGAGGTGGTATTATAAAAAGGATGTTGAGGAAAGTTCCCTTTGATGTGCTGACAGTTAAATAGAGACCTGGGAGAAGTGAGAAATCAACATGAGGGGGAGGACCATCCCAGGCAAAGGGGACAGCACCTGTGAATGCTCCAGTGTGGGAATATGTTTGGTGTGTTCTACAGTCCCCAAGGACGGTGTGATGGGGCAGAAAACATATAGGGGGGAGTGGTTAGAGAGGCTGGAGAAGTATGCAGGAACCAGGTGATGCGAAGCACTGTAAGTCAGGGCAAGGACTTAGGATTTCAATATAAGTTGGGATGGGAAGATATTGGAGGATTCTGAGCATGAGAATGATGTGACCTAACTTACCATTATTTGATTGGTTGATGATCAGCTTTATTGAGGTATAAAACTCACCCAATCTAAATGAACAGTGTCATGAATCTTGACAAATGTATACACTGTGTAAACACCAACACAGTTGATATATAGAGCATTTTTCATACCTCATATAGTTTCCTTATGCCCTTGTACAGTCAATCCCCATTCCCACCCCTCAGCTCAGGCAACCCTTGATCTGCCTTCAATGCCTATAGTTTTACCTTTTCTAGAATTTCATAAAAATTGATCAAACCCACCAGTTTTTGCTCTCTGATTTTTTTCACTTCACATAATACTTTTGAGTATTCCTTCACATCTTTGCATGTATCAGTGGTTCCTTCTCTTTATTGCTGAGAAACATCTCATTGTATGGATATACCACAATTTGCTCGTCCATTTACCAGTGGATGGAGATGTCAGGGTTTTGACTATTACCAATAAAGCTGCTATGAACAGTAATGTACAAGTCTTTGTGTGGACATATATTTTCATATCTCAGAGGGAAGTACAAGGAATAGTATTGCCGGCTGATGTAGGAAGCGTAGACTTACTTAATTAAGAAACCACTGAACTAGGGACACCTGGGTGGCTCAGTCAGTTGGGCATCGGCCTTTGGCTCAAGTCATGATCCCAGGGTGCTGGGATCAAGTCCTGCCTTGGGCTCCTTGCTTAGAGGGGAGCTTCTTCCTCTACCTGCTGCTCCCCTTGCTTGTGCTCACTCTCTTTCTCTCTCTCTGACAAATAAATAAATAAAATCTTAAAAAAAAAAAAAAAGAAACTGCTAAACTGTTTTCCAAAGTGGCTGCCTCTTTATGTATTTCCACCAGCTGTTTGTGAGAGTTCTAGTAGATCTACAACCTAAAATGTGGTACGTCTTTCTAATTGTAGTCATGCTAGTGGGCGTGTGTTGGTATCTCATGCTTCTATTTTGCATTTCCCTAATGATTAACTATGTTGAACATCTTTTCATGTGCTTGTTTGCCATTCCTATAGATTCCTTGGTAAAGTGTCTGTATAAATATTTAGCCCATTATTTTATTGGTTGTCTCATTCTTATTAACATTTCTGAGAGTTCTTGGGGCACCTGGCTGGTTCAGTCAGTGGAGCATGTGACTCTTGATCTTGGGGTTGTGAGTTCAAGCCTCACTTTGGATGTAGAGATTACTTTAAAAAAAGCATTCTGGGGTGCCTGGGTGGCTCAGTGGGTTGAGGCCTCTGCCTTCGGCTTGGGTCATGGTCCTGGGGTCCTGGGATCGAGTCCCGTGTTGGGCTCTCTGCTCAGCGGGGAGCCTGCTTCCTCCTCTCTCTCTGCCTGCTTCTCTGCTTGTGATCTCTGTCTGCCAAATAAATAAATAAATAAAAATCTTAAAAACAAAACAAAAAAAAAGCATTCTGAAAGGTTTCTTGTATATTCTGATACATGTCAGATATGTGATTTACAAATGTCTTCTCTCAGTCTGCGAACTGCTTTTTCAATTTCTTTACAGTGCCTCTCAAAAAGCAAAAGTTTTTAAGTTTTTAAATGCAGATGAAATCAGTTCATTGGGTTTCTATCTTTTATATTTGGGTGTGATTTTTATGTTCTAAGAAATGTTTGCCAACACCAAGGGCATGGAGATGTTCTGCTATGTTTTCTTTTAGAAGTTTTATAGTTTTAGTTTTGACATTTATTATTATTTTTTAAAAGAATATATTGTCTCTTTTGGGGGGAATCTCTAGGAATACACTTTAAATATTTGCTCCTGGCGGATCCAGACAGTTTCTTTTTTTTCCTTCTTTCTTCTTCCTTTTTTTTTTTTTTTAAGATTTTATTTATTTATTTGACAGAGAGAGAGAGAGCACAAATAGGGAGAGTGGCAGGCAGAGGGAGAGAGAGAACTAGGCTCTCCGTTGAGCAGGGAACCCAATGGGGGGCTCAATCACAGGACACTGGGATCATGACCTGAGCCGAAGGCAGACGCTTAACCCACTGAGCCACCCAGGTACCCCTAGTTTTAACATTTATATTTAGGATCCAGTTTGTGCCAAATTTTTGTGTGACATGAGGTAAGGGCTTTTCTTTCTCACCCTCCCCCTCCTCCTTCATCTCTGCCTTCCCTCCTCCCTTCCCCTTGCCCTTCCCTGTCTCTCTCCCACCACCTGTCACCTCCTCTTCTTTGTGTAGGAACATCTGACTGTTCCACCAGTGAAAAAGGTTATCCTTCTCCATTAAGATATTTTCACATCTTTGTCAAAAATGAATTAAGGATATACCTGAGCTCTTTCTAGACTCTATCATATTTCACTAATTTACATCTCTATTCTTTTGTCAGGTGCCTCAGTGTCCCAATTACTATAATTTTATAATAAGTCTTGAAATCAGGGATTATAATATTGTTCTTCTTCAAAATCATTTTGGCTAATTTGGGTTCTTTGCTTTGTCATATGAATTTTAGAATCAGCATGCCTAGATTTATATATTAAAAAACCTATTCACATTTTATTAGTACTACTTTGAGTCTACAGATAAATTTCAGGAGAATTTATATTTAACATTATTGCATCTTCAAATCAATGAATAAGTATAATTTATCATCTAGTTTGGTTTTCTTTATTTTTTCTAAATAATGTTTTTTAGTTTTCTCTATATGGATTTAAACATATTTTGTTAACGTTATCTCAGGTTTTCAGGGTTTTGTTGTTACTGTATTATATTCCTTTCAATTTTAATTCCCAATTATTCATTTCTAATGTATAGAATTATGATTGATTTTTGTATATTGATCTTGTATCCTGCAACTTTGCTAAACTCACTATTTTCAGTGACTTTTTTTGTAGATTCCTTGAAATTATCCACATAGATAATCATGCCATCTTTATATAAAGATGGTTTCATTTCTTTCTTTTCAATCTATATGAATTTTATTTGTTTTCCTTTGCACTGGCTTGGAACTCCAGGAAAATATAGAAAAGAAGCTGCAAAAACAGATATCATTACTTTATTCCTGGTATTAGGGAGAATGTATTTAGTTTTTTTCCATGGAATCCTCTGCTAGTTCTTGGTATTTCTGTTGAGCTCTGCTTTTATCCTAGTTCGGTGAGTACAGTAGACTGAATGTTTATGCCCCCCCCAACATTCGTATGTTGAAATTCTAATCCCTATTATAAGGGTATTGGGAAGTTGGGTCTTTGAGAAATGATTAAGTTATGAGTGCAGATCCCTAATGAATGTGTTTAGGGCCCTCATGAATGAATCCTGGAAAACCCTCTTTCGTCCCTAACTGTGTTAAGACACAGGGAATAGGCTGCCTATGAACCAAGAAACAGGTTCTCACCAGATACTGAATCAGCTGGTACCTTGATTGTAAACTTCCAGACCTCCAGAACTGTTGAAAAAGAAATGTTTGTTGTTTAAGCCACCAAGTCCATGGAATTCTGTTACAGTACTCTGAATAAATGGACACTGGAGGTATTTTTACAAATCAGGAATGGTATTGCATTTGGTTAAATCTCTCTATGCATCCACTGAAGTTGTCATATGGTTTTTCCATTTTAGTATGTCAGTAGGATAAATTGCATTGATTACTTTCCAAATGTTAAGCCATTATCACATTTTTGGAAATATCTTACTTGGACATGATGGATTATACATTTTATATATTATTACATTTGATTTGCTAGCTTTTTCAAATTAAGACTTTATTTTTTAATCAATTTAAGTTTCACATCATAATTGAGGCTATAGTATAGAGATTTCTCATATATCTTCTGTCCAAATATGATGAGCCTCCCTCATTATCAAAATCCCTCATTAGAATGGTACATTTATTACAATTGATGAATTCACATTGACATATCATAATCACCCAAAGTTCATAGTTTACTTTAGGATTCACTCTTAGTATAATAAATTCTATGAGTTTGAACAAATGTATAATGACGTGTATCCATCATTATGGTATCATACAGAGTATTTTCTGTGCCTAAAAATCCTTCATGTTCTGCCTGTTCGTCCTGCTACCATCACTGCCACCCACTCTGACAACCACTGATCTTTGTACTGTTTCCATAGATTTGCCTTTTCCAGGATGTCATATAGTTAGAACCATACAGTATGTAGCCTTTGTAGATTGACTTTTTTCACTTAGTAATATGCATTTAACTTTCTTCCATGTATTTCCATGGCTTGATAGCTCATTTCTTTTTAGTGCTGGATGATATTCTATTGCCTGGAATATACCACAGTTCTTTTACCAGTTTACTTAATGAAGGACATCTTGGTTTCTTCCAAGTTTTGGTCATAATAAATAAAGCTGCTGTAAATACCCATATGTAGGTTTTTGTGTGGATGTAAGTTTTACCAAGGAATGCGATTGCCTGATCTTATGGTAAGAGTATGTTTAGTTTTGTGAGAAACCATGAAACTGTCTTCCAAAGTGACTGTACCATTTACATTCCCCTCAGCAATATATTGGTATTCCTGTTGTTCTTCATCCTAGCCAGAATTTGATGTTGTCAGGGTTCTGTATTTTGGTCATTCTAATAGGTGTATAATGTTATCTCATGTTGCTTTAATTTGCATTTCTCTGATCATAGAAGATATGGATCATCTTTTTGTATGCTTATTTTCTATTGGCTTATCTTCTTTGATGATGCATTTGTTAAAGTCTTGGCCCATTTTAAACATCAGGTTTTTTCCTTGTCTTATTGTTGAATTTTAAGAGTTCTTTTACATTTTGAGTAATAGTTCTTTTCCAAATATGTCTTCTGAAAATAATTTTTCCCAGTCTGTGGTGTATCTTTTCATTCTCTTGACATTATCTTTTGCAGACCAGAGTTTTTAATTTTAATAAAATCCAACTTATGAATTATTTCTTTCCAGGATCATGCTTGTAGTGTTTATCTAAAAAGTCATTGCCATACTCAAAGTCATCTAGGTTTCCCCCTATGTTTTCCTCTAGGAGTTTTATAATTTTGTGTTTTACATTTAGATCTATGATCCATTTTGAATTAATTTTTATAAAGGGTTTAAGGTCTGTGTCTAGATTCTTTTTTTTTTTTTTTTGGATGTGGATGTCCAATTGTTCCAGTACCAGTTGTTGAAAAAATCTTCCTCCATTGTATTGCTTTTCCTTCTTTATCCAAAATCAATTGACTATATTTATATGGGTCTATTTTTGGGCTCCCCATTCTGTTCTATTGATCTATTTGTTTACTCATTCACCAGTACTACACTGTCTTGATTACTATAGTTTTATAGTAAGTCTTAAAGTAAGTAGTATCAGTCCTCTAATTTTATTCTTCTTTGGTATTGTGTTGGCTATTCTGGGTCTTTTACTTCTCCACATAAATTTAGAATCAGTTTGTTGATATCCTTGAAAAAACATTCTGGAATTTTTTATTAGGATTGCATTAAGTCTATAGATCAAGTTGGGAAGAACTGGCATCATGGAAATACTGAGTCTTCTTATCCATGAAAATGGAGTTTCTCTCCATTTATTTAGTTCTTTGATTTCATTTATTAGAGTTTTATGGTTTTTCTCATGTAATTCTTGCACACATTTTGTTAGGTTTATATCCAAGTTTTCGTTTTGAATGTGCCAGTGTAAATGGTGTTATTTTTTACAATTTCAAATTCCACTGGTTTATTGTTGGCAGAAAAATAATTGACTTCTGTATATTAACTTTGTATCTTTTTTTTAAGATTTTATTTATTTATTTGACAGAGAGAGATCACAAGTAGGCAGAGAGGCAGGCAGAGAGAGAAGAAGGGAAGCAGGCTCCCTGCTGAGCAGAGAGCCCAATGCAGGGCTCGATCCCAGGACCCTGAGATCATGACCTGAGCCAAAGGCAGAGGCTTAACCTACTGAGCCACCCAGGCAACCCTTAACTTTGTATCTTGCAACCTTGTTTAATTACTTATTGATTCCCGGAGGGGTTTTTTGTTGTTGTTGTCAATTCTTTTAGATTTTCTACATAGATGATCACATCACCTGCAAACAAAGACAGTTTTATTTTTTCCTTGCCAATATGTATACTTTTTATTTCCTTTTCTTCTCTTACTGCATTAAGTAGAACATAAAGTAGTATAATGTTGAAATGGAGTGGTTACTAACATTTTTAAAAAGAGTTTGTGTTTATGTTTATAAAGAATATGGATCTGTGCCTTTTTACTTGCAATTTCTTTATCAGGTTTTTGTTTGGCCTCATAAAATAAGGTAAGAAGCATTCCCTCTTCTATTTTATGAAAGAGTTTCTGTAAAATTGGCATTATTTCTTCCTTAAATATTTGAGAGAATTATCACTAAAGAGATATAGAGCTATTCATATTATCTCTTCTTTTGAATGAGCTTTTGTTGTTTGTATCTTTCAAGGTATCTTTCCCTTTATCTAAGATACAGAATTTATTTGCATGAATCTTACTCTCTTACAATATTTGACAATTGTGTAAATCTTCTTATAATATTTGACAAATGTGTAGATCTGGTCCCTCTTTCATTCCTGTTATAGATTTATCTTGTCTTCTCTTTTTATTTCTGGATTGTCTAGCTAGAGATTATCAATTTAATTGATCTTTTCAAAGAGTCAGCTCTTGATTTTATTTTCTCTCTTCTCCCCCTCTGTTTTAGTTCATTATTTCTACTTTTATATTTATTATTTTTTTCCTTGTGCTTCCTTTGGTTTGATGTGCTCTTCTTTTTTCTAGGTTCATAAGGTAGAATCTTGGATTATTTGAGACTATTCTTATTTTCTAATTTAAGCATTTAATGCTATACATTTTCTTCCAAGCATTGCTTTAGCTGAATCCCACAGAATGTTGTATATTGTGTCTTAATATTTGTTTCACAATATTCTGTATTGACTCAAAAGGAAGATTGATCTTTATCAATTTGCTCCACTTAAACAAATGAGGAGTCTGAAAATTATTCACATAAACCCTCTAAGAGCAAAATAATCAATGATTAATACAAATCAACCATTTCTTTTATAAGCATAAAAGTTATAGCTAAAAATGGTAAGTGCTGCATTTTATACTCAAAGTACTTTGAATTAGAATAATCATCATTTTTTTAACATAATGATGGCAATAATAAAGAGGAAATATCTGAAAGATGAGCATATGTCACTCCTAATGACAGTGAAAGTGACAATGGTAGAAGGGAGAAAGGTATTAACAATTAGCAAACATCTGTTATGTTTCCAGATTTGGGTGAGGAATATCTGTTACTCAAATTCCATGAGTTAGATATTTAGAGTTGAGGAAGCAGAAGCTCAGAGGGTTGAAATTACTTTCTTTCTTTTTTTTTTTTTTAAGATTTATTTAGAGAGAATGAGCAGGGGTTGGAGCAGAGAAGGAAGGAAATGGAGAATCCTAAGCAGACTCCCTGCTGAGCATAAAGCCTGTTGTGGGGCCTAATCCCAAGACACTGAGATCATGATCTCAGCTGAAATCAGGAGTCAGACAGACACTTAACCAGCTGAGACACCCAGATACCCCAAAGTTACTTTTCTAAGATTATATGTGATTCATTTTCATGATGGTCTGATTTCAGAGGCTACTTTTTAAAATATTGATGTAGAGGCAAGAGAAGAAAATATAACAGAATTAAGAATTGTTTGCATAATTCTATGTGCCATTCTTCTGAAGTAGCTCATGGTAGAACTATTCACAGCTTAGTAAAAAGGTCTCTATTGAAAGACTTCTTGTCCTAACCATTGCCTTGTTACTAAAGGACTATTTTCTGTTCTTAGCACTTGGATTACTCCCTCCCATCTTTGCCATATAACTTTTATCCTTTATGAAGAATAAGTTAACACATATGATACTTTAAATAGAAGGGGTTTATTTATTATAACCACAGAGATACTTATTGGTAGAGGAATACTGTATTTCTCAGCTGGAAGACAGGTCCCAGCTTTGCTCAGTAGAGTATCAGAGTTTCTTCACCTCCTTTTTCTCCTGTTCTGGCTTCATGTTTATCTTAGGACTGTGTCTGACTTCCAGGGAAAGAAAAATTACAGGGTGGAACTTTGTGGGTTCTATGACATATAGAATCTATTTTTCTGTGAGTGAAATAACAGGAAAGTAAAACCAGCGTTAGAATTCAAACTTGTGGAGGATAATTTTTTCACCCACACATTTATTTAATCATTTAACCTTTATTAAATGAATATTTATTGAATTCCAACTATGTGCTAAGAATTGTACTGGGTGCTGAGAATTAGCAAGTGACAAAACAGAGGAGACAACTGCCCTCCTGAAGCTATTTCTAATAGGTTATAATAAGTAAAAGATAGTGGGGGCTTAATTTATACTAGGAATTATTCTAAAAGCTTTACATATATTACCTCGTGATCCTCACAGAAACTCCGTAAGGTAGACACTATTGATATTTCACGTTATAGACAAAACTAAGTACCTTGCCCAAGGTCATGTAGCTAGAAAGAGGCAGTGCTGGGATTGGAAGCCAGGCAGCCAGATTTCTGAGTCCATATTTTACATATGCAGCTCCATCCTAAAACACCGAGGAATATGAAAGCTAGTCAGACATAGATCCTTCAAGAAGTTCACCACCAAGGAGAAGAGATTAGCAAAATTAACTATTAGGACATCTAAGAATAAGACACTGGGAAAGTGCAGACATAAGGTCAATGTAGAAGGGAAAGGAATCATACATGATTGCAGTTTTCTGAGAGGCTTTCATGGAAGAAGTGCATTTGATTTGGGTGTGGGCAACATGGCAGTGAAGAAGAAAGTAAACGAAGGAAAGTCAACAAAGTGAGGGCACAGACATTGGAAAGCACACTGAGAGCATACACATCAGTTTGGCTGAAATGTAGGATCTATGATGAGCAGTGCTGCAAAACTCCTAAGCAAACTGTTGGCATATTGTAAGCAAGAGTGTAGTAAAAATATGAAGACACACCACCAGCTTATAGCAGGAACCTATTCTTGAAGCATTTGGAAACAGATGATGTAATCATGTCCGATCTCCAAAACCCATTTCAAGCAAGCCATAGCTGTTCCATACTGAAAAAAACAAACGTAAAAACCCAACTCCTCTTGTACTACAGGTACATGATATATTCCTATGGAATTCTTACCCTACAGCAAACAGCAAAGGAAGAGCGAAGTACTAAAACACAGGTTTCTCACTCTCTGAACATTTTTCTACTCAGATACACCCGAATGATACAACAAATCGTACTCATGGTAGATCAGTAGGCAATGGTTCTACATTGGGCCCAACAGCACTTCTAGAGCAGCTTATCCAAATCTCATGGGGGACGAACTTAAGAGGTCTACTTCCACTTACCCTCACACCAAGTGTGAGTCCCCAATAGTTATGTCCCCTTGGTGGAAAAACAGTGCAATAATCCCAATAAAAATGGGCCATTAAAATAATGCCCTATAATCACTCTTACACCACATTGATTGGATAGTTCTAGATGATGAATAAGAAAGAAAAAGGTAGACATATCAGCAAGGAATAGACATAAAGATTATTTTGAAAATCCAAGTGAATCAAGTAGTAAAAGCACCACTTTAATAGAAAGGTTCAGTAGAAGGTTACTTACAAAAGATATTTAAAAAATAGGTTTCTTTTGTACCAGAAAAAGTGTAGTGAGAAATGACACCATTTGTAAGAGCAAGAAAAACTTGAAAAGACTAAGGACAATATTAACAAGAGTAATTTTGCAGGCCTTATATCTGTATCAACTTTTATATAAGCCTTTAAATAAATAAAACTTTACTGAGGAGCATAAAAGAAACCTTGAATAAATGGAAACAGAACAATATCCATGTTCCTGGATGGAAAGGTTTCATAGGGAATGGTACAAACTGTTTCTAATTAAATCTACACATTTTAATAGTTCAAATAAATACGTAATGAGAGTTTTCTCTCTGAAAGGTGACTTAAGTATTTTACAGTTCTTCTGGAAGAATAAATGTTGATGAATGCGAGGAAATTATTGAAAAATATGACCAACAATGGTGAACTTTCCCTTCCAATCTGCTACAGACTTGATATTTGTATTCCCCCTCAAATTCGTATGTTGGGGGTTACCCCAAAGTGATAGTATTAGGAGAGAGGTGATTAGATCAGGAGGGAAGAACCCTCATGAATGGACTAGTACCCTTACAAAGGAGATCCTAGAGTGCTCCCTTGCCCCTTCTGTCATGTGAGAACATAGCAAAAATATGGCCATCTATGAACTAGGAAGCAGTTCTCCTCTGTTGGCATCTTGATTTTGGTCTTCCCAGCTCTCAGAACGTTGAGAATACCACCCAGTTTGTGGTTTTCTGTTATAGCAGCCTGAATGGACTAAGACACAGGCATTCGTGAGTAGAATGATGTCATAATAATTTCCATTGTTTGGTTCTTATGCAGTAGTAAATGGATTGGTCAAATAAAATGCCAGAAACATACCTGAACATGTAGAAAAACTTAGTATATGATAAAGATAACCTTTCTGATCACAGGTTAATAGTTGTATTCTTCAATAAATAGTGTAGGGTTAAATGTTGGGACAACTGGCAATTATTTTTGAGAAAAATGACAAGGCCCCATTGATATCAAAGTATTTTTCCCAGCTTGCACTATTTCTTTTTTTTTTTTTTAAAGATTTTATTTATTTATTTGTCAGAGAGAGAGGGAGAGAGAGCAAGCACAGGCAGACAGAATGGCAGGCAGAGGCAGAGGGAGAAGCAGGCTCCCTGATGAGCAAGGAGCCCGATGCAGGACTCGATCCCAGGACGCTGGGATCATGACCTGAGCCGAAGGCAGCTGCTTAACCAACTGAGCCACCTAGGCGTCCCGTAGCTTGCACTATTTCTTGATCTATATGTCTAACAAGGCCTGAAGCTGATGATTTGCTTTGATGAGGACCAAGACTCAGAGTGAATTCTAAGGAAAAGGTTTTATACAGCCTCTAGTGGTCACAACAGAGGGAAGCCACTGTGAAAACCACACTTAATCTTTCTGGATGAGCCAACATTTTTATCCTGGCTTCGTGAGTGATGCCGTTAAACGGCCACAGTATCCTGACGGATGTTGCTGGCATCACTGCTTTTCAATTGCTGGTGTTGGCTCTGAAGGAATTTCTACTCCTTTGTGACAGAATAATGGAGGAGGGAAAACAGAGTGATCTTCATAATGCAAAGCTTATTCAATATAAAACAGTATTTTTTTTCTAATATTTTCTTCATCTTAGATCTTGGTATTTAGAAGGACTTTCTGTGTAAAATGTTGGAGGTGGTATTTGGATGTTTATTTTTATGACTAAATATTAAGGTACTAAGTTGAAAAATAACTTGCTTCCAACTTCATTATTTATTTTCAATGGTACACAAACATACAACTTCTAACCCTGTGCGGCATTAGTCTATCCTGAACATCTTAAAATGGTTAGAGAATCAAGTACTCTCAGAATTTTAGGGACCTGAACAATGAAGTGCAAGGTCTCTGCGAGGTCATCTCTAAGCTCTGGTGAAGAGTATCAGGCTCCAACCAAGGAGGAGGCTTATGACTTCTCACAAAGCATCCTCTTCCATTTCTAGACATTTCCACTGGGAACATTTTCTTGTGGGACAGCAAAGAACGTGATTTTTTTCTTTTCCAAAAGACAACCCTTCAGATACTTAAAAACAGCAGCCATATCCTGCCCAAGCTTTATCTTCTCCATGCTATGTCATATCTCTTCCCGTTTTCTTCAAACTGCCATCTGCCAGTGGCCGTCTCTGTGGATAAAAATACCAACAGACTTGGATTATTTGGCAATCACGTCATATAGCTTTTGCATATCAAACTTGTAACTAATTAAAACAGCTTAAGCTTTTGTTTGTTCCCACAATGGCTGCTACTTAGCTAGAGATCCCCCACGTCTATGTATAAGAACTTGACTTTCTGAGCCTATTGAAAACATGATGTTTATCCTTGTCAGGTTGATACCTACATAGATTTCATTTATATCTAACAACACTATCCACTTCTGGTTGTCTGCAGCTTTCAATGGATATGCTGTCTTCATCTGATACAAGATTCTGAATGAAATATTAAATAGATTAGGGCCAAGGACAGTGCCCTATTACTAAGGATGGCCATAAAGGCCAGAATCTTTTTACAAAGGTTCCAATCACAAATACTCTCTTTTAATATCTTCAGTTATTACTTATTTGCAACAAGTAGCCAATGGATCCAGAGCATTCTACTAGAGTTGTTTTTTAATAATTCTTAAAAATTTTTTATAAACATACAATGTATTCTTAGCCCCAGGGGATTTTTATCTAATAGTCATTATCACTTTTGATACCAATGTTCAACCAGTTATTCTGCCAATTTCCACACTTTCCCAATGGCAGACAGATCACATACACTTTGTCAAGCACTTGACTAGAGATGAGGTATAACTGGTCTGACAACTCAATGAAAAAAAATTCCCATTAGATTTATTGGGTAAGATTTCTCCTTATGGGACCTGATCATTATTGCTTATTTTCTAAGCTTTCAAAACCACAATTTAACAATGATTGCTTTGCTCGTGGTTGAGGTGACTAGTGTTTAGTGTTAGGTCTGCCTTTGTCTCTTTTGAAAGCCAACACAACCTTATTCATTCATTCACCCATTCATTCATTCATTCATTCACTCAACAAATATTTGTGGAGTTCCCATTATACACCAGACACTATTCCTGGTACTAGCATACAAGAATTATCTTTATATGCATTCATCTTGTCTTTAAGCACCTTTCCTTTTTTTTTTTTTTTTTTTTTTTTTTCATGGTTTCTCAAAAATCCTTTTCAGGAAGCAGTTTCATGCACACATTCTTTCAGTTCTGGAAAGTTGCTCTCACTCTGATTACCAGCTTTGATACTGGCAGCACCCTCGATTTATATATATTTTCCCACCCTCTTCTTCCCCTTTTCATCTTCATGAAAAATGTGTATATACATTTTTTTCTGAACTTCTTCCAGGCTTATAGACCCCCATCCCCTTTCAAAGGAAAAAAAAAAACTGTAAAAAGAGCTATTTCATTTGATTTTGCTGGAGTTGGCAAGTGATCTCTGGGGATTGCACGCTTGTTGGAAGTTGGAAGAATATGGCTGGGATTGAATATTGGAAGTCCCAGATCCTACTTATTATTTACTTATTATTCAGTTGGTCAGTATAGAAGAAAAGGAATGTGAGAAAGGGAATAGGAACGGTCTTATGAATGGATAGGGCCAAAGCAGAGGAGGCCAGACATCTGTCTCCCCATTAATTCCTAGAAGGGTCTGTCATCGCCCCTGGTTCTCTGCAACACCAGCACTTTAACCATCACTTCACAGAACAAATAACCACTTTCCTCCCTGCACTAGTGTGGCAAGGAATAATAATTTACAGTGCTTGACTCCAATCAATTAACTCTATGGCATTTTATGAAAATGTAATTATTCTGTAAGTAGGAACTCCCGGGCCACTGATGGAAGTGATGGGCTTTGCATACTTGCACAAGTTCCATCAGCTAGGAAGGAGGACTTTTTCTATTTGTTCCATCCCCTTAGCACACTGAACAGGTTGGATTAGGGCTGACTCTGGTCTTAGCTTTCGGTGCTTTGTGAGGAGATGGATGGTTCATCATGGGTGGATTTCACCAACATTTGCAACTTTCTGAAAAAGAAAAAATATGCTGCTTTTCTAGTAGTCGTTTTTGTTTTGTTTTACTCCCAAATCCTTAACCTTCTCATTGGAATAAAATCCATACCCACGTGTGTGTGCACATGTACAAGCACACACACATACACACACACACACGCACACACACCATAGCTGTTGGGTTTGGAGAACACCATCAATAATGTAACCAAGTCTGGGTGCTTTTTAAAAGTCTATTTCTTGCTTATAAATAAATGGTAATTTGTTTAAAAGCATCATTACACACAGTGTTCAGCCAGATCCCATGCATTCGATTATTTTAAATAAATGGACCATAAATGGAACAAGTTCTTTCTAATTTACAAATGATAGGAAACATTTTTCAAGAAAAAAAAAAAAGGAAAAAGTGTAAAATTTGTTCTTAACTACATCTCATTAATGTAGAACTGTTCAATGACCTGTAAAGATTAAAGAATTAGTGAATTGGTGGAATTATCAGAATGAAAAATCTGTATAATTTTGGTTTCAATTTAAAAATCTACTAAGCAGTCTAGCGACTTTAGTCTCGGATATTACTTTTTAATATCAGTTTCTACAAATGCAGTGGCATCGGAGTTACAAATGGACTGAACGGAAAGCAACAAATAGTATGTTTAAATTCACAGCACAACAGAGGAGCTAAGTGGGAAGGAGGGATGCCTTGCGGGGGAGGGATGGGTTATTTTTTTTCTAATAAAACAACTGAAGACATCTAATTAAGTGACCACTCTGCTAAGTGGAGCAAAAATTAATATACATAAATGCATTTATGTCCAGGCAATGGTGCCTTAATTAAGAAGTCAGCTTCCAGGGGCGCCTGGGTGGCTCAGTGGGTTAAAGCCTCTGCCTTTGCCTCGGGTCATGATCTCAGGGTCCTGGGATCGAGCCCCGCAACGGGCTCTCTGCTCGGCGGGGAGCCTGCTTCCTCCTCTCTCTCTGCCTGCCTCTCTGCCTACTTGTGATCTCTGTCTGTCAAATGGATAAATAAAATCTTAAAAAAAAAAAAGTCAGCTTCCAATGGAGAACCAGAGACAGCTATTTAACCAACATTGCCAGAACATCTTTTTCTTCTGAAGATTTTTCCAGCGATCACAAAGAGGAGAAGCGACAGCAGGAAGGAGTGGGGAGGTCTTACACACTGGCTATGACTCAAAAGATGGGGCCAGCCCAGCTGATGAGAGTCTGCTCATAGGTGAGGAAGGGGTGGCTTAAGGACCCCTTCTCAGCCAACTCCACACCTGCCCACATCCATCTCCGCCACCTCATTATGACTCATACCTATCAGATGTCTCTCTTCTGCACTTCCCTCCACTGGTCCCTTTCTGCTGGGAATCGATTTAAACATTTTTTTTTTCTTTTAACCTTTACTGCTGGGCTATAATCCTTTGAAGAAACAACACATTATTTCTGAGGTCTCTCAATGACACCCATCATATCAAGCTCAGCACAATAAATATTTTTAATTTGGGATTCCAGACACAGGCAATCTGTGCTAGGACTCTAGCCCCCTTCTCAGGCAAAGAAATATTGGAGAGGGGATTCCTGAAGGCGTGGTCTCTGGACAACTGGGATGTGCCCCAGAAGGCTGGTGTGGCCTGTGGCCAGGCTTGTTGCAGGAGTCAGGGCCAAGGGAAGCTTGTCACTCTTGGGAGATTGGGTGTCCTGGTGCCACTGAAATGGATTGGTGTTTAAAGAACAAGGTGCTGCTGTTCTAGAGAAGTACACTTCTGTCTAACCTTCTACCAGTGGGAATCAGCCGAGATTATAATGCCCACTTTTGGAGGGGTGGCTGAGTGTCCTTTCAGACTATGGAACTTCCAACTGTGGGCTCAGGTGAGCATTTGTCTAATTTAGGGGATAAGAAACATTACAACCCCAAGTTCCTACTCCTTGCCCCACTGCTAGGTGCTCTGAGAAACAGAGGATGGGTGGATAGGTTGCTGCGCCCTTCTTGGACTGTGCACACTTTATGGGAAGGATTCTCCTTTCTGCTGAAGAGAAAGAAAGAATGACACATGTGTGTGTGGGGGGGGGGGAACTGTTCCCTGCCACCCCCCATTATTGAGGTATAATTAACAAATTACAATCATATCTGTTTAAGGATGTTTTGATCTCTTCTTACAAATGGTGAGCTATATGGTCCAATAACTGAATCCCAGAGCTTCTACCTTTAGATTCATACTCAAAAGCTCCACAAACAATTGCAGGGGTTTGTTTTGTTTTGTTTTTTGTTTTTTGGTGGGTTTTTTTGCCAGGCACTGTCGGCCACTGGGGAATATACACAGACAAATTAGACAAGATTTTCACTGTCAAGAGGTGTAGAAAACTCCCTTTTGGCCAAAGAGAAGGCCAGCCTCCTTCCACCAAACCTGCTTCTGCCGAAGTGAGCTTTGCAGCTAACCTAGAACCACCCCTGCTGGTATGAGCTGTTCCAAATTTGACCAGGTTACTTTTCTCCACTCACTTTTGGCTGGTTCTTTAGCCTTTTGTGTATCTGGGCTCTGCCTCTAAATGTTCTCCAAATTTCCTTGACTACGTCCTGGCCATAGCAGCAGCCCAGAAATCATCTGTTGTACACTGTTTACCTATTATTTTCACCTGCTCTGGATGTTTTCTATTGCCCTGGATCTCTCATGTCCCCACCCTGACTCTACTCTGGTTTCTGGGGGTCTCACCCATAAGAACTGCCTCTGTGGTTCCCTTGCTTCTGGAATAATGAAAGAGGTTGGGAGGATAAGGGTCAGGGGATTTCTTCTCTGCCCCTTCTGGATCACTGTGGGTTGGCTGTTTTCTGCAGGTCCTCCCAGAAGAGTTCTCTTGTATAGCTTTTTGCTTATTCACTGTCTACCAGTCCCCTTCCAGCTTGGATTTTAGTGACTCCCAAATGTTCTTAGCCCTAGAGCTCTGTACTATCTCTGCTTCCCTTAAATCCTGCTCACACATTAATACATAATTGTTTTGTTAAACTCCCTTACATTACCAGTTCAGTGTTACCTCTGCTTCCAAGTCCCTGACTGATGCCACTCTTTCTAGTTCATGCCCTTTGTTAATTTTTCTCCAGGCTTGCAAACCATGATCATGGTCAAGAGGGACATGCTTAGACCCTGAATCCCCACATTGGGTCTCATGAGAATAGCCGAATGGGTCTGTAATTTACTTAGTGTTGTCCATTTGGAAGACGAATAGGCCAGTGATGCTGCTAGACATCCTACAAGGCACAGGACAGCCCCTCCCTGCCAGCAATACAGAATTAGCGGCCCAAAATGGCAATAGAAGAGAGGTTGAGAAACACGGCTGTGCTGTATTGTTTCTGCTTGAGAGATCCAAAGAAATCCACACGGGTATCATCAGGAAGTGATCTGTAAGGTCCAGGGATCCAGAGTATCAAGGATCCAGAGTACCCTTTTCTAAGAGAGACCCAAATCAGTATAAATAGAGCAGGAATCCAGAAAATTGAGCATTAGACCTGAGAGATGAAGTCCATGGGCACTGAATGTCAGCAGTACCCAGAGCCTCATTGGCATGGGGGCCAGAGCTTTGTGCTCAGCCTTGAATCTGCTAGCCTGCTCTTCTCACATTCCTTGGCCTTGCGCTCTCACTCCCTCAAATTGTCATTTGAGGTTGAGACATGAGTCTAGTGGACTACCAAGTCCACACTTGTTCTGCTACTGTAGTGTGTCTACCAACTCACGAGGGAAAGAGGAGAGAATTTTGATGAGTGTGAAGATGTTGGGGTTTTGTTAACAACAGAAGTTCCAGAAAGAAGAAAAAAGGGTAGATATGACATTGAAAGATCTAAAAAGAAAAGAGGAAGCCAAGATACGTTGGACTGACCATGGCAAAAGCCTCAGTAACTGAGGCTGGGCATGAGGAGTGTGATTTCAGCCCACAGAGATGTAATGAATGGATGAAATTGATTTGCCCTTAGTATTCCAGATTTGCAAAGGTTGTCTCAATGTCACAGGAACTCTGCCCTTTCAGTAATGAAGATGTTGCTTTCTGAGAATTTCCTCAGTGGACCCCCAGCTTCTGCCTGTCTCTGTGGAGAGCACTGTCAGTAATCATGCCCAGCTGGCCAAGGAAGAGGAATGATCAGGTGCTTGGGACCAATTGACCTAGAAGTCGGCATGGAGGCTGGTTGCAGTGGAGGAGATGTCCACAGATGCATGGCTCCCTCTGAGCACGCGAGGGCATCCAGCATCCTTTGAAATCAGTCAGTGGTCTGTCTGTAATAATTGATGTGCACGGTCCCCTAATCAGGGACCAGAGTCCAATGCCAATTGTTTCTTTTACTTTTTAATGGATTCGAACTCCATACCCAAGCTTAGAAAATCAAAGCACTTCTGGAAGATATTTATTAGCGGCCAAATTATAAAAACACATAGCAAACCTTTAGTTTGCATTACAAGTGTTAATATATGCAGAGCCCCGTGAATAGCTCATCTTTCTGCCTCTCTTGTATCTTAAATTTTTCATTACAAATTTCCAGGGCTTCAAAGTAGACTCTCACAGCCAGTGCCTTTTTTCTCCCTTGCATGACAAAGAGCTGTCAAAAACGGTTCCTGGGCTGGCTAGTTTCTTCCCCTTTTTTCTCTCATCTAAATGTCAAACAACTTAGCTTAAATAAAGCCCAGCATTCTTCGTCTGGTGCTTCTCAAAAGAAAAACACCACCACAGAAGGCATCTACAAAGGCCCTAATTAATGTTTCTCATTGATTTGGTTTTAGTGTGATGTATTTTATGAAAAAAATATGAATCCAGAAGGCACTCTCATTAAAATCATTAGCGGCTCAACATTGGCTGCGAACAGCCTGGTGCGTGGTAGGGCTTAGGAACCCAGATTCACACAAACACATCGAACCCCCAAGGGCTCTTGTACGTGTGCATGCCAGGCCTTCCGGGTCACACACAACACACCTGGGTGTGTACACATAAGAAATTGTGTGCCAGGTGTGCACACGGGCATCTATTAATCAGCGATGCACGTGCAGACTTCCAGATGGCTAGCTATTCCTGGGGTGTGCATGTGAGCACACCAGCAGCATCTGATTGCCCGTGCATGCTCAGAGTGCAGAAGGCAGTGAATGCTCACACGCAGTGGGCACACACGTGTGAACAGATACGCATGTATTAGGAGAAAGGAAGAAAACTAACTCTTATGTGGCTTGGGATTATATTCTTGGAAAGGATCACAAAATACCAGTGCCAGCCATGTTTCACAGACTATATTGTCTCTCAGGAAGATGTTTTTTGTGTTTTCGTCCTCAGCTGGGCTGCTAATACCACAGGCCAAAGCTGTCAGGGACTATCAGAAGCACACACGTGTTCACCTCTTCGCTGAGACGAAGTTTTCTTTAGGTGGATGAAACATTTCCTGAAGCTCTCTCTTCTGACAGCTCTCAGACTCCTCATGATGGGGATGGAAGGGGGAAGAAAAGAAGGATTCTCGATCTCGACGGGGCAGGAAGGAGAACTCTGTGCTCGGAGGCTCCCGAAGCTAGATTTTCAGTCCTTCGATGACAGTTATCACCAGTGCTGGGTTTTGGCAAAATCCTACATTTTCCCCCCCTCTTCCTAGCAGTCAGTTCTTGGGCCAAAAAACTCTGTCTCCCACTCAGGTGCCCTTTTTAAAGGGCCCTTTGTTGGTTTCCAAGAGTGACAATTTTCGAAGGGGCTTTCACAACTTAAAGAGGGAGTGGAAGGAAGCCTGCCCCTCGACCTCACATCTAGGGCGCACGCACTCTCTGCTCCCCTCATGTGTGTGGCACCTGCGCATGCACCTGCCCTTTCTCCCTGTCCCAAGCCAGTGGGGTCAGGAATTGATGCGTTTGGTCCTCCTGCCCCGACAGCCTCACTGGCTGGCCTTCCGCACTAGGCATTAGGATTGGGAGCCGTCAATACTGCGCTTATCAAAGCAGATTAGCTCTCAAGACACTTTGCCATTGTTTCACACACACATGTATTTTTTTCAAGGACTTGGTAGGGAGGAAGTTACTGAGCGAAGGCACAGTTTATGCACATTTTAGAGCCCACACGTCAAGATGTTATCTTGCCCCAAGTGACACAGGAAACTTGGACTAGGTGGTGGTGAGATGGACTACAAATCCTTGGAAATGAGACTCTATGGTCTTCCAAGGTTTTCACCCCCAAGCCCACGGGGAGTACAAGCTGGCTGTCAAGGACCCTTTTTCTCTGCTCCCTCAGGACACTGGTGGGACCCGGGTGGTTACAACCACGTCTCCCCGCAGAGAAGCTGAGAAGCCCAGTGTAGAAAGCCTTACATTTGAAGGCCATGCTGCCCCGGGGTGGGGAAGGGACTCAGGGTTCAAGGTCAGAGCTCATGCAAATGCCCTCCTAACCTCTGTCCTCTCTTGAGCTTTGTGCCTGCTCCGCGCCCACGTGGCCCAATCGGTAGACTGGCAGAGGGGACATTTCTCTCTTTTACTCTCTTAAGACGTGGATGACTGTGAAGTCCTGAAGTTTACATTCAGAAGGAAGGAGGAAGACTCTGTTTAGCCTTGGTCCTGAGCCATGTACAATAATCCATTTTTGCCAAACTTTGGGTTCTTGGGTGCTTGCTGGCCATTAACAATGTGATTGATTGAGAGTTTGCTTCCTATTTGACTGGTGATCAGTGTATATACCCTCATCCCGAATCTTAGAAAGGTGTAGAATGAAGGCAACTTCAATCCATAGCACATATGAAAACAAACAACATTCAATAGGGAGGCATGAAGATAGGATAAGTAATGGCTACTTTAAGCGTGAGAGAGAGTGTGGGGGGGAGGGGAGTTATGCGCCAAGGCCTCTCCAAGTAATTAAAGCACAGCCTTCATGTTTTGCCATTTGTCAGAACAAAGTAAATATTGGAATCTTATACTTGCATCCTTTTGGCTAAATATCCTTCTGTGGCTGTTGCTCAAATATTGAAAATACTTGTGTAAGGTCTAGTGCAAAACTACCATTGGAGTGATTTATGAAGAGACATAACCCGCTGCCTCCCTGAATTCATGCATCTACCATTACAGTTCATATCAATTTTGCTCTGGTCCCCATTAGCAATATTGTCAAAAAAAAAAATCACAGAAAAATAACGACCCTGCAAGCTAAGAAATTTAGATCCGGATATGAGCCGTAAATCTGTATTAATTTAATAGTTAAAGTGTGTTAATGCTTTGTAATATTTTTTCTTTATAGAGAACACAATAGTGAGGTCATCTGTAATAAAGATGTTAATCCTGAGCCACCTGCTAGTTTGTTTTGCCTCTTGGGGCAAGAGGACGTTAATGGATGAAATATGGTTTCAAGCTCCTTAAAATAGTGTTTTATGGCAACCTCTATGCAGGGCAGTAAAACACTCACTCTGAGTGATAAAGAGTCTCAAGAAGGGATATACACTCTCCATCATGCCTGATCTGACATTAGCTTTGCTTAACTTATCACCCGTCCACAGACACCCACTGGGCTGGACCGCAGAGGGAGACCAGGAGCAGCCCTAGGGCTTAGAGAGGAGTAGAGAGCCTTGTCTGGCCTTTTGAACCAGGCTCAGCCTCTGGGAAGGGTGTGCATTCTGGAATCCATTGACTCTCTCTTTCCCTGGCTCTGTTGTTCAGGAAAATCATCTACTATTCCGTCATGGAATTTCCAGGCAAGCTTTGTTACAGATTCAAGAAAAGAAAAGTCATCCACCTATCTGTGAAAGTATTTCCGTTTTCACATTGTGAAGAATACCATTTGTGTAAGGTTCAGTGGTTCCTTTCCAGAATAAACAAATAAGCCCATGCAGAGCCTTCTCATTCCCCTTTTAAATACTTAGATTTCTTTCTTTCGGTTCGGAACAGGTCCTTTTCACCGACACACCTGACATCTTATTCAGATAGCGCCTATCTCGAGGTGGGAAAGCTTTACAACCTCCCTGGAACTCAAAGAATTAGGGGTAAACACTAAACCTTGACATACAGGGTTCTTGGACTATAGCCGAGCAGAGCAAGGCTGCGGGACATGGGCAGCTTCTCGAGGAGTGGGCATCCAAGGGAATGGGTCACATATCTGCCCTAGACACACAAAGTGAGTTTATTCTTGGTGTCTGTGCTAAGAGAATACAGCCTCTGGGTGGTCCAGGGAAGAGAGAGGCCAAGTTCCCTAGAAGGTCAGTGTTGGTGAACTTGCAGAGGCTTTGTTACACAGACTCTCTCCTCAGTCATTGTGGGGTAGCAGGGCATGGGGTACAGCCCTTAGGAAGAAGGATGAAGTATATGTATGATATACTAGAGCGAAGGAAAGGGGATTCATACCCACGTGAGGGGTGGGCACAGGAGGCAGTTCTGCCCCCTCTCAAAGTCCCCTCCCTGCTGAGAGCAGAGCACAAGAAACCCAACCAGCAGATATAGCTTGGCAGATGCTTTTCAATGTCAGTGATCTAAGAAAGTGAGAACAAAAATAAGATTTTGGGAGGGGACAAGGGCCTGAGATCCACAGGTGGACATGAGGCACTGGCACTGCTTCTAACGGCACCTATTTCCTAGTTGGCACCAAGACCTTCTAGCCTCCCCTTCAGTGATTGTGATAGAAGAAAGGTGCAGCTCACCGCTCCTGTGTGCCCCTTTGGAACACTGAGGCTGGACCAGGCTGGACGTATGTATCCATCTGTGGTCACAGCCCCTCTGAATGGCTGAGAAATCCTTATCTTAGCCAGAGAAGCAACTCACGGGCTGTGTACAGGTGAAAAACTATAATGGTGGAGGTTCTCCTTGTCTTAGTTCTTCTTCACTTTGATTTGAAAGTCCTGTCTTTGGCTTTGTTGGTACATACTCCTAACTGAATGTCAACACAGACCAGTGTGAAGCCCAGTTTCCCTCTCCATCTTTGTTTATTTTAGCTACCATTCATTGTTCATCGACTTGCTATGCCCATCACAAATATGATCTCATGAATCCTGCAAATACTTGAAGTAAATTGCTGTTGTTAATCTATTTTTCCCAAGGAGGAACTTGAGGTTAAGGAGGTGACTGAACTCCCCCAAGATCACAGAGCTAATCCACAGCAGAGTTAGGGGCAGAGCTAATCCCCATCAACCTGCTTCCAAGGCCTCACCACCTCCCACGACACCCCATTGCTTTGGTCCTACAGTGTGTGACAGATGCATTTGTTGAATGAAAGAGCATCCACTTAATAGCATTTACAGCTAGCACGGCCGGGATTGACAGGTAGACACATCAGTGGACTTCTATTCTCTTCTGTATTTCTCCTCCCTAGGGCTGAATCCCTTGTGTGTTGACTCTGAGGACTTGAGGGACCTCAAGGAGAGATGTTGGTTCTCCTGCCTCTTTTCCTTCTTGCTCTCCAAGGATGGAGGCCTCCAGTAGCATCTGATCGTGTGTTCCTTTTGAAATTTCAGCTCAGCTCCAGGCTGAGGAGCATGATTATTGTGATGTGATAGTTCTGTGTTATTTTGCCAAAGGCCAGAGGGAGATGGGGCCCTGGAATGTCGACTTTCTTAACGCAGCCCTGCTGGCCATCACCAAGTGGAGATTGATTTCTGGGGTCTTTGGGCTGCTTAGGGCCAGGGGAAAGGCTTATAGGAATGAACACCTTCTGGATACTACTTTGTGTCAGATACTATGTTAAGCTCTTGATTATTTACTTGATCCTCAGATGAAACCTGTAAAGTGGTTATTTTACCCCTATTTATGATGAGAACACTGAGGGTCAGAGAGCTTTAATCAATCAAACGTGACCGATAGCAATTGAGAAATGAGCAGTAGAGTTATTTTCAACCTAGATTTGACCTCAAACACATGTTTTTCACCATATCATGTAAGGAGATTTGGAATAAGCAAGGAAGATACTAGATGTAACCAACAGAAAGTTATGCATTCTCTAGAGCACACTTGCTTGAGGCTTATCTGATTTTAGCCTTTCATCGTCCTTGAACTATTTTACAATATAAGTCGTAGATCAGTGGTAGCAATGCGAAATCATTCTTGTCAATGGAAATGCAAATAAATTCTGTCCAGCGTAGGTTTAATTAACTCTTTCCCTTCACACCCTCCAAAACAAAACAAAACAAACCAGCTTAACAGCAGTTTGTAAATTTATTTCAACTTATTTATTTATTTATTTATTTCAACTTTATTTCAAATTTATTTCCTTTACTCTGTATCAACTTATGGTTCTTTGATTTCTCCTTTGAAAAGGTTGTAGCCTCTTTTCCAACTCTTTCTTTCACATATGTTCATTACATATTTTATATCTCATGTGTTTCTAAAAGCCATGATTTAGCCTTTTTAGAAAATTAGCTTTTAATAGTCATGTGACCAAAAGACAGGGTTTGAGACAGCTCAGGTACCCAACAGACCCAGTCTCTGCCCAGTTGGATTTTGTAAGTTCAGAGCAGACAAGGAGAATCAAGAAACAAGAAGGCCCATCATCTGTATTGTCCAAACCAGGCTAGATAGCCTAGTTATTGATTAAAGGAGTCGTACACCACTGCTATTTATAAATCCAGGGCTCCAAAGACAATGTTTGTTTTTCCTGCTTTTAATTATTGAACACAAGATGCCAGTGTTGTTTTGCCAACAGCGGCACAATAGGTCTCTGATGAAACTCACTGAGCTACTAATAATTAAACCATCAGGCAGAAAGAAGTAACCGGTGCGGTGAGGTATCAATTCACAGTCTTCAAGAGTCAAGAGTCAGTCTTTGTTTTGATTGTTTAAAGGAAGACTGTTTTTGCTGTGATTTCTTCAAATTTATCACCCAGAATTTCCACCTCAGATGAGATTGTTAACAGGCCTGAGTGTGGAAGTCAGATACCCACCAGTTCAAACTGTTGTTCTTCCACTGATGGTAGGATGACCCAGTTCCCTTTCCTGAGTCCGAGTCTTTTCCACGGGGAAGAGGAAGTGGTCATAGCTATTTGGAGGAATTACGGTGAGGCCAAAATTGGATGATGGAAGTTCCAGGGCCTAACTTGTGCTTAGTACATAGCAGAGGTTCAACACATTTTAGTGCTTCTTTTTTCTCTCCCTTCTCTCCTTCCCCTTTACTCCCCTTCCTGCCTTCTTCCCTTCCTCCCTTTCTTCTTTCACCTTCTACTTTGTCTTCATAAGCCAAGAAGTCTCATCAGAGATTCCTACAAGTATCTCAGACTCTGTACTCATACCTTCATCTTTGAAATAGTAGTGCAGCCAGAGCCTCCACCAAACAGCTGAGTCTAGACACTCCCACCCGCCTGCACCACAGGGCCTTGACATCATGAGATTGGCCCAGTGGTGATCGATCCCGGACCTGGGTCAAGCCAGCCGGGTTCTCTACTGTGAGGCTCTGTAGGACGAGAAAGACACAGATAGAGAGTGGTGGGGCCTAAAGCTAAAAGGTCACACAACGTTTGGTCAAGAAAGGTGCCAAACCAGTGTTCTCTGTCACTGTGATGGGAGAGTGGGAACTGAAATGTCCGAGGAAGCCAAGATGCAGTGAGAAGAGCCCCAGGCCGGGATGAGAAGCCATGTGGAGAGAAAAAGAAAGTGACACACAAAAATCTGCCAAATGAACTTCTGGCCTCTATGAAGCCTAACTGTATTTCCTTTAAATGTCTTTTTGCTAAAGCGTGCAAGAAAGCCCCTGCCTGAGCAAGCTAGTCACTCTGGGCATGGGGCTAAGGGAGAGCAAAGGTAAGAGGAAAGGAGCATTTCTTCAAGGATATGAAGATTGTAAAATGACAGCAGCAAGAGTCGTACTTTACGAGTGGGACAACAAATGTGGAAGTGAAAGGAACGTGACTGACCCCAGACTTGGAATGCCTGACGCCAGGACCCCTTTCCCCACTTAAAAGAGTGAGGCTTCTCCCAGTTGGGAGGAGGCGTTCTAGGCATCATTAGCTCAGGCTTTCTGGGGCGTGGCAGTGAGGGGTCAGCTTCTCTTCATTAGGGATGGGAGGCTCAGATGGCACCTTCCTTGGGAGGCTGGAGAAAGGCTCTTCCAGGTTCAAGTTTTCAGTTATCCCTGAACTTATGTTTTATTTTCAGGGATCTGTTAAGGGCCAACTTGGGGTGGTGGGGACAAAGGATCTCTGAGAGAGAGAGGCATCAGGGAGGGAAAGAAAATATGGATGGGATAAGGGATGTCAAACTTTGCCTAGTTTACAACTTAAGAGAGTGGGCTTTCCTGACCTGCCACTAAATTAAACTAAATAACTGTCAACTCTGTTCAATTCAACAAGCCCTACTGAATGCCTAAAATATGCAAGGCAAGTCAGGAGCAATGGGAAACACAGGCATGTGTTTCCATTCTCAGCTCTCAAGCAAGGATATGAAATGCTCACAAATAACATTAAGATGAGTCAGAATATCATGAGAATATCAGGAAAAGGGATCTAGGACCTGAAATCACACCCAGCTGGGGCGCTTCATGGAGAAAGTGAATTACAATGATCCTGGTAGGATTAATGGTGGCCTGGCAGGTACCAATGGGAATGTGCAGAAAAGTGTTCCAGGAGGAGGACACATCATATGGAAGACTATTGGGTTGGAAAATATGGGAATGTTTGGAATGCAGGAGTAGTTCTTCTTCCGGTGGAGTACAAGGGTGTAGACCATGAGAAGACCAGCCTGTTCCAGGTCATCAAAGCCAGGAAGAGGAATTTGTTATCATTCTGGCAACAAAAAGAAACCTTCTTTGAGCAGGGAACAACATGATGAGAGGGGAGATTGAGGGAAGTTAATTGGGCAGCTAAGTAGAGCTTGGGTTGAGAGACTTGACACAAGGAAGCCAAACAGGTGTCCATTTTGTGGACAGTGGTGAGGGGTTCCAAAATGGGTCAAGTAGCCCTTGGGGTGATGCTGTTGGGGAGAGGAGATGGTCAAATTTAAGGGTCGATCCTTGCTCCAACCAGAGCTATCACAACAGAGGAGCTTTTATTAATTTTATAAAATGGGGTCAGAATAAGATGATATTTGCACAGTGGTTTGGACTGCCAATTACAACAACCACAATAAAAACAAATAAAAAATGAGCATGACTTTACAGTTCTGGTATAGAAGAAAGGATACTGGCTTGCTTGGGAGGTCAAGGTTGAAATCCTTGTTCTCAGGCAACACAGCATTTGTCAAGTTCCTTGATCTTTCTTGGCCTTAGTTTTCTAATTCTTAAGTATTTGGATACTAAAGACTACCTCTTGATATTGTTATAAGGACTAAATAATACAATGAATGGAAAAATTACCACAGGGCCTGGCATAAAACAGATAATAAATGTCTGCTCCCTGTCTCTCTTTCCTTACGGAGGTGGGCTGGGCAATTATCACAGTCTTTGATGGATGTTGTCTGTGCTTATGTATACTTAAATGAAGATAAATACAAATATTATATTGGAACTATGCTGTACCCCAGCCACTTTGTCTATTAGTTGTGGCCTAATTAGAAAAAAAGAGAGTTTCAAGTGTTTATGGTAGATGGGTTTTAATGCAGGAAATTTTGGAGGAGCTGAAAAGTCAAACAGAAGACAGCATTGTGACCAGAGCTTAGCAAATTAAGAAGGCATTGCTGAGTATACTGCTCTGATCCTGGTGGGACAGAGGGAAGAGGCAGCATTTTGGGTCACCCAGTGAAATGTGGAACTAAGGCAGGCCTGTCCAGTATGACCCAGAGCCAAAGAGGAAAGGCAGTCTCTGCCAGAGAAGCCTCCCGAGCCAGAGAAATACCAGGCCACTCCTTCCTTCTGCCTCCGGTCTCCCTGCGGTGCCTCCCACTGGCTGAATTCATCTGAAAGCTAGATGATAAGGGAGCCTGGGGAAGATAGCTTGCAGGGTCAGGACCCATGGGATACAGGACTACAGCACCCCCCTCCCTCACAAAAGGCAAGGAATCAGATCTATATCTGAGAGTACAACAGGGTGTTGATAGTGGGAAAGAGTAAGCCACAGGCTTCTGACCCCTGGGTTAGAGCCAGTGACAAATGAAGCCTGAGTCATGTTAGTCTGCTATCTTGAGAGAGTTCTGCAGATCCCTTAGCAGTGTTTGGGCAAAACAGGTAATTTATCTGCAGAGTTTTCTCTGCTTGCCCCTTTCAGGCCTGGAATTTACTCAGACAGAATTGTCTCTATGCAAGAATGACATTGGGCAGATGGTCTCAGGACAGTACGCAGCCTCTCTTGGTTCTGGAGCTCATTTTTGTGGAAAAAGAGAGATGGTTAAGGGTTCAAGGGACTGGTTCACTAGCAGGACTCTCTGGACTCAGAAAACTCAGTTCCTTTGAAATGCTCACTTGGGAATTCTCCTGCAGAAGCTTTTGCCATTTTGTCCTGTTCTTTGCTATTGGGTCCATAGTAATATGCTAGGGGAGCTCTACAGAGACAGAACTTCAGAATTGGGGGTGTCCCTAGAGATTATGGAGTCCAACCCACGTAGAAGCAGAGCACAATCCAGCATCCAAGTTGGTGCTGCCTCAGTTTCCCTTATCAGCTGACTTCCCAGGTGGGGAAGGGTAGAGCTCCTAGTGAAAACTCCAGACTGGATGAAGCAAAGCAGATTTGTGCCTTGGCTCTGTCTCACTCTCACTGTGCAACCTCAAGACAGCATTCGGACTCTGGACCTCCAGCTCCCCATCATGACAAAGTTGTCTTACGTCCCAACAATGGATCCTTCCTATTCTGTGTCGATCCAGTGCAGAAACAGTAGAGATCTTGGTCAGTGCCAATGATTTCAGTAGCAATGATTTATCAAGCATCAATAGGCTAAGAATTTGTCCTGCTTTGTTGTGCTGAGTCTTGATCCGGGAGACTCTTCTAAGTTGTGGGATCTTATCAACAGCTGCCTGTTGTACACAGGACCTCTCTGGCAGGCTGCTCTCAGCTTCTGGATCTCTCAAAGCACCTTGGGATTTCAGGTTCAATTGCTTTCTCAATCTAAATCCTGTGCCTGCTTTATTCAAACATTATAAAGTCAACTCACTGAGATGCAAACAAAATACCATCAGGTGCCTCTTTTGTTCCCCTAATTCAAATAGCCACAATACACACACTCCTTGAGCTCACCTGCTGTGTGATTCTGTGTACATGATTCCTTCCCTAGTCTCTACAAAAAGGAGGCTGGCCTGGCAGAGAGCATCTCGTTAAGAGTATTTGCCTGTTGTTAACTTTCCTTGTAGAGCTTGTCAATGAGGAAGTGGTAGGACTAAGACAGCAGGTATCTGAAGGATACGCCGGACTGAGCAGATGGGTTATAAGGCTTCTGAGGTTCAGCACACACTCAGGGGTGTGTGTGGTCCCCTCTGTCTGCCAGGTCCCATTCAGCACCTCCTAGCAGCCCTAAGTACGTGCTACTGTCTTCCCATTTTTATAGGTTATGTAACTGAGGCGTACCAAGTTCATTAACTTGCTGCAAGTCCTCTAACTCTTGCCATGGCTGATGAATTCCTTACTGGAAGCTCTGTCTGGGCAAACAGCTCTCAGAGATCTCCATAGGCCAGTGTGTTTCCTTCCTGACCCCTTCCACCACCCAAGCACTGCAGAGGGAAGTGATGTGAGTCCCAAAGGCAGACGTCTGGAGCCACACTAATGGGGGAAAACAATTCCCAGAATGAAATATTGTCTACAGAGACTTGGGCCCCAAAGAGAGTAGAATGTATACATGTATGCCAGCAGCGTCAGACCCTTTTTTCCTTTGTCTTGGGCTAACAGAATGTATTTTGGCTCCTCTGCACCTCACAAATGTTAACATTGACCTTGCTATATATCATCACTTTTTGTGGATTAACTCATTTAGTCTACCAAAGCGTATCCCTATTTTATAGATGAAACAAGTGAGACTTAGGCTGAATGACTTGGCCAAGTCACCCAACTAGTAAGCGGTGAGGGACAATGTGTCCTCAGCCACTCTGCCCACTGGACAACACTCCGCTGACTCAAGGCCACACAAACTGCATGCAGAAGTCTTGAAATGAGCATTCAGTAATACATCTTAGCATAAACTGCATTTCTAGGCCACGTCCCGTATCCTAGGCCCCATAAATGGAAGGGAGGCACTTCTATTTTCTGGTACAGGAGGGACTCGTCGCTGTGTAGGAACTCAGGATTGGACATGGTCCATGTGCGGAGCCTAGGGATCATCCCAGTGGAGAGACCGGTAGGTGATGGGACCACAGCATGAGAGTCTGAAGTCTGGAGCCAGGGAACCGGTGGTGGATATGCAGCCCCTCATCCTGGTTCAAGTATACTGCCATCCAGGGCAGCTGCCATCAGTTCCTCAGGCCAGAGGGGACCTGGTCTGAGTTTTGCTGCTGAGATCCGAAGGGAGTACAGCCAGGTTTTAGAGCCCACACCAGGTCACCCACAGGCTACTCTCTGCACACAGCTCTGGCTTTCTCGGGAAATCAGCTAACAGCTTTTTCTTGGCTTTCCTTGGACTGCTAATGCAATAGTACTTATTTTCAGAATCTTTGGGAGGCTGGGGGAAAGCATCAGTGTTTCATTGTAAATCCATTATGTCTTCTTTGGTTAGAAATTATCCCTGACAAGCAGTCCCACAGCAAAGAAAAGTCAGTATTATTTTGCAGAATAAAAAGAGAGATTGGCCACTTCTTCTATTATTTTTTTATTATGACTGTCCTCCTTTTGGTTATGACATTCGATGTATTATTTAGCTTAAGTGCTTGATTAAGGAAGACCTGGTGGGGGGTGTAGTAGGAACTCAAAGGGGCAATTGCTCAGACTCTGGGCTTCCTGCTCTTCATCTTGGTAGCTGGGATGGAAATAAATTGTCATGACCCTTTGGGGATCCAGACTTGTACCCTCGGCTAGGAGATCACATTCTGACTAAGGGACCTTCTGGACGTTTCTGGGTCAGCAGAACCTTGGTGCCTTTCTTTCATATACCGGAACCCTTGTGTCTTTATTAAATATTAATTTGCTGTCAATAATTAAATGCTGATTATTTGATCTCTAATGGGGTCAGGATTCCCACAGTCCCATATTAGTGTAATAATGCAAAAGTAAAAATTGCCTGTCAGATGGAAAAAAATGTACTTATTATTCTTTCTTTGTTCGGAGTAAAATGGTTTGTCTTAAATTAAAAATTAAAAGCAGAATTTTCTTTAATCTTCGAATTAAATTAGTGCTAATTAGTTCTATTTTCTGTACAACATTCACATGCTAAAATCTCGGCCATTCCTTCAGCGTATTAATGGTGCCCTTTGGCTGTAATCAAGATTGTCTTACATTAAAAATGATACAGTTAACTCAATTATATTAAGATTCATTGTTCTCAAATCACAGGGTTATGACTAGAAGCTGTTAAAACTGTTGGAAGGGCTGAGATTGCCAGGGCACAGAATAAAGTCACCCAACATTTTCATTTCAAAGTCCTAAATGCTGGTATGAGACTCACAAATCATTGGGGGTTTCCAGGTATCCCTGGGATGGGTGAAGGGCATTGGGACTGGATGCAGATTTCATGCCCATCCTGTGGAGACCATGAAAACATTCACTCTTCTCCTTTGAGAGAAGAGGAGGAAAGGGAGAAAGTCCCAGTGAGCCCTCATTCTGGGATCGTAGAATAGTTAGAGTTGCCTGGTTTCCTCCCCAGCCCTCACTATCTAGGGAAGTGTTGCTTAGATCCCAAGTCAGACGGTGACCACAGCAGCAACACCAGCAAAAATTGTATCTACTGGCATGCCTGGCTGGCTCAGTTAAGTATCTGACTCTTGGTTTTGGCTCAGGTGATGATCTCAGGGTTCTGGGATGGAGCCGCGAGTTAGGCTCCATGCTCAGCAGTGAGTCTGCGTGAGGATTCTGTCCCTCTCCTTCTCCCTCAGCCCTTCCCCACCCCATGCTCTCTTTCCTCTCGCTCTCTCTCAAAATAAATAAAGCTTTAAATAGAAAGAACTGCATCTACTACTACAACTACTACTTACTGAGATTGCTATGTGTGTCAAGTACCATAAACCAATGGCTATGATACCACTTAATTTAAACAATAGTCCTATAGAGTTGGTATTATTAGCTTCACTTGATGTTTGGCTGAGGCTTGGAGAGGTTGACTTATTTTCTTGACATCATATAGCTGGCTAAGTGGCAGAATCTGGATTCAAACCCACTTGTGCCTGAGTCTAAAGTCCACAGTCTTAACTATGCTCTACTATCACAGAAATTGATTTTGAAGAGTCATCTTTGTTTCTACAACTGCTAACATGCTGTGTGTGCGTGCATGTTTGTGTGTTGTGAGAGGGAAGAGAGAGAAGTCTGGAATTTTCCATCCAGGCAGCACGGTTACTCACAGGCCCTTGATAGAAGAATGATCCTTCTTCTTTTGGGGCATCCTGTTTGTGAAGTTAGTTGGGTAGGGAGGAAGGGGAATTTCCATCCCAAATACTTACCACTGTGTAACAGATGTGGTGTCCGTTATACTATCCATATTTGTGAAAGAATCTGAAAGGCAAACTCTTACTATCCCACGGTCCGACCAGACACCATCACATTACACAGGATCAGACTGTAATCTGAGCTCAATTGTTAGGTCTCTCTAGACACAGTACTCAATGTTGTGATCTCTGGATACACTGAACCTCAGCGTTCGGAGTTCTTTGATCACATTGTTTAGAACCTATATTGGTTATAATCTTTTTTTTTTTTAAGATTTTACTTATTTACTTGACAGACAGAGATCACAAGTAGGCAGAGAGAGAGAGAGAGAGAGGAGGAGGAAGCAGGCTCCCTGCTAAGCAGAAAGCCCAATGCAGGGCTCGATCCCAGGACCCTGGGATCATAACCTCAGCCGAAGCCAGAGGCTTTAACCCACTGAGCCACCCAGGTGCCCCTACACTGGTCATAATATTTAAGAGAGGAAAATTCTCTCAGGATTTATTGCAAAGATACTTATTGCGGGATTTATCACTTGGGAGGCCAAACCAATTGCTTGAGCATCATGCATACATTAATCTCAATTAATCCCCACAACAACCTGTGATGTAAGTTATGTTCATTTCTTTTTTTTTTTAATTTTTTAAATTTATTTTCAGCATAACAGTATTCATTGTTTTTGCACCACACCAAGTGCTCCATGCAATCCGTGCCCTCTCCAATACCCACCACCTGGTTCCCCCAACCTCCCATCCCCCGCCCCTTCAAAACCCTCAGATTGTTTTTCAGAGTCCATAGTCTCTCATGGTTCACCTCCCCTTCCAAGTTCCCTCAACTCCCTTCTCCTCTCTAACTCCCCTTGTCCTCCATGCTATTTGTTATGCTCCACAAATAAGTGAAACCATATGATCATTGACTCTCTCTGCTTGACTTATTTCACTCAGCATCATTTCTTCCAGTCCCGTCCATGTTGCTACAAAAGTTGGGTATTCATCCTTTCTGATGGAGGCATAATACTCCATAGTGTATATGGACCACATCTTCCTTATCCATTTGTCCGTTGAAGGGCATCTTGGTTCTTTCCTCAGTTTGGCGACCGTGGCCATTGCTGCTATAAACATTGGGGTACAGATGGCCCTTCTTTTCACTACATCTGTATCTTTGGGATAAATACCCAGTAGTGCAATTGCAGGGTCATAGGGAAGCTCTATTTTTAATTTCTTGAGGAATCTCCACACTGTTCTCCAAAGAGGTTGCACCAACTTGCATTCCCACCAACAGTGTAAGAGGGTTCCCCGTTCTCCACATCCTCTCCAACACATGTTGTTTCTTGTCTTGCTAATTTTGGCCATTCTAAGTGGTGTAAGGTGGTATCTCAATGTGGTTTTAATTTGAATCTCCCTGATGGCTAGTGATGATGAACATTTTTTCATGTGTCTGATAGCCATGTGTATGTCTTCATTGGAGAAGTGTCTGTTCGTATCTTCTGCCCATTTTTTTTATCTGATTGTCTGTTTTGTATGTGTTGAGTTTGAGGAGTTCTTTATAGATCCTGGATATCAACCTTTTGTCTGTACTGTCATTTGCAAATATCTTCTCCCATTCCGTGTGTTGCCTCTTTGTTTTGTTGACTGTTTCCTTTGCTGTGCAGGAGCTTTTGATTTTGATGAAGTCCCAAAAGTTCATTTTCGCTTTTGTTTCCTTTGCCTTTGGAGACATATCTTGAAAGAAGTTGCTGTGGCTGATATTGAAGAGGTTACTGCCTATATTCTCCTCTAGGATTCTGATGGATTCCTGTCTCACATTGAGGTCTTTTATCCATTTTGAGTTTATCTTTGTGTACGGTGTAAGAGAATGGTTGAGTTTCATTCTTCTACATATAGCTGTCCAGTTTTCCCAGCACCATTTATTGAAGAGACTGTCTTTTTTCCACTGTATATTTTTTCCTGTTTTGTCGAAGATTATTTGACCATAGAGTTGAGGGTCCATATCTGGGCTCTCTGCTCTGTTCCACTGGTCTATGTGTCTGTTTTTATGCCAGTACCATGCTGTCTTGCTGATCACAGCTTTGTAGTAAAGCTTGAAATCAGGTAACGTGATGCCCCCAGTTTTATTTTTGTTTTTCAACATTTCCTTAGCGATTCGGGGTCTCTTCTGATTTCATACAAATTTTTGTTCATTTCATAGATGAGAAAATGGAATTTGAGAGAAGTAAAAGAAGGTCCCAAAGTCTTATAGTTTGAATTCCATCTTATCCACATTCTACACTCTTTCCACAACACTAGACACCTTGACTGAGAAGGTGTGTATTTGGATTCTAGACTTAGGACAAAACCACATGAGAAATACAGGAATAGATCAAAGCCTGGTCTGTCGAGCCAAGGATTCTATGTCTAAGTAGGACCATTAGGGGGAAGGGCAGTGTTTCCTCAAGGATATCCTTCACTAGTTTTAATCACACATCGAAATAGACTGAGGCACATGGGTATTTTGTTTTGATTCCACACTTTAATAGATTTTTGAACAACTAATGCAGATTCTGAGAATAGCATTTGTAGTGTATGTCCCCTCTATGTCTGTTCCTCAAAACTTCAAGGCCAGAATTTTAGGTATTGAGCCCAAGATGCTGATCTAATTCTGAATAAGAGAGCTGGGATATTGGATACAGAGGAGGTGGAGCCTGGCTTAACAGTGGTTTACCAGAAAATGCCTGTGGGTTCTGACTGAGTTTGTAGTTCCTCAAAGACTGCATTGTTAATAGTCTGCTACTCACGCATCATTAGTCATTCTATGTTATCTGAAACAAGGGACAATTAGCTGGTGTCTGAGGGAGAAAGCGGGAGGAGGGAAAACACACAAGTCACATACAGAGAAACGCAGAGCAAATGTAACAGAATCAGTGACACAAAGAGTGTGAAAGATGGAGATGGCGATGAAGGGAAGAGACAGAGAGAGAGAAAGGCAGAGAGAGAACCAGACGCAAGAGAGAGACTGGTACAGAGGCAACTACCTCAGACTTTTACCCTCCAGTGGTGAGAGTCAGCAAAGTCAATATGCATTAGCTTCAGAGCACAAGTGTTTGTGTCCCCCCAGAATTCACATGTTGGATTCATTGTCCTCAAAGGGGATGGTTTTAGGAGGTGGGGCCTTCGGATGGTGCTTCAGTCACGAGGGTGGAGTCCTCGCAAATCAGACTCTTGTCTTATAAAAGAAACTCCAGGGAGATACCAAGCCCCTTCCACCATGTGAGGACTTCCCGGCTTCCAGAACTATGAGGAATACATTTCTGTTGTGTATAAGCCACTCAGGCTATCGTGGTATTTTTTTATAGCACCCCGAACAGGCTAAGACAATTAGTTTCATCATTTCCATGAGAAGACCTTTCTTTTGTATGTGCTCATTGAACTGGATTCCCGAATCATCTTTCTTGCACAAGTTGTTCCCATAGTACATCGTCCTGACATGCAGTTTTCACTGCCTTGAAGTGGATCCACAACTTCAAAGCACTCTGAAAAAGGAGTCCTTCTAGATTTTTACTATTTAACTTTCTGGATCTGTTAGCGTTGTCTTGTTCTTAATTCACAGCAGTAAATATATGTTTAGCGACTCTCATTCCCAACTTTTCTCCAAAGTGTTTCACTTTGTTTTTTAGAAACAAAATTCTTCTTATGTTTGCATTTAATTGTGTGATTTTTTAAAAAAATTTTATTTATTTTTTGAATTTCTTTTCAGTGTTCCAGAATTCATTGTTTATGCACCACACCCAGTACTCTACACAATATGTGCCCTCCATAATACCCACCACCACGCTCACCCAACCTCCCCCCCCCCCCACCCCCCAAAACCCTCAGTTAGTTCCTCAGAGTCCACAGTCTCTCATGGTTCTTCTCCCCCTCCAATTTCCCCCAACTCCCTTCTCCTCTCCATCTCCCCATGTCCTCCAGGTTATTCCTTATGCTTCACAAATAAGCGAAACCATATGATAATCCACTCTCTCTACTTGACTTATTTCACTCAGCATAATCTCTTCCAGTCCCATCCATGTTGATACAAAAGTTGGGTATTCATCCTTTCTGATGGAGGCATAATACTCCATAGTGTATATGGACCACATCTTCTTTATCCATTTGTCCACGGAAGGGCATCTTGGTTCTTTCCTCAGTTTGGCGACTGTGGCCATTGTTGCTATGAATATCAGGGTACAGATGGCCCTTCTTTTCACTACATCTGTATCTTTGGGGTAAATACCCAGTAGTGCAATTGCAGGGTCATAGGGAAGCTCTATTTTTAATTTCTTAAGGACTCTCCACACTGTTTTCCAAAGTGGCTGCACCAACTTGCATTCCCACCAACAGTGTAAGAGGGTTCCCCTTTCTCCACATCTTCTCCAACACTTGTTGTTTACTGTCTTGTTAAATTTGGCCACTCTAACTGGGGTAAGGTGGTATCTCAATGTGGTTTTGATTTGAATCTCCCTGATGGCTAGTGATGATAAACATTTTTTCATATGTCTGTTAGCCATGTGTATGTCTTCATTGGAGAAGTGTCTGTTCATGTCTTCTGCCCATTTTTTGACATGATTATCTGTTTTGTGTGTGTTGAGTTTGAGGAGTTCTTTATAGATCTTGGAT
Source organism: Enhydra lutris kenyoni (assembly GCF_002288905.1). Lineage (NCBI taxonomy): Eukaryota > Metazoa > Chordata > Mammalia > Carnivora > Mustelidae > Enhydra > Enhydra lutris. Next base: position 43,921,149 of record NW_019154106.1, on the reverse strand, counting down.
ATCAGCCCTTTGTCTGTAGTGTCTTTTGCAAATATCTTCTCCCATTCTGTGGGTTGCCTCTTTGTTTTGTTGACTGTTTCCTTTGCTGTGCAGAAGCTTTTGATCTTGATGAAGTCCCAAATGTTCATTTTCTCTTTTGTTTCCTTTGCCTTTGGAGACATGTCTGGAAAGAGGTTGCTGTGGCTGATTGGTCAAAGAGGTTACTGCCTATGTTCTCCTCTAGGATTCTAATGGATTCTTGCTTCACGTTGAGGTCTTTTATCCATTTTGAGTTTATCGTTGCATATGGTATAAGAGAATGGTCAAGTTTCATTCTTCTACACATAGCTGTCCAATTTTCCCAGCACCATTTATTGAAGAGACTGTCTTTTTTCCGCTGTATATTTGATCCTGCTTTGTCAAAGATTAGTTGACCATAAAGTTGAGAGTGCATATCTGGGGTCTCTACTCAGTTCCACTGGTCCATGTGTCTGTTTTTGTGCCAGTACCATGCTGTCTTGGTGATCACAGATTTGTAGTAAAGTTTGAAATCAGGCAACGTGATGCTCCCCATTTTGTTTTTCTTTTTCAACATTTCCTTATCAATTTGGGGCCTCTTCTAGTTCCATACAAATTTAAGGATTGTTTGCTCCAGCTCTTTGAAAAATGTTGGTGGAATTTTGATCAGAATGGCATTGAAAGTATAGATTGCTCTAGGCAGTATAGACATTTTAACAATGTTTATTCTTCTGATCCATGAGCATGGAATGGTCTTCCATCTTTTTGTGTCTTCTGTTTCTTTCAAGAGTGTTCTGTGTTTCCTTGAGTACAGATCCTTTACCTCTTTGGTTAGGTTTATTCCCAGGTATCTTATGGTTCTTGGTGCTATAGTAAATGGAATCTATTCTCTAATTTCCCTTTCTGCATTTTCATTGTTAGTGTAAAAGAAAGCAACTGGTTTCTTTTTTTTTTAAGATTTTATTTATTTATTTGACAGAGAGAGATAACAAGTAGGCAGAGAGGCAGGCAGAGTAAGAGAGAGGAGGAAGCAGTCTCCCTGCCAAGGAGAGAGTCCAATGCGGGACTCGATCCCAGGACCCTGAGATCATGACCTGAGCCGAAGGCAGAGGCTCAACCCACTGAGTCACCGAGGCACCCCTGATTTCTGTACATTGATTTTGTATCCTGCCACATTACTGAATTGCTGTATGAGTTCTAGTAGTTTGGGGGTGGAGTCTTTTGGGTTTTCCATATAAAGAATTATGTCATCTACGAAGAGAGAGAGTTTGACTTCTTCATTGCCAATTTGAATACCTTTTATTTCTCTTTGTTGTCTGATTGCTGTTGCTAGGACTTCTAACACTATGTTGAACAAGAGTGGTGAGAGTGGGCATCCTTGTCGTGTTCCTGATCTCAAAGGCAAGGCTGTCAGCTTTTCCCCATTGAGGATGATATTTTCTGTGGGTTTCTCATAGGTAGATTTTATGAAGTAGAGGAATGTTCCCTCTATCCCTATACTTTGAAGCCTTTTAATCAGGAACGATGCTATTTTATTAAGTATGCAGTTCAAGACAAGTGGACATGGGTGTACACACACACCATGACATGCAGCACGCCAGCAAGCAGACTATGGGCTATGGGAGCTCAGGGTGTGGAGGAATCAGTGAGTCTGTTTCAGAGGGACTGGAGAGTGTCTTAATCCAGTGAGTCAGTTAAATGGAGGTCAGAAGAAAGCACTTTACACATGGGGCATAGCTGGGACAGGAGCTGGTTGGGGGTCTGAGCATCTCTTCTCACTGTGGCAAATCACATTTTTATCACAGTTATCACAACAGTGCTTCCGGTTCTCATCCAGACACCATTTTCTCCTCTGAATTGTCACCTAAACTTTGAATCGTGCATGCCTAAAAGCAGGAACCAATTTTCGAATTAGAGGGAGTTGTGAAATTAGACACCGGATGTCCTATTTTCAAGTCCTGAGTTAAATGTTTAAACTCTAGATTCTGTGGTTAAAAAATAATAAGATAAAAACTTAGAAACCAGAGGGAGGGTCATCTACAGAAGTTTCAAGAAATTTCTGCTACATGTAATGAATGGACCTGGAGCCAGGTTGAAGGAAGGCTAAAGTTAGATCCCCACATATCCTCTGGAGGAAGTGATGTGGTGGGTTGGCAAGGCAGTTTTGGAGAAAGTTCTGCTGTCTCCTAATTTAGAATGGCAGTGGTTAACCGTGAGGATGATGTTCGTGACAGTCAGGAGCACTGAGCTGCGATCACATTTTGCTGGAATAGATCACCAGTGTGTGAATAAGCTGCAGAAGCCTCCCACATAGAAAGCTGGCAGGTACCAGGACTTCTCTGGTTCAAGGCTAAAAGTCAGGGGTGCCTGAAACATAGGTGAGTCCAAACAGAAGCCTAATATGGACTGGTGGCCTTGCAGCACCTTCCAACAAACACCAGGATGTGCAAAGATACCTCCTCCCACTGGGAGTGCTCTCAGGTCAGGTCCTCCCTCTGAGGCTCCCAGGCTGCTGCATCTGAACAAATCATACAAAATGACATCTGCCAGACCTACATCTTACAATTTGAAAGGAAAATTCTAACCACATCAGGTGAACAGTGAGACTATCCAAAGGGAATGTCTTCAACCAGCCTCTCTTTTGCTAAACATCTGGTCTTGAAAGAGCTGTTATCATTCAAGAATAAGAATATGGAAAACAAATAACATAAAACATCTATTCAAAGAGATCTACAACATAGAAAAAGAAAACCATAGCTCTGGATGGGCAGAGGAAAGCAGAAGTAGAAGTAAATGGTTTACTTTTTCTGCTTTGGGTTTTAATAAAGTCAGTGTGGGAAGATACAAAACTAAGAAATGAGTGAAGCTGACAGAGAGAGGCAAAACTACAGAAGGGAGCTGGAGAAGACAAAGAAAGAATGCTGACGATGTCTTGACAGTATTTAAATTGTACTAGAAAGCCTAAAGAACAAAATAAGCTTGGCAGAAAACTTACCAATGATATAGAGGACATACATAGGAATGTCTCCTAACATGTGAGGCAACGGGATAAAGAGATGAAAACAAGCTGTAACTTGGTAGATGTGAAAAGCAGAGAATAGAAGTCTAATATACAGATATTTAGGAATTTCTGCCTTATTCTTCTCCCAAAACGGAGAAAGTGGGTCTGAAGCAATGACACACGACAGAAAATCTAAAAAAATAATTCTCAATTTTTGAACTGAAAAGAACTCAAGAACTAGAGGCAAAATGTACTGTAGAAGCAATGAACAGATTTGTCCTGTTGAGAACTTGAATTTTGAAGGCAAAGAAAAACACTCTACATGCATCCATGTAGAAACCAAACAAAATCAAATTCCCTTAAATAGATTAGCCTGACCACGTTCTTCTCCAGGGCAAAAGTAAGCTTTGGGTGGTGAGGGAGCAGTGACTGTTACATTACAAAGGACAACACGTTAAGATCCAATAATTCTATATCCAGCTAAGTTATCATTCACTATAGGCGCAATGGAAATACATTCTCAGACATTCATTTTTTAGGAAGCCCAACGGTTTTTAGCTTTTTTACTTGCCTCCTGTTTAAAAAGAATACTGTCTAAAATGTCTTTGCATATTTTAACTAGCCATTGAAATTTTGCATCACAAGTTATAATAGTTGCAAATGATATAAAAAGTAAACATTTTTTTCTTAAAATCAGCTTTATTGAAGTATAACTTACATTGAGTAAAATTGCCTTTCCTAGATGTACATTCTGATGGTTTTGAGAAATGTATGTAGTCGTGTAATCACCATGTCGATCAAGATATAGAATATTTTTGTCATCCCCAAAAGTTCTGCTTTGTAGTCAACTTCTTTTTCTGCCCCAGCCTCTGTCAAATACTGATCTGATTTCTGTCTCTAGAATTTTGCCTTTTCTAGAATGACATATAAATGAAATCACATAGTCCTTGGCCTATAGGCTCTCATTTCTTCCACTCAGCATAATATATTTGTGAGTTATGCGTGTTGTTACATGTATCAGGAGTTGTTGTTTTTATAAATTTCTGAGCACTGTGCCCTTGTATGGCCATACCAATATTTGTTTGTTTACCAGATGAGAGCATTTGGTCTGCTTCTGTTTTTTGATGATCATGAATAAAGCTTCTGTGAATTTGCACATATGGGTCTTTATATGGATGTACATTCTCATTTCTCTTGGATAAATACTGAGGAGATGGATGGTAGGGTCATATGAATATTTTTAAAATAAATGCTTTGCTTCACTGTTTTAAAATGCATCCAATGGAATATAAAAATCATAGGGATCTGCTTTCTACTGTTGTCTATAATAAAGTAATAAGCTTTTTAAAACTGCTAGAACTTCTACATCACTTCTCTTTCTGCTTTACCTTACACATTTATTCTATGTCTTTCCAGAGTTATATCCTAATGTAATACATTCTTAGGCCCAAGAGTCTCTTCCTGACTATCATGACTTCTTATTGACTCTTAGAACCATATATAAAACTTGTCTGTTGTATATCTTCACAGCCAAAAAGATGTACATAACTATAAATTTACTAATTTTTTTTATTTCCTAGGAATATATGGCTCTAAGGGTTAAAGGATTTATACTGAATTGACTTATCATGATGTTAATTATTAGTGTGTACATGATCTAAAACTATAAATATATTAAAACATTTGAAAAAATAAACACAAAAAGTTTTATTGGGAAAATTTCTTAATAAGATGGACAGAACTGGTGAGTTCATGGTTTCTTGTCAGAATGGGCCTCCCTGATACCACACATTCAAAAAAACATAGGTTTCATGTCTAAGAGGTTTGTATTATGGAGGAATGCATCATAGGAAAATACTAGATGTGTGAGAAGTATGGCTAAAGATGAGTGTAAAAGGAAAGGAGAACTTATCTGAAGCCTTGTTGAGAGGTGAATTCTCAAGAAGATAAATTGTAGAAAAGAACTATATATGGAATTTGAAGATCTGGAATATGATTGTTTTCAAACTGCATATACCCATTTAGCCCTTGAAAAGTCTTGGTGTTCTCCAAAGTAAATATAACCAACACTGTGGAATTGTGGAAAAAAGCTCATATATGAAGAAAGTGACTTAGGAAGAAGCAAAACAAATGTTTGAATCAAGTACAAGTTAAACAAATGCAAATAAAAAATTCAGAGACTGCATTATTTTTAAAAATCAAGACTATTCAAGAAAAAATAGGACAAGAAGTATGTTTTTATTTATATAGATTTTAAAATACAACAAAATTACAATTGTCAAACATGTTTACAATTATACAAAGGAAAAAAACCTGATGAAGACAAAAAAAGTATGAAACATTTACCAAAATTGATTAAAAATGAATAATAATGTATAGCATGGTGAGGTGACTATATGAAAAATTAAAAAAAAAAAGTGGACTTGAGTCAGGTTAGGAATTTCATCCTTGATGATGTAACATCTGAAAAAAAGTGAATAATATATTAAGACCTAAACTATCACTTTGATAATCACAATAAAACTTTTAGTACTTGGTGGAAAATATATTCTAACTTTACCTGAGTCTTCAGAGGAGAAAAAAAAAAATCTCCCCTAAGAAATCGAAATACTAACTTTGCTTTTTCTATGGACTTGGATTTGAAATTTACACTACTCATGAAGCCTATAACTATGACATTGAGAAACTCCTTCCCAGCTAAGATATCTTTGAGATGCCTTGCAAAAATAAATTCAATACCTTCCTGAAAAAAATTCCCATACCTCAGACTACATGGTATTATTACCAAGGCTACTGAAGATGAGCTTACAATTCAAAATACAGACACACACACACACACACACACACACACACACATAGATGGTTCCCTGTGAGTTGTAGTCAGCAAACAGAAGATTAGAACCCCAATAAACTCAAATTAAAAAAATCTGAGAAAGGACTATAAAAAGTACAAATGGATAGAGATTTAAGTACTAGATTCAAAGGCATAATAACAAAATATTAAGAAAAAAATCTACTAGGCAGGGTTTTTAAAAAATATCCACTGTAATTTAAAAATATTAAAAATACAGTCCTTGGCGTTGAAAACTCTGTTGGCAAAAACAGAAGGTTAAACACTAAAGAAAAGAGAATGAGTGTGCTAGATGACAGCTCTGGGTAAAATACTCAAGAGAAAGAGATTGAAAAGACAAATGAATGTTTAAGAGAGATAATTTAAAAATACAACAGGCAACTAATTGGTATTCTAGAAAGAGAGAATAAAGAGAACATGAGAGTGACAAAGGCCAAAGAGATAATAGCAAACATTTTTCAGAATTGAGAACTGAATGAAACCTTGGATGTAAGAAGTGCTAATCAGAATGAGTAAAACTAAATGACCTTTTTCATATGGTAATAAAACCATGAACCACGAAAATCAAGAGGTAGATCTTAAAAGTAATCAGAAAGAAAAGACTATGAGAAGAAGTGAGTGATAACTTGAATGCCAGACCTTTCAATCACAAAAATAGAGACCAGAAGATAGTGAACTACAGCTTCCAGAATATTGAGAAAAATTATGCATCAACATAGGATTCTATGCACACTAAACTGTTATTCAAAGGTGAGGGCATTGGGAAGATATCTTCATGAAAAACAAAAGCAGAGATTTTGATATATACTTAGAGTAGATCTAGTGAAAGATCAAATGAAGAATGAACTTCAGAAAGAAGGAAATTAAATGTAGAAGAAAGGATGGAGGGTTTCAGTAAGCAAGAATTTCTGTTACTTAAAGGATATTAGAATTTATCAAAGGAGGTGAAAAAGACCTGAATAAATGGGCAATTGTAGCAAGGTCTTACATGGGAAGCATCACTGTAAGTGTTCGTTCCTTGAAATTAATGCTTAATTACATTGTAATTTAAATAGGTTCACCTTTATTGAAAGATGTGTGTGTGTGTGTGTGTGTGTGTGTGTGTTATACGACACCTCTGTGCATATGGTTGTTTTCCTTTATATCCGAGGCATTCACCAAAGTTTAGGAAGGAGATGAAATGGTGTGGTTAGTATTTTCACAACAGGGGGCGTTCACAGAGTTAATATTTGGCTTTCAATGTAGAACAGCAAAGTAGGACCCAAGTACAGATGTTATAAAGTCAGAAAAAGATTTCTAATTTTCTTGTTCTGTTCTTTTAATATGTGATATAGTGGGCCTGTTAAACTAGATCAAAGAAGTTTATCTAGGGTAGGTATAGCCCTGATAAGGAGAAAAGGAGGAAAGATTGCCCTTTCCATCCTGAGGGCTTTGTGGGGTTCAAAAAGAAGGAGGGAGGTGTCAAAGTTTCTCATGTCCCTGCTCACCTCCTACAATGCCCAACCTTAGAGTGGGGAAAGGGGACATAGGAACGCCCAGACATGTTCCTGAGGACATCAGCGCCAGGGGCACTTTTCTGTAGGTATCCTTAGAGGGTGCCCCTTCTAAGAGGCTTTCAGAAAAGTCCTCCATGAGACCCCACCATAGACGGTGTGGAACTGATGGTGCTGCAGATCAGTGGGACACAGGAGACAGGCCAGCGCGCTCAGTGTGCTCTGCTGGTGGAAGGTGTGCAGGAGGCTCCCGAGTTCCCTGGGACCCCAAGAGCCTCCCAGGACTGCAGAAGACTACAGCCACTCCAAAAATGCCTCTCCACACAAGGTCGAACAAGGCTTAGAACTGTTTTAGCCTCTTTTTTTCCTGGAGTTTAGCTAGTTTTCCGATTTCATTTGGCATTTATTTATTTGCATGTTCTATTGAATTTTTTATACTTTAATTTTTTGATTGATCTTGCTGGAGAACCTTATCTTTTCTTCTAGATGACTTTATCATTCTGACATGCCCTCCTTCTTGACCTGTTATGTCCACAGGTAGCCTCAGGAGGTCTCCAAGCCTGAACTTCCTAACAACTCCAACCTCCTTCTTCTGCTGAGGAGAATAGGAAGCATGATTTTTAGAATTGATATTCCACACCCCCTCCCTAGCCCACCCAATGCATTTGGCTCCTGGTGGCCAGTCTTCATTCTCTTTCCTGATCCAGGCCCCCCACCTGGAAGCCATTCAGGGACAGAACTGTTCCTTGGCTCTTGTCTCCCTGCTCTTCTCCACTGGCTACTGTTACTTCTGTCTCATGAAGCCGTCCAGATCGACTGCCCTCATTAGTTAATTTAGTCAACAGATTGCTGCTTGGAGAGTCATAGCCAGGTCTGAAGAGCTTAGAGGGGTGGCAGGATCTCATATGCAATTCACACATCTCCCTTGGAAACAGCCACTCCTGCTCTAGCATGTGACGTGTTAGGTTTGCTAAGAGTTCCTGTTACTCAGGGTTAATTGCCTCTGGAACAGCACTTTCCACTTTCTTCAGAGCACTACTGAGAGCTGAGTCCAGCCGTTCGAAGTCAAATTAGACTTTCTTCTCTATGATGCTGCTGATATGTTTAATATTGCCTGAAAGCAGGGCTGAAGGCATAGGTTCCTTAGCCAGTTGTGAGCTGGAAGTGGACATGGCTTCAGAAGATTTGGATTTAAATCTAAGCCTGCTTTTGTCTGAATATGTGACCTCAAACAAGTGGCTTAACTTCCCAGAAGCTTTGTTTATCTGAAAAGAGAGACGCACGTACTTTTCTCAGTGTTGCCATCAAATTAAAGAGGCCATGTCTAAGATAGCACAAGTCTTAGCACACAGTGCTCGATAGATATGTCCTGAGTCTGTCTAGTCTAGCTGAAGCACTAGGATTGTTTTGGGATCTGTCTAGAGGTTCTGTGCAATTCCATGATCATTTAGTGAACACCTAATACTGAATCCTAGGTACTGTACACAGCATGGAGGTATGGAGATGAGGAAGACGCATTCCTTGGTCCCGAACTCTTAGCCCAGTGAGAGACGGACAAGGAGTTTGAAGGCATTGACAGAGAGGCCTTCATTCAAGATGGCAGCTTCGTAAAGTGCATGATTGGCTAGGCTGAGCTACATTTCCCAGAATTCCTTTTTCTTTACGTTTCCAGTTCCGTTGCCCAACCAGAGAAAGTCTTGTGGGGAAGCAGCCATTCTGTAGCTCACACCCATTGTCTCGTATCTGCGGCCTGTGAGGCAACAGCCAGGCAGGCCACCAGTACACCCTCCCTGGATATTTCAGCTTCTCAGACTCCTGGGCCAGACGTGTGTGTTTGCTCCATGATGAAGGGCCCTGGGTTTTTCAGGACACCCACATCAACAAGGTCAGAGAACTTGAGGTCATAAGAACTATACTGGTTTTGGTCTATCCTTGTGGGATGCAGCTTATGTTGTAGGTTCTGGTTTGTTCTTTCTCTCTCCCACTTTATATCCATCCTCCCTTCCTGTCTGCCCTGTAGCATTCAAGCTCAGGACAGAAGCTCAAGTTCCGGGGAAGAGGATGGCCATATAGAGAATGCTTTGTGAGCTTCCAAAAGGTTCTGCTTCTCTGATTGGACACTGTCTTACATAGTAGGACAAACTTGAGAGGAGAAGAGTTGTCCGAGGGTCAGTTTTCTGCCCACAGGGCCCTAGTAAGGCTGGCGTTCAGCCTCAATGGAGATTCTGGAGCAGGAAAGTTTTAATCGTGATACTTCCCATAATTTACAACCTTGACTTCTAACTTTATTTGAGTTATGGAATGCTTTCTTTAAATGAAGTCAAATGCAGGTGCAGGTTGTAGGGGGTTTAATTGTGTCCCCCCCAAAATGTATGTACAGGTCCCAAACCCTGGCATCTGTGAATGTAACCTACTTTTTTGAAATAAGATCTTTGCAGACATGATCAATTTAAGATAAGGTCATACTGGATTAGGGTGGACCCTAAATTCCATGATAGGTGTTTTATAAGTGAAAGGAGAGAGAGACTTGGATATAGAGACAGAGACACATGGAAAGGAAGTCAGACAAAGACAGAGACAGAGGCTGCAGGGATGTGTCTACAAGCCAAAGAATGCCACGGGCTGCTGGCAACCACCAAAAGCAAAGAGAGAGTCATGGAACAGATCCTCTCTCAGAGCTTCCAGCAGCAACCAACATAATGAACACCTTGATTTCAGATGCCTAGCCTCCAGAGATGCAAGATAATACACTTCGGTTGTTTTAAGCCATCCAAATGATGGTAGTTTGTTACAGCAGTCCTCGGAAACGAATCCTCAGGTCAAAGCTGACCTGGGTTGGGGCAGAGCCCCACCGCATGCTCTCTTCTACTCCAAACCCAGGTCACTCCTAAGATACAGATGTGGAATGCTGGGGCTCCTCCAGAAAAGCTTCAAAGTTTTTGTGTGAACGGTTTCTGCTTCAGGAGTCCCCCAGGTCTGCCGTTGGGCTCATCTCAGTGGGGAAACTTTGTAACCCTGACCATCCCACCCCTACAGTACCCCGCGAGGCAAGCCTTTGACTGTTCCTATAAAGTAGGATGGCATCTCAGGCAGCCACGTGTCTAGGGCAGGCCTGAGATTCCCAGAGTTAATCAGCCCTCTGAGGACCCCAGCCCGGCCGCTCCCCAAGCCTGGCGAGCACCCCAAAGGCGTGATTATCTGATGGTTCTTGCACAACCAGCACCGGGGCCTTTTGCCTAATTAATCACAGAAATGTTCCTGCCTCTTCAGACAACAAAATAATGAGCAGGCCTGTGAGAGGTTCAAAGACTGCAAGAAAAGGCGTGTTCCCTGAGGAAAGGGTCCGTTGGAACAGGAGGTCAGAAAAATCCCTGGGATCTATTAGAACTGCTGCTTGCATTTTGTTGTATGCCCCCTTTAATATAAATATAATGACAGTGTAAATGTGTGTATAGAGAAGTTAACACATACACCATTTGGATTTTTGAGCCAGAAAATATTGAGGCTACGAAGAACTGTAGAGATCATCTAGGTTGATGTCCTCTTTTTCTAGATGAAGACAAGGAGGCCCCTGCAGGTTAAATGACTTGCCCAGAGCCATGTGGCTAGAGTTTGACAGAGCCAGCCTAGGACCCAAATGTCCTAGCTCTAGTTTGTACAGGCGAGGATAGAGCACCTTGGGATGGAGGATCAAAATCAAGGATAGAAGTCAGAGAAGAACACAGTGGAGTTAGAGGGTAGATGTCAGATCAGAGCACAAAGAATGTCAGAGGGTGGAGGGAATCATGAGGCATCAACAAAGTCAGAGGGTAGAGGTCAGGTGAGTGACTGTAGAACAGTCAGAGGGTGGGGCCAGATTCACTGTCATTACAGTTTATGGGCTAAGCATGAGACTTCAGGTGTTCTAAGTTTAGATGAGGCATGAAATCCATTTTCAAGGAATGCAGGACAGTTCAAGACTTAACGTGAATACCTCTAAAATACCAGAAGGGGTTGTGTCAGTTCTAAAGGAGTAAATGCTGAGGGGGTTCGGAAGGATGAGGGGGCCCTTCCAGCAACAGTGGCATTGAAATGGAAGGTGTTAGGGTATGAGAAGCCTGGCGCATGGGTGTGTCACATAGAGGGAAAAACTGGAGCAAGGTGTGATGGAAGAAAATTCTGGGGAGGTAAGGAGATTGGGAATTCAGATTGATGGGAACAGAAAGTATGTAAAGGGAGGACCAAGTAAGCAGGGCTGATTGAGAAGAGTCTTACCAGGAACTTGGATTCTATTTAGAAGGTGGTGAGTCATATTCGGATTATATCTCATGCCAAGGGTGCTGTGTCTCTGGGGCCACAGTTCACATCTACACATAATAGGTAAGAGCCTGAGGGAGGGAGCAGAGACTCACTCTAGGCCTCTCTGCTGAATCCTAGAGCACCAAGGGAATTGCCTTCGGCCATAAACCCACACCGACTCCAAGGCCATGAACATGTTATTAGCAGTCACATGTGTCCAAGGCTGGGCTCTAGGCTCGCCATCCTCCAGAGGTCCCTTGAGGCTGCTTCTCCAGCCTCCCTGCCTTAGAGGCCTGATGCATGTCCCCACTCTGTCACACTCTCTGTGGAGTGTTAGGGTTGCATGAGGAGCTACTTTTTTTTTTCACTTGAAGGATGCCTTTACCAGGAACAGGGCTTAGCACAGTTCTGGTTTAGGAACGGTATTCCAGCAGCTGGACTCAGGATAAATTGGAGATGGGAAGACTCAAGGTTGTGAGCTGAGCAAGGAAATGAGGGTGACAGTTGAGGAGGCCACTACAAGGTCAATGTATGAGGCAGTAATGGGAAAAGGGGACAGAAATCTTCAAGGCAGGGGTGCCTGGAGGGTTCATTTGGGTAAGCATCTGCCTTCGGCTCAGGTCATGATCCCAGAGTCCCACATCGAGCTCCCTGCTCAGCGGGGAGCCTGTTCTCCCTCTCTCGCCTGCTGCTCCCCATGCTTGTGCTCTCTCTCTCAAATAAATAAATAAAATCTAAAAAAAAAAAAAAAAAAGAAGAAGAAATCTTCAAGGCAGAATCACACCTGACAAGATCTTCTTGTCCAGACTCCATATATGATCTCAGCTTACAACTCTCCTTTTCTGCCTCATTTACATGTAGAACCAACAGAACAACTCCAGGGACACCCACCTTATCTGTGTGAGATTTTGAGTTTGGGGGTAAAAATACTTGTAAGAAAGATTGGGCCTAGTTTCTAAACCATATCCTGATTTAACTGTAAATCATAAAATGCTTAAATGCTTAAAATGCAGAGAACACCGGCTCATGGAGAGGCCTGCAAAGGCCAGACCACATAACCCAAAAGTAGAGCCTGTACTGTGGGATGCATTGTGGGGTAGGTGGGAAGGTAGGTAGGTAAGGAAATGCCAGTTTGAGTGGTAAGGCTGGTGGTCCCTGAGTGCTGGTCCCTCCAAGCTTTGCCACTGGCATGAGAGACAGGAGGTGCTACCTTTGTTCCCAGTCAGCCATTAGTTAGTGGTTAAAAATTCCCGTCTCTTTGAATCTCAGCTTCTACCATTTAAAAATTAGGGTTCAAGGGGCACCTGGGGGGCACAGTTGGTTGGGTGTCTGACTCTTTGTTTCAGCTCGGGTCCCAATCTTGGGGTCTTGCCATTGAGCTCTTTGTCGGGCTCTGCGCTCAGCACAAAGTCTACTTGGGACTCTCTCTCCCTCTCTCTTGGCTCCTCCCCACCCCAAATAAGTAAATACATCCTAAAAAAAAATTAGAATTCGAAGTGGTTTCAAGGTAGTATCTAAAGTTGCTTTCAATTCTGAAAGACTCATTTTTTTTAATCATTGCATATGAAACAACTCCTAAATGCCATTATGAGGATGATCTTTCTTGAAGTAATTCCTTTGTGTCTAAAAAGTCTTTGTAAGTAGATTTTATGCTGTATCTCTATCACTTTTCATAACTCCAACTGCTGGGCCAGTGCTCGCGTGACCTAGAAACAGGTTGGTGATGGAATTGGAGCTAGGGCCTTCGGAACGTTGTGTCGCCACATTTAAACTGTGTTGGTATGAACACATTCAGATATTTTCAGCCCTGGGTGCACATGAGACTCACTTGGAAAGATTGGAGAAAACAATCATGCCTGGGTCCCATCCCCCAAAGAATCTTCCTTAATTGGGCAGCGTGTGGTAGGTCTTCCCCTCACCTCCTCCCCCCTCACTCCTTCCCCCTCCCCATTCCCTTGCCCTCCTTCTCCTTCTCTTTTTTCTTCTTCAATCTCCTTGGGTGATCAGAAGAATGTACAACCAAAGGTTAGACTTAATGTTACAGACCACTGGGGCCAGTAGTTGCATCTGATAAGCCCACACCACTTTATAAGCGCTGGTGCTGGCCCTTTATAGCCCTGTTTTGCGCCGCCTGTGAAGTTTAGTAGGTGAGAGAGTGGTGATTACCCAGCAATGCCTGCCCTGCCACGGACAGGGGAGTGATGACCCACGGGACAAGTGATCACCAGGTCTGTGTGGAAAGGGCCTTGGGAAGAAGTCTTTCATTTATGAATCTGCTAAATAACAGCAACGTCTGATTGATCGTGGCAGCCAAGCAATGGAGGGTCCTTTCACCACATGCAGGGGGCAGTGTTCCGTGGCCTCAATACCAACCAGACTTGATTTATCTTTTCACATGATACTTGGCACACTGATAATTTTAGGAAATGTGTTTGTATGATTATCCGACTAGTGTTGGCTACAGGGAGGAGGAGGACGCTTTGCTTACCATTGCATGTCCAGTGCTCAGGGGCTCAGTAAACAGAAGCTGAACAAATGAATGAGTGAAGACATCATGTAGTGGGCCCTGTCGTAGGTACTGGCCCTCGAAGCTTACCTAGAGGAGAGCCATGGGTCAGGGACAGGCTTTGTGCTTCCTGCTGTCTGAGGTAGTGGCTTGTGCAGCCAGAGGCCAGAGGGCTTACGTGCCGTGCTGGCTATTCCAGGCTCACCGGACTCCCTGTTGTCGTGGCAGCCCTCCCAGATCAGTCAAAGATGTGACAGAAGACAGGAGGAGGATGCTACTGAGTGCATGTCTGGGGTTTGCTGTGGTCTCAAGACACCTTGATACTTGCCAAAGTCGCCTTTTCTGAAAGCAAAATTGAATTAGAGCACATGCGCTAGGAAATGCCTTCCTCTGCTGCTGTGCACTCATACACTTCATCAGGAACCTTCTCTGCCTGGGAAGAACAATGGAGACCATTGTGTCTCCTCCCCCCTGGGCGCCAGGGTGGCCTTCCCAGGAAAGCCCAGGCCCTGGGATTGTAGCTCCGTGAAGGTGGGCAGGAAGGACATGTTTCCCAGAGCAGGTATCGGTTACCTGAGAGTGTTTGGCGGCTTCTCTCTCATTTCTGTCCGGGAATGTGGAAAGGGGGGGGGGGGGGGTCTGGTCTGCTTGGTCAGAGTACAACATTCAGGCATAGAGAAGGCTTATGAGGGGATAATGGCTTTCTCGTCGTCACAGGGTCAAGAAGCCTGGCTCTGGGCCCGAGTCCCCATCAGGGTATCTGAGGGGTGTTCATTACGCTGTCGTTTTAGTACCTGGAAGGCATCCCACACTTGCCTGGGAGAGTCCTGAGCACCGAATCCATCTGTAAACCTCTGCGAAGCAACTCTGGCTTTACTGAAAATTCTTTAAGCAGGACACTAGTCCTGGCTCTTCAAAGGCATTAAAGAGAGGGAAAGAGGAGAAAAATATAAGGGGAAACCACAGCCTCCTGACACTAATGGGACACCTTCCACACCTCAACAGCTATAGATTTAAATTAAGTTGGCTCTAGGCACAGCCCCCTGCCCTTGCTCAGGGCTACTGATGCTGCCATTAGCAGA
Source organism: Enhydra lutris kenyoni (assembly GCF_002288905.1). Classification (NCBI taxonomy): domain Eukaryota; kingdom Metazoa; phylum Chordata; class Mammalia; order Carnivora; family Mustelidae; genus Enhydra; species Enhydra lutris. The sequence continues at coordinate 43,905,941 of NW_019154106.1, read as the reverse complement.
TGCTCATGGAGCATCATTTAAAGGGGCATTTAGACACCCCCTTCCTGAGGGGGCTGGCTAGCCCGACTGGACACTTATCAGTGAGCCAGGCTGGAGGTTGGAGTCCCAGAGAGCCCGAGGAGAGATCGTCGACTCAAGAAGCGGCTGCAGAGCTCTGGGGGAGGAACCAAAGCAAGGAATCCAATTCAAGGTCAAAGGGACAAACATCACAAAGGGGGAAGGGATCCATGACTTACTAATGAGGGGCCATCTACGAACAGAGATTTCTTTTTTTTTTTTTTTAAAGATTTTATTTATTTGACAGGGATCACAAGTAGGCAGAGAGGCAGGCAGAGAGAGAGGAGGAAGCAGGCTCCCCGCTGAACAGAGAGCCCGATGTGGGGCTCGATCCCAGGACCCTGGGATCATGACCTGAGCCAAAGGCAGAGGCTTTAACCAACCGAGCTACCCAGGCGCCCCCGAACAGAGATTTCTGATGAGCACCATGCACACTGTGGTGGGTAGGAGGCATGGGTGGGGTGGGGGGGAATCTGGTTTGCTATTAGAGACCAAAAGCTATGTCCATTTGACTAAAACCCACCTGGTAGAAATTGGTACATATGATAGGGTACGTAGTGGGCCAAGAAATAGGGGTTCAGAGTTCTAGTCCTAGCCATACCCACTGTCCTCTGGGGCCTTGGTCAAATGACCACCAGCCCTTTCCCTACAATGAGGAGAAGGGGAAGATGGATTCCAAGGGTCCTGCCAGCTTAAACATTTTGGATGAGTCTTTTTAGACTCACTTCCTACATTTACCTTTTTTGAGTTTCCACCATCATTTTTTTTTTCTTGTTAAAATGATGTCTCTGGGCTCTTCTCCTGCAATAAACAGACCAAAACAAAACAAACACTCACACAACACACACACACACACACACACACACAAATCCTGGATCTCAAATAATGTCTGTGTTGCTCTGAGGAGCAGAAGAGCAATATCTCTCATGATCCAGAGGCATTTTAGAGTTTGGGATGTGTCTGATGTGCAGGGAGAGCTCACTCTTAGAGCTGGGGATTGTGTGACCCCAGGGATCCTGAGAAGAAGATATAAGATCCTGGAGGAGATCTGGCTAAGGCAGGTCATGGTAATGGAGAAAGGGGGCCCTTACAACTTTGGAAAAGCCAAAGTATAGCCTCTGAACCAGGACAAAGCCCTATCTAAGAGAGGAGCCAAGGCTGAAAATGGAAGCAGGTAACCAAGCCAGAAGCTAGGAGCAGGACAAACTAAAAGGGAGAAAGGGGTTCTAGGTGCTGGCAATTATTTCAGACCTGGGACAGAAGAGTGCCAGTGCTGGACATAGTGGCTGGGCCAAGTGGTTCGCAGGACCAGGCAGAAGTGAGAGAAGAGGTTGCCTCCTGAGCCATTGGCACATTTCCTACCTCAGTCTTTTCATGAGCTAAGAGTGGCTGGGCTAGGAGGAGGTCTGCCCCCATCCACTCTGAATTGGTGGGATTTAGGTACAATGGAATAATAATCTCTCCACTTCCCATAATGGTCAGTCTTCAGGTTGGGCATGTACCCTTGGCCTCACTTGGATCTCTCATCTGTTCCATCTGTTCCATGAACATTTCTATTAGAATCCCTGCCCTCCACATTGGCCCTCTTTGCTGAGGATAAAATACTGATGGCCACAATCAGGTACGCCCCGCTCTTGATCCTAACTGCCCTTTTAACAGAACTCAGAGTGGGTACCTCAAATCCGTGATTAGACACTAATCCACCTAGAGAAGGGGGAAGAAGTTGGCATGCACTGAACTAGGCGCTTCAAATACATCTTTGTCAATTTATACTCATTAAGGCACTAAAGAAAGAAAATTATTATTGTATCATTAGTAGTAGACCGTATGGTAAGAGATTTACATGCCTTACATTTATTCTCTGCACCATCCCTACAAGGTAGAAACAATATATCAATTTTACAGCTGAAGAAACTGAAGCTTAGAAAGGTGAAGCATAAAACGGTGTAAGCGACTTGCTTAAAATTACCCAGGATTAAATTAACACAGAGCCCTCGGGCTCCACAGTTAATCTTCTGGAGTTCAGAGAGCTTCTGCATTTCCCCGTGATCCCACAGCTAATAGAGATTGAGCTGCAAACCTGGATCCAAATCAGAAGCCCTTGCTCTCTTGCAGGAGACAAGAGTATACATCTCCTTCTGCAGGGGCATCTTCTGGTGGGAAGTGGAGGAGGAGACGTCATGGTCATAGGCGGCCAGTCCCTGTCTCAGGCATGGGCTACTGGAGTCTCACGTTGGCGGGCCCAGAGTCTGTAAGTCCACAGAGAGCAGAGCAGGACTGATCAGCACCCCATGGTGCTCCACACAGTATCAAGCCTGTGCCTGCTGGAGCTGCCCTTCTTCCTGCACCGGGCCAAGCCTGGCCTCCTGCATGGAGTCCTGCTGGGCCTTATCCTCTGACCATGACCCTTGGACTTGCCTGTAGGGTTTTGACGACCTCTGCTTCTTGAGTCACCTGACTCTGTTGCTACACCCGGTGCCGCCTCGCTACCCTCTGTCCTCACTGGCTTTCTGTAGGGGCCCATTCTTTTGTTTTGGTCTCACTGTGTGTGTCTCCCACTGTGAGTTCCTTAAAAAAATTAATTGATATTAAAAAATTAAAACTTGGGGAGGAGGGTGGAGATGGGTAATTTACCTAGGGCTGCATATTCAAAAATGAGCACATAATTACTGTTTTTAAGTGAGGTGTCAGGAAGCAAGATTGATTTAAACCTGACATCTGTTTACACACAGTGAGCTGCCATTAGATGCATAGGTAGCGTCGAAGAGCTGTGCTCTGACACCGTGACAGCTTCCTTTCCTTATGGAAATTCGACTCTGTATTTCTGCAAGAGAGCAGCAGCAAGATACCTTCCCCGTAGTGCTCTCTCTCCCTCCCCTCCCTCAAACAAACTCCATTTCCCACACACCTGAGATGTGTTTGATACTACCCTAAGCACAGGCAATCAAACAGGCCATTTGAGGGAGTGGGAAAGAATACGGCAGAGGGGTTTAAAGCGTGGGCTTTGAAGCCTGCAAGAACTGATTCTGAATCCCATCTCTGCCACATCCTGGCCAGCAAGTCCCGTTAACTCTCTAAGCCTCCGTTTTCTTGCACCACAAAGCAGTGATAATAACAATCCTGCCCTTACAGGATGACCATCAGTTTGGAGTGATGTGGAATTCAGGGCACTTAGCCTGGGGCCACCCTGGAGTAGATGCTCAGAAAATGGTAACCATGGATATTAGTAATCCCGTACAGGATCTAGTCAAGGGAAGAAGCTCCACTTACTAAAGAATCCAGTGGGTGTCAGGTATACTTTATATGCTGTAGGAATTAGGAGGAAGGAAGCATCAGGTTTCCAGGAGGCTACAGCAAGATGTCAAGGATGAGGGGAGACTTGAGCCCAGCCCTCAGGAAGTTTCTGTGTGGGAGCAAAATGGAACTTACGGGAAGCAGGGCCCTACATGTAGGAGACTGCGTGGGATGTCCTTCCCAGGTGTGCTCTCCATGCAAATTCTGCTGTGGCATAAGTGAGCCACTCTCAAAGAAAAACCCCCTCTCGGTCCGTCCTCCATGGGCCGGTCCTTATTCTCATAACATAAGCCTCGCTCTATGCCAGCTCCTCATTGGTTTGTCCTGTTTTATAAATGACTCGTTACAGCTTTTTCCTGTGGATGCTCTGTCTTCCTTTTCCTTTCTTAAAGTGTTTGCATTTTTTAGTCAAAGTTATACATATACATACTTCAAAAATCCAAGTGTAGGTACATGATGTGTTAGGTAACAGAGCATTTTCCCACACCCTCCAATCACCTTCACCCTAGTCAGAGGCAACCTTCTCACTTCTTGTACCTAATCACCTTGGCGGCCACTTCCCTTTCTCTATAAAACATGTCTGTATTGCCTCCTCTTCTTGCCCCTGCTTTGTCACGACTCCTTGACTATGTGGTGTGGAAGATAAGATTTAGCTTCCTTTTTCCCCCAGCCCACCCACTAGGCACCCTTGTTGTTCTCCCCATCCTTCCAATATAATTTTCATAGTTTTGGTTAGCTCAGCACTTATCATTTACTCTAAGTGTTACTGTGAAGGTATTTGTTAGGTAAGATTAACATTTAAGTTACCAAACGTTGAGTAAAAAAAAAAAAGATCCTCTTCCATAATATAGGTGGGTCTCACCCAACCAGTTGAAGACTTTAATAACGACATGGCTGATGTCCCTTCAAAGAGGAGGAAATTCTGCTTCTGACTTACTTCAAACTCAAGGTGCAAAATCATTTTTTCTCTGGGTCTCCAGGCTGCTGGCCTGCTTTGCATATTTTGGACTTGCCAAACCCCGCAATTGTGTGAGCCAATTCCTTAAAATCAATCTCTCTCTCTCCCACCCCACCCCGGCCCCATCTCTCCCTTTCCCTCTCTCCAGTTTTATTTTTCTGGAGAACCCTGACTATGCAAACAGTATTCATGGCTGAGCCATGAAAATAAATAGTGACTTTTTCTGTCCAACTTCTTTTTCTGAAAAGGAATAGTTGTCTTCTCTTATTGTAGATGTTTGCTCAGTTTTCTGTTTATTCATCACTAACTCAGTTCCAATCTTGACTGTCTCCATCTCCTGAGACAGGCAGCTGCCTGACGTATCCTCTGGATTCCCATCGTCCTGAAGTAGCTTCTAACAATGGGGCGACTTCACGGGCAATCTGTACAGCTGCATAGGAACCTTGGCTTGGTTCAATGCTCTGCTGTTGTCATCTTTAAATTTGTAATAATAATTTTTTAAAGATTTTATTTATTTATTTGAGAGAGCGTGAGCACAAGTGGATGCTTAACTGACTGAGCCACTCAGGTGCCCCTTAATAATTTTTTAATAAGGAGCCCTTTCCTTATTAAAGTGCACTTTCGGGGCGCCTGGGTGGCTCAGTGGGTTAAGCCGCTGCCTTCGGCTCAGGTCATGATCTCAGGGTCCTGGAATCGAGTCCCGCATCGGGCTCTCTGCTCAGCGGAGAACCTGCTTCCTCCTCTCTCTCTCTCTCTCTGCCTGCCTCTCTGCCTACTTGTGATCGCTCTCTCTGTGAAATAAATAAATAAAATATTTAAAAAAAAAAATAAAGTGCACTTTCATTTTGTACTGAACACTCCAAATTCTGTAGTTAGTCTGGGGGACCAGAGCTTTCTGATGAGCTCCAATCCAGACAGGGGCACCACGGACCTCCTGGTATTCCCTAGGCATCCCCCTTCACCTGTCATAGGGGTTACCTTTATCTCTCTTCTGTTCCCCTACCAAAATAAGAGTATCTTGAAAGTAGGTCCATATTTTACTTTTTTTTTTAGTACCAAACACTTAGCAGAGTGCCTTAAGCATAAAGAGAATATGTAACATCAAGGTAAAATTTTTAAATAGATAGAAGAGTAGGAGGGAGGTGGAGAGGAAGACTTGAGAGGAAGGAGAAATAGCATGAAGAGGTCTGGGAAGTGGGACTGTGCCATCAGCAGATGGAAGTGGCCTGAGTACGTCGGAGAAGGATGCGTTGGCACCAGTGGGCAATGATGTTAAACATGTCACAGGACCCACATTGTTGAGAGGTCCTAACACCAGACTAGGAATTTTCTGTAGACTTGTAGGCCCCCAAGGACTTATTTCCCCATCTAATGACATCTGATATATGTAGTTAGAGAAACTCCAGCTGGGTAGAATTTTACACTTTCCTTTTCTTGGCCCTAAAGTAGGTAAATGGAGTAGAATGAGTAGAGGGGAGACCCGACAGCTGACAAAAGGGAGCCCGTACGAGAGTGTTTCCTGTGAATTTTAAAAGCCAGCCTAGTACAGAAGCAGGAGCAAAGCCATTAGAACTCTGGAAGAGAGCCAGGGGGGGGTCCAGACAATGCTACAGCCAGACAGAATCACCCCACATTGGCAGCCCCGTTAGCACTACATTCACACACAAATAAAGACCAGCAGTCATTAGCCCCTCCTATGTGCCTCTGATCCTTGTGGCATCCAACACCAAGACAACGGGGCGTTTCTCCTCCAGAGATTTTCACACTATGATGCCTGTTTCTGGTGAATTAGAAGATTAGTGGTCTAATGAGGGACCTCTTGCTGTTTGAACCTCAGCCACAACTTCCACGATACAGAATCTTTGAGCTTTCTCCAGAAATAAAGACACCTTTCAGAATCCCTGGCAATATTGTTCCAAGAGGCATATCAGCATTCTTTTTTTTTTTTTTTTTAAGATTTTATTTATTTATTTGACAGACAGAGATCACAAGTAGGCAGAGGGGGAGGGGGGTGGGGGGGGGGGGGGGGGGGGCGGGAGGCAGGCTCCCTGCTGAGCAGAAAGCCCTATGCAGGGCTTGATCCCAGGACCCTGAGATCATGACCTGAGCCAAAGGCAAAGGCTTTAACCCATTGAGCCACCAAGGCGCCCCACATATCAGCATTCTAAAAGAAAGACATTTACACAGTTTTGAAAAGGACTTAACTGATACCCGACATAAATAGATTTTCCATACTGAAAGGGATGTGGAAATATTTTCATTGTGGCACTCTTCATAATAGCCCAAATCTGTACCCCAAAGTGTACCAACAGTGGGACTGATAGATAAATTGTGGTAGTATTTACCCAGTGGGTAGCTACAGCTATAGAAATGAATAAACCATATTATATAGTAGCATGAATGAATCCCACAAACATAATATTGAGCAAAAGAGACCAGTGTGTAAGAACGATATGGTTTCACTTGTATAAAGAAAAATGCCTATTCAGATCCTTTGCCCATTTTTAATTGGGTTCTTTGGGTTTTGGGGGGGGGGCTATTGAGTTATATGAGTTCTTTGTATATTTTGAATATGAACCTACATCAGGTATGTGCTTTGTGAATATTTTCACACCTTCCATAGCGTGTCTTTCCATTTTGCTGATGATTTCTTCTGCTGTGATTTAATGTTTTCGTTTAGCTTGCTTATTTATTTATTTATTTATTTGCCTCTGCTTTCATTGTCAAATCCAAAAAAGCATTGGCAAGACCAATGTCAAGGATTTCACCCCCTATGTTTTCTTCTAGGAGTTTCAAATTTCAAGTCTTCAAGTCTGTATCTATTTTGAGTTGATATTTGTGGATGGTGTAAGATAGAGGTACAATTGGATTTTTTTGCATGTGGGATATCCAGTTCTCCCAACACCATTCATTGAAGAGACTAATTTTTCTGCTGTATATTCTTGACTCCTTTGTCAAAATTAATTGACCATATATGGGTTTATTTCTGAGCTCTCTGTTCTGTGACATTGACTTAATATGTCTGTTTTCGTGCCAATACCGTATTGTTTTGATTACTATAGCTTTGTAATATATTTTGAAATCAAGAAATGTGATGTTTCCTGTTTTGTTCATTTTACTCAAGATTGCTTTGGTTATTCAAGATCTTTTATGGTTCCACACAAATTTTAGGATTGTTTTTCCTAATTCTGTAAAAAAAAAAAAAAAAAAAAAAAAAAGGTGCTGTGGGAATTTTGATAGGGATTGTATTGAACGATAGATTCCTTTGGACATTTTAACAATATTAATTTTTCTAATTCATAGACATGTAATATCTTTCCATTTATTTGTGTCTCTCTCACTTTGTTTCATCATTGTTTTACGGTTTTCAGTGTACAGATCTTTCACCTCCTTGATGAAATTTATGCCTAAGGATTTTATTCCTTTTGATACCTAATTTAAATGAGGTTGTTTTCTTATTTCTCTTTCCTCTAGATCTTTTTTAGTGTTTAGAAGTGCAACTAAGTTTTGTATATTGATCTAGTATCCTGCAATTTTACTGAATATTTATTAATTCTGTCAGTTTTTCTTTAGGGTTTTCTATCTATAATATCCTGTTGCCTACAAACAGGGACAGTGTTGCCCTTTCCCTTCCAATGTGGATGGCTTTTATTTGTTTTGGTTATTTGTTTGGTTCAGCCAACCTGGGGAACGACTAGAGATGGGGGTGAAGGTCTTGGAACACAAAGTGTTTACTCAGTTTCTTGGTGTTAACATATTAGGGCTTTTCCTAGAGGGCAGCTTAGATGCTGAGTGCATTTGTGGGTAACACCACGGATTCTGCTGAGCAAGTCTGAAGTCAGGTGGAATTGGAATAAATCACTGAACATACCTGAGCTTCCATTTTCTTACCTGAAAATGAAGTTAGTATTGTCACCCGTTTCACAGGGTAATTTTGAAGATTTGAATATATAACATGCAGTCAGCCCTGAATTCAGTGGGTAGCGCATACTAAGTGCTCAGCCAGTTCCGCCGACCCCATTCCTGGAAGCTAACTTTAGTGGTGGCTTTAGCTTTGTTTTCAGAACAGGCTTCTGGAGCTCAGCGGCCTGAGCTCACATTCTGGCCTTGCTGTGTGACATCAGCCAAGTCACTTCATTCCTCTGTGATTCTGTTTCCTTCCTCCATTTGCAAAATGGAGATAAAATAATGCCTAGCTCATGTGTTTTTCTTAAGGCTTGCTCTCTAAACTTTGAGAATAGTTCCTGGTGTATTTAGCAAATCTTGAGGGTTGGAGATTATTTCTGTTGTTACTTTCCTGCTGGGGTTTTCCAGAGTCTGGCAGGTATGGCCTTAAAAGCAAAAGACTAGTATGACAGAGTGAAGCCAAGAGTTAATTCTGGGGCTCTCCAGTGAGCACAGGTGCCAGGGGAGGCCCAAACTGAAATGAAGTATGAGCCAAGGACTGGGAACCAGAAAAGCAGGTGAGTTACCAGGACTCAAAACTTGACAGAAGAACAGCAAGGGTCTGAGACCCTGAGGGTATGGTTAGTGCATGTCTGTGAATGTGTATAGGAAACTCATTTGCTCTACGTCTGTAATAGGTCACACACCGTGTTATTCATGTTCCAACCATTGTGAGATTCAGTTACCCCAGTAACTCTGAAAGTTGTGATGAAGAAAGCAAGCTTCAAAGAGGTAAAGTCAATTGCTTGCAAGTAGTTGGTATGTGGGGGACTAAGACTGACATCCAGACACAGCTCCTAAGCTGATAACTATTCGTCCCCACCAGCCTGCCTCCCACAGTGCCAAGATCTGAGCATTATGGGTAGGATCCTCCCTGATCAGGAGAGTTGCCAGATCTCATCTTGAAGTGTGTCAGCCTGGGATATAGTTATGGCCACAAACATGCAAATGACTTAGACTCTTAGGACAGGATAAAGTATTTATTAGCAATTATTCACTGTGTTTCATGGAGATGGAAAAGCCTCATCCCTCCAGAAAGCTCTCTGTGTCCACCTCCAAGATATGAGATTGCGCCCAGCCAGGTCACAGTAACCTCTGTGAGGTTAGAGGTTAGAGGGCATTCTAACCTGTCTCCATCCCTCAGCTCTCCCCCTTCCCCAACACACACCTGTCTCACCCTAGAAAGTCACTTCCAAGGTCTTGGTGTATTAGACTCAGTTTTCTTCACCTCTTGGAAGTCTACACAGCAAAACTAACTCTTCTTGGTCACCATAAGCTGTAACTCTCCTCTCTTTCAACCCCCATTTTCCTTCCATATAAATAACTATATTTGGAACCAGAGAAGCTGTGTGATTATTGCTAAAGTTGGCGGACAATGGGGACTGGTCGAATTTCCTTCTTGGTAAACATCTTCCATCTTAGATGGTGTTTTTCCTGGGTTTCACTGTGGTCTTTAATTGTATGCATGTTAATGGAAGAAGAGTAGGTAAAACAAAGTAACTTTGGGCTAGGCCCTTTGGTCTGGTTCTTTTGATAGAAGATACTTGATTGGCCAAGAGTGGAAAATCCTCTGGTTCCCAGTGTCCTAAGTGACAGTGACAGCCGCAGACTCATCACCAAGTTCTCGTGGAGTTTCTCACACGAAACCTCCATCATTATGCCATCTGATTCATTCTCGTATTCATTCTTTTCTTTCTCTCCTTCTCTTCTCTGTCTCTTCTCTTCCTGGGGGTCACTCAACTTCCAGAAAAAGCCACAATGTGATTCATAAGCCCAAATCAGTGTTAAGATTCAGGGCACAGTGTAAAGTTGCCAATTTAAGTTTTCTAAGAAAAAGAAGAGAAATTATTAAGGAATTATCCAGCTTTGTTGAGACCTGGGCAATTAGTTTCTTGAGTGCGGCAGAGCCATTAAAAGTGTCCACTGCTTATTTGCAGAATTAAAAAGCCTTGGCTATTATTTCTTGTTTAACAAACTTTGACCACACTCAGACTGGAGAGCTCCATACAAAAGATGTACAAGCCTGAAAAAAAATTAAAAAAAAAAAAGCTGATTAAATTTTAACCAGCTGCTGGGCAGATAGTTTGCCTGAGGCACATTTGTCAGTTTCAAAGGGTCTTTTTATTAATTTTGCATTTTGTATTTTGTTAGTGGAAAGAGCTCCCTCTTTGGGGACTGCCAAAAGCTATAGGCTGCGAATCTTCAAGCAGCCCAAGGATGCTTCTGAGAATGCCAAGTAGATTTGGATTCCTGAGCATTCCCCATTACATGAGCTTTATCGGTCCTAAAAATATATTAACTTTAGGGGTGAGCTATTTGAATTAACTTTATAGGATCCCTACTGGCTCTGCTTTGGTTAATGAAATCCTGCTATTTGTATGTAAGACTATGTATGACCTTGCTGTGTGAACTTGAGCCATTTGCTTGACCTCTGTGAGACTCAGGTTTACGGTCTATAAAATAATGGGGTGAGGAGTTTATCCTTCTCGTCCCTGCCACTGTGGGTTAGCTAGTTGATGACTGGTTGGGGAATTCTGATATAATAGAATTCTCACATATTTTTATCTCTTTTTTTTGGTGATAACTACATTATTATCAATAAGTAGAATTTATTAACAATTCTGTGTACCTGGTGTCATGTTAAGTACTTTACATACATATTAATATGTATGGAGAAATTTTTTTGGAGAAAACGTCTGAGACTGGCACCATCATCATTGCCATGTCACCGGTGATACAACTGGGTGTACCAGAGATTAAGAAATTTACCCAAAATTCAACACTGTAGTCAGCAAGTGGCTGAGCCAGGACTGGGAAATCAGCCTGCCTCATGTCAGAAACTATGCTTGGGAACAGCTGGGTTCCTCGATCTGGAAGTAAAGACGAGCTTCTGTTTCTACACTAGAGCTGTGCCCAGGCTTTCTACAAATATTTCTAAAATTCACATCCATCGGGGATTAAATGCGGTGAAAATATTGCTGTCCCGCTCCAAGCTGTCCTGAAAGATTCAGACAGGCCTCCTTCAGCGTCAGCAGCTCCGGGCTGGAGGGGGCCGCCTGAAGGGGAGAGACAATTTGTGGAAACGAGGCAGAACTCAGGGGTTAAATGGAAAATACAAACCTCTTCTGTGATGCTGGGAATTTCATAAGTTCCACTCAGGCGTCTTCAAACAGCATTAAATACAAAGTAAAAAAGTCTACCCTCAGGCTAGAATTTGTAGACAACTTACCTGCAGGAGAATATGGCTAAATTTCTGCCTGAAGACAAAGAATCGAGGCTTACATTTAAAAAGCAGAAGGAAAAAGATATATATATATATATACACACACATACATATATATATATTTTCTGAATGTATACTTCTTTTTTTGTATTGCAGCTTTTTATATATATTTTAAACATAACTATATAGTTTCACCAGTGAGACCTTTTTATGCCAAATCAATACCTGGTGGACTGACTTTTGCATTATTTAGTGTCCTTACCTATTGAGAGGGACAAGATACTATCAGCCTCAATGTGATCGTATTTCCATGGTCTTTAAGTTCCTGCAGAGGATTCTTTTACTTCACTGCTGAAAGCACCTTCTCTGGGATATGCTGCTCTATGATGGATGTGGCTTTTCTACTCACTGCTCATCTGGCTTGGGTTCTTCAATCGTGATGACTTAACCTATTGATTAAAAAGGGGGAAGCAAATTTCACAGAGCTCTTCCATGATACGTAGGGTGGAGGAGTAGGACACATCCCAAAGGGGCTTGCTTGAATCATTTTGAACCCAACTCTTCTGACTTTCTGTAATCATACTTGGCCTGCTGTTCACTCTATCATAGCTTAGCGCGATGGAGTGTTTTTGTGAACTGGTCCAGGAACCCCTAAGAAAGTCCACACCAGTGTTAATTAGTAAAATAAAGCCTATTTTATTTTCTAATAACATTCAAATGTTATTTTATTTGGTAAATGCTTATAGACTAAAAAAAAAAACTTAGAAAGTAAAGGAAACTTGGGGCACCTGAGTAGCTCCGTTGGTTAAGCATCCACTCTTGATTTCAGCTCAGGTCATGATCTCAGGGTCGACTGAGCCCTGCATCAGGCTCTGAGCTCAGCCTGCTTGTCACTGTGCTTATCCCTCTCCCTCTGTTCTTCCCCCTGCTCTCTCTCAAATATATTTAAAAAAAAATCTTAAAAAAGAATTAAAGGAAGTAAAGTATATTGGACATGCAGTTACAGAAATGTAGGCATTTCAGGCTAAGGGAAACAACATAGTTTGCATAAGATTATACAGAATATGAGGAGCAGAGTCAGGCTTGGGATCTGGTTTGTCATACTTGGCTCAGTTCTCTTTGCACAGCATGTGCATTTTCCCAAAATTACTATTTTATTATGTAGCACGAGTCTATTGCATTGGATTCATGTAAGTTTAGGATTTCTATATCTTCCTGGTGAATTGAACCTTTATCTTAAGTAGTGATCAATAATAATGCTTCTATATCTAATTGCACTTCTAGTGTATTTACTATCTTTGCTAAGTAACAAATAACCCCAAGCTTAAAGCAACACCTGTTTATTATCTCAGTTTCTCTGGGCCAGGATCTAGGCATGCCTTTGCTGGGTCCATGCTTCAGCGTCTCATGAGGCTGCTATCCAGGTGTCCATCCAGGGTCTACATGCTCATCTGAAGGTGAAGGTCAGCTTGTGGTTGTCTGCAGTGCTCAGTTGAGTCTTCATGGGAACCTGGACCAAGAGTCTCACTTACTCTTTGGTGGCTGGCCTGAGATTGCTCTCAGTTTCTTGGCCACGTGGACCTCTCTAAGTGGAAGTGTACTTCCTCAAGGTGTGCGAACTGAGGAAGCCATAGAGAGAGTGTCCTCAGCAAGGTGGAAGTTACAATCTTTTATTAGGAGATTCATAGACATTGCCTCAACATATTTATTCTATTGGTTAGAAGCAAGTTACTCAAGGAGAGAGGACACAAGGTTGGGAGTACCAGGAAGTGTTGACCACCTTCAAGGATGCTAAACACATCTAGTTTGTCTGATGATATTACATCCACCCTTGCTTTCTTTGGGTTAAAATGCACTTGATATCTCTTTTTCTCTTCTTTTACTTTAAACTTTCCAGTTCCGTGTTTTAGGGATGTGTCTTGCAAAAAGCGTATTACTAGATTTTGCTTTGTGATCCAAACTGAGAATTGCTATCCTTAACTGTTGAGTTTAGTCTCTTTATGCTTCTCAGGATTATCAATATATTTGGGCTTATATTTACTATTTTATTGTTTTCTTTTATTTGTATTTTCCTATTTCATTTTTCTCTGCTTTATTTTATTTATTTATTTATTTATTTATTTTGATTGAGGAACTTTTTAAAACTTTTTTTATTTGAGTATAGTTGATACACAATGTTACATTAGTTTCACGTGTGTAGCATAGTGATTCAACATTGTGCTATGTTCACCACAAGAATAGCCATCTGTCACCATACAACACTGTTACAATACTATTAACTATAGTCTCTGTTCTGTTCTATTTATTCCTGTGACTCATTCATCCTGTAATGGAAGCCTGTATCTCCCACTCTCCTTCACTTATTCTGCCCATCCCCTCCCCCCCTTCCCTCTGGCAACCATCAGTTTGTTCTCTGTATTTATAGGTTTGGCTCTGCCTTTTGTTTGTTTGCTTATTGATTTGTGTGTGTGTGTTTTTTTAGGTTCTATATATGAGTTAAATCATATAGTATTTGTCTCTCTCAGCCTGACTTATTTCACTTAGCATAATACTCCCTAGGACCATCCATGTTGTCACAAATGGCAATATCACAATGGCTCACCTTTTTATGGCTGTGTAATATTCCATCATATATAGTGTATATACCATATATTATATACACATCATATATATATATACCATATTATATATGCATATATGTCACATCCTCTATCCAGTCATAGATGATTGAGACATTTTTGTTTTTCTGTTTTGATTTTTTCCTTCTTATAATATAGAAATTACAAATTCTTCTCCTATTTTTGATAATTATTTGAGATATTTACTCTTAACAGACAGTGAAATCTAGAATTAATATCACAATTCTCTTTCTGAACAATATAAGAGCTCAATAACACTCAAGTTGAAACACCTTCCTACTTACATGGCATTATTATCAAATATTTCAGTCCTCCTTTTTATATAAAAACTAGTTATTATTTTTGTTGTTGTTATTATTATTATTTTAAACAGAAGAGATTTACTTATATTAATCTAATGTTCAATATTTCTACCTGGGACCTCTTTGAACTTCTTCCTAAATTTCCAGGTTAACACGAGTATCTAATGTTAAATGACTTCATTTAGCTGGCCCAAGGTATGCTGACCAGAATACAGTGCTAATATTGGCATTTACTTCAGAATAACCTTGCCTACTGTATTTGCTTACAGGTCACACTCATTTTTTAAATCTTTTTTTTTCCTCTTGAGGAAGAGGGTGGGTGCTTGAAGATTTCTCTTACTTTCTGAGAACCCCTCAATGCCCTCAAAAGTATTTTTTATATAGCACATAGTTGGTGTATGCTGGGAGAGCACTTCTGGATATCTGTCTGTGTTATCGTCAAAAGCTATTTCTGTTCTTTTTCAAAACTGGAAAGGATGAGAATTATAATGGCCAAAGAGGAACTCTAAGAGATGGTAGACTATAGCTGTGATCCCATTCTAGGTATGGACTCAGCGGCTCTATTTGTGTTCTCATATTTGCTACTAGGAATATGCTGGACCATTTTCCCTGCTTTCTTGGGCAGGGTTGGGGGTGAGTTCAGGCTGGCCTGGGGGAGAAAAGGACCAAACCCGATTGTCGAAGGATTCTGCAAACTGTGGCTTGGAGCCTGCTGAGATATTAGCCATGCTTGATAACCCTTCTCTGCAGGCTTGGCTCTGGAGCAGGTGTGTTTTCAAGACAGCGATGACCGCAGGTGTGAGTGACATGGGCAGACAAGTGTGAGATCTGAAAAACATGGGCTGCAGGGGCATGACCAGGTGTGTCAGGCGTTCATCTGGCCACTCAACTCCAAGGGGCTGGCCTCTCCATGCTGGAAACTGAGTGGAGTGGGCAACAGAGGGAGAGAGCACAGGTCCTGCCGAGGTGAAATGAGGAAGGAGACTGAGGAGGAGAAACCGGAACCCCCCCCCCCATACTCTAAATACTCAAGGGGGCGCTAAAACTAGAGGAAATTAAGGCATGGTGGCTTGGTTGAGAACAAAAGTACAAAGAACTGGACAAGAAATTGATTGTGTGCGAATAATCAAAGAACGCTAAGAAAACAGAATGAGGCAGAAATGCTGGAGATGTAAAGAGACTGGAGCAGGATCAAATCTAGTGCTTTCAACCCAGGACCCTACCTTCAGCAGCAGGAGAAGCTTTTGTCCCTCGGGAAGGCGTGCCTTTAAGTAACACTGAATGAGTAACCAGAAAGATGCCTCATTTCAGATCTATTTCAGTTCTCTTATTTACGAAGAAGAGAGCTCTAGGTGTTGTTATTGTGTCTTTAGCACCTCTCTGACAGGTGCTGTTTTCAACTTTTTAACAGAAAGAACATTTGGCAGCAAACGTACCCAGCCAGAATTTAGTGACGTTGTTCATTTTCAGTGAATGTGTTTATTAGTTTTTTTATTATTTTTTAGGCTCCTTAAGTGATGCACTAGTGTTAACCTTAAAAATAAAATCGTCTGTTATTTTACCAGCAAATATGGGTTTATTTGGGAATGGCAGAGAGTTGCAATGTGGGACATACGATCTGTGGCAAAACCATAGGCAAGTCCAACAAAGGAGAGAAACATTATTTTATGGAGAAGAAGGATGGAATTGGAAAGGGTTATTTTGAGGGAGGGTACATTGGAGAAAAGTAGTAAATATCTTGTAGAAGATTCAGTGTATATCCTTTCAGGTTGGGGCCTGTAATTGATCATTCTTTCCCTTTGATGATTCTTTTATTAGGTCTGTAATTGATAATTCTTCCTATAAGTGACAGTGAGTGGCCTGGGATTCCCCCTTTTAGCATCTGGACTCCCACTTTAGTGAGGTTTAGACCTTTATTAATTTTCACATATCATATAAGGTTTGCTTTTACAGTAAGATTAATTAAGTTTTTTTTAAAAAGTGAGTCGATTTAAGGAAAATTATTAAGTAAAAATAATATGGGTGATAATTCTATGTAGTGCAATTATGAAGGTGGTATAAGGATTGCCAAGGATTAGGAACATTAATCTGGTATAATTCTCTGATTTTATGGTTCATGCCTGGGAGACATAAAGAAAGAGGAAATTACCTTTCCCCAGTCACACATCCCATTAGTATCAGAGCAGGGATTATAACCCACATCTCCCAGCCCCCAATCTGTAGCCCCATCTACCAACCCAGGCTCTCGCTCAACTTCAGTAACAGTGAAAAGGACAGTGCTTGCCCCTCACGTGGGAGGCAGAGCCAAGAGCTGGAGTGCCAATAAAAGAGGCTAGCATGATATTAATTGAGATTTTATGCAGTGGCTTTTTGGTTTTTGCTGCCAGTTTGCTTCCTCTCCTGGCCTTCTCCTGCTCTACTCAGTCTCATTGGGCCCTTTTTTCTGTGTTCATTTCCTTAAGAAAGAAACATGACTGTTATTAAGTTTCCAAATTCTGGTGCTCTTAGAAAAAAATGGATGGGCCAGAATTTTAGGTGGTTGAAGAAAAAGATTCTCCCTCTTCCTGTCTCCCAACTAGAAAAGCTTCTCTTCATTTAGAACTGTTGAAAAATGGAGGAAAAAAGATACATCGCTACAGACTGATAGGGTCTGGGAAAGGAGTTTCTGGACTCTGACTCCCAGACAGAAGAAACCCTTAAGACTTCAGATTCCAGGTGGGTTTGTGGGATCTGAGAGCAGAGGATCCCCACTCCTGTGGCAGAGCTATAGGGAAGCAGCAAGGCCCCAGAGGTGAAATGGCTGCTTGATTTACCTAGAGAGGTAAGGACGAGGAAGATATCCAAGAGACTCCAGAGCCCCAACATGACATGGAATTCAAGGGGAGACTTGCTGATAAAGGAGACTGGGCAGAGGGGAACGGGGGGGGGGGGGGGGGTCGCTTGGCAGTAAATTGCAGGGAGAGGTTACTGAGGACCAGAAGAGATGAGGATTTCAATGGATGATTGAATTATAAGGGGGAAAAAGTTACATCGCATGGATGATTTGATGGATTGAAGTTCACATCTGATTTTAAAAGCAGGAAAGGGGGTGCCTGGGTGGTGCAGAGTTAAGTGTCTGCCTTCAGCTCAGGCATGATCCCAGGGTTTTGAGATCGAGTCCTGCATAGGGCTCCCTGCTCAGTGAGGAGTCTGTTTCTCCCTCTCCCTCTGCTGCTCTCTCTCTCTGTGTGTCAAATAAATAAAATCTTAAAAAATAAAAACAGGAAATGGGGTGTGTGTGTGTGTGCGCGCGCGTGTGCGCGCACTCAGAATAGAGAGCAATTAGTTGCTAAATCTGTGATTTAGGTGGACTCTTAGAGGAGAAATAGGATTCTAAAACAAAGGTTGAAGAAAGAATAGACATGTAATCAACCAGGACTTTTCCTTCCTTCCTTCCTTCCTTCCTTCCTTCCTTCCTTCCTTTCTCTCTCTCTCTCTCTCTCTCTCTCTCCCTCTCCGTAGAGGGTTCATTGATTTTCACTGGATAAATGGGGACACTTCCTCAGGGAATGGGACAGGTTGTCTTGACTTAGGTGAGTAGAGAAACTTTCTGACTCTTGGTTTAGCCTCTCTGGACACAGTTGCAGAGTGTCTGAGAGGTACAAATGAACCTAATGCCTGATGCTCCCTCTCTTTCCCATTCTGTGGTCTCTGCAGAGAAAGGGTGATTTTTTTGGACGTTGATGTGGGAATAGATTATAAAGTCATGACGTATAAAGACTTCAGAGTTCAGCAAGCTGGGACTCAAATGAGTGGGAATGATAACCCTGTCTCATATGATTGTTGGGAGAAAAAATTACATAATAATAAACCTAAATCCTGGGAAGTAGTGCCTGGCAGAGAGCCAGACCCCAGTAGCAATTGAGTTTTCTTCCCTTTGGTCCCTGTGAAGAGAGGCTTTTTCTCCCCTCTGTACCCCTCACCATGTCAGTCTCGTGCCACATCCACAGAAGGGGCCATGAAGGATCTTTCTGGCTCTGGCTTGCTCCAGTTTGAAGAATGTGTCCCTCAAATGCAGGCAAGGAAAATCAGCATCGGGCTGTCTGTTGGCTGTTAGAACAGATCAGAGCAAGTTTTCTCTGCAGCAGTGCAGTTTTTCTTTCTTTGGCTGTCAGTCAGCACAAAAGTAATCCCAGGAATCAAGGCACTGAAAAGTGAATTTCTGGCTGAACTGATCACAGCAGCCCTGACATCACATAGCCACTGCTTTCCGTAATCAAGGCCAGAGCTTAGTGTATCCACCTTGTGTTCCCTTGTGAAATTCCAAACGCTGTACCTGACTGTAACATTTCCCCTAATTGATGCATGTTTGCTCTGGGAATTACATCCTGTTTGATTAATTTGTGGTTTGATATCCCCCCTCCCTGTGCTGTGATTTTCACGGACAGGGCTGTTCTTTTGATGCTTTGCGTGTGGTGAAAGGAGACGGATCTATGAGCGTGGAGCTGGGTCCTAACGCCAGCCTCCGCACTTCAGGGAAACTTCTGTAGGAAAAGACCCAGGGGGGACTGACCCTGTGCCTGTTGCTGGGACATCTTCACTTAGTGTTCAGAAGGGAAAGAGGGTTAACATGGAGCATCAGACAGTGGGTTAGACAGTTTTTGTCCAGGATTAATAGCCACTATGTGTTCTATTTTTAAAATGAGGAAATGAAGGCTTAGGGAAGTACAAAACCCCGCAGGCAGTGGAGATTTTGTTCGAGTCTTATGTTCTTTTCTCTTCACCAACTTTCTGGGGGAAAAAAAAAATAGATGAGAAAAATTTTGTCAACACTTAAGAGTTTTTGTTTTTAAAAAGAAAAATCTTGGGGCGCCTGGGTGGCTCAGTGGGTTAAGCCTCTGCCTTCGGCCCAGGTCATTATCTCAGGGTCCTGGGATGGAGCCCCGCATCGGGCTCTCTGCTCAATGGGGAGCCTGCTTCCCCGTCTCTCTCTGCCTGCCTCTCTGCCTACTTGTGATCTCTCCCTCTGTCAAATAAATAAATTAATTAAAAAAAAAAAATCTTGTTGCCACTCTTAGCTCTTTGGTGTGTTTTCTTGCTGTCTTTTTACCATTCGCATATTTTTGGATACAGTCTTATAATTGTATAGGTTGAAACATTATACTGCAAGCCCTTAAATAATTACCTAGAACTAGCTTTGCTGGCATTCTCAGAGTGAAACGTTTTGCCTTGTTTATTGAATGCAAGGCGATTAGTTAAGAAAACTCTGTTCCTGGAAACTGGCTGTGGAGTCCTGGCAGAGCCTGGAGTGTGTTGCTCAGTACTGACTCCAGGATAGAGACTGATGCCGTGACAGCGGGACAGTCCGGTCATTTGTCTTTCTTTCGAGGATTCCCAACCACAGACTCTTTCACACTCCTCTTTCCTGGATTTTTTTCAGTAACTTATCTTGTGTTCCGCTTCTATTTCATATGTTTGTGTCTCAGCAAACATCTCCCTTTCCCTGCAGGTAGCAGAAACCCTGTGACTCTGGCAAATGAGTTTAACTGGTTTTTGCTTCAGTTTCCCCAGGTATAACCAAAGGGGATAATAACACTTATCTTTTGAGACTGGCAGGAGGAGTCAGCAAGATAATGCGGGTGTTGTGCCTATAATGGCATCTACATGTGCTATGAGAGGACCTTCAGGATTCACTCCTGGTTCCCTGGCAGTGCAAGGAGTCCCAGTCCTATCTTCTCCCAACCAACAGCTGTTTTCGTGCTGGAGGTGGGGTAAAGAGGGCTAGAGTGGAGCCTGAGAAGGTGGAGGAGGGGACCAGCCCCTCCAGATCTGGCACTGACAGAACCCGGGGATGGCTGAGTGCACGACGGACCAGGAAGCCGGGGCAAGACTGGCTGATGGTCCTGTATGTTCCCACTGCCGAGCGAGGGCCCTAGGAGCCAGTGCTGGAGATGGGGCCGTGAGTGGGAAGCAGAGAAGGGCTGCAGCATGACAGCACACCCAAAGGGCTGGTTCTGAGAATTGGCGGGGAATTGCACACTGCCCCCTCCACTCTAGGAGCCGCCTGCACGAGCCCTGGCAGGGAAGGGAGTCTTGGGCATTTACCTGGCAGGCCCTGGGCCTTGTCTGACTTTGGCATTTGTTGCTGAAGACCAGTACTTCAGCAAGGGCCCCGGTGATGCCTGGGCACGCCAGCTGCCCCCGTCCCAGTTCTCCAACCTGCTGTGGTACTCACGGGGCTGTGAGGCCTCCCTGGTCAGGGCCAGACTGCTTCCAGGATAAGAAGGAAACTTATCCGAATTGGTCAAGAGCTTAGAAAAAGGAGAAACAACCATGCTTGGGATTCTTTGGGACATTCATGCTAATGCTTTGGTCAGGAATAAGAGGTTCTGAGCTTGAAGAGAATTCTCCCCTATACCTAAACCTAAAGATAAGCAGGGGCCCCTGGACATGGAGCGGAGCGTCGAGAGCTCTTGTAACCCTAACCCTGCCCACCCAGAGTACGGTGGGAGCTTAAGGTGGGGGAGAGAGTGGAAGAGGAAGGACCACCCTGCCCACAGGGGGCTCACACTGATTTGTGAAGCCAGCAGTCGGGTTACGGATATGCTGGTTTGCCTAGAACAGCCCCAACTGTATGCCTCTTACTCCTGCATACCTTTTAATAGTGACCAGTTTGATTCAGGGTTTTCTCAACTTGAAAAATAAGTTAATGGTCACCCTGCTAATATTAGTAAGAAGGTATTACAGGTGAATATTCTGAAGGAGGATAAGAATACTACAAATGCTGGGGCGCCTGGGTGGCTCAGCGGGTTAAGCCTCTGCCTTCGGCTCAGGTCATGATCCCAGGGTCCTGGGATCGAGCCCCGCATCGGGCTCTCTGCTCAGCAGAGACCTGCTTCCTCCTCTCTCTCTTTCTGCCTGCCTCTCTGCCTACTTGTGATCTGTCAAATAAATAAATAAATAAAATCTTTAAAAAAAAAAAAGAATACTACAAATGCTCCAAGAGCTTGGGCAAAGAAGACACGCTTCTATTTAGGGAAACTCAGACTGCCTGAAGAAGGACTTATAGCATCCTAGGGAGGGATCACGGTGATGATAGTCAGGATTTGTGTGGCATTTAACCAAAACAAGGACTTGACCTTGTCTGATATGAACACCACTGGTGACAGACCCTTATGATGAAGGTCTGCCCCGTTAGACCTCTGGTTTCTTGCTGTACCCCAGTGCCTTCCTGATTCCATTGGCCGGTATGGCAGGCTGGCATGTACCGTCCTCCAGACACTCAGTATAACGCACTGTCCTTCATGTCTTAAACCAGTTAGAGCGCTGCAGAATGGGAGGGGTGGAAGGTGGTGCTGAGAGATGGGGGATGGGTTGTGTGAGATGGGGGATGGGTTGTGTGTACAGCCATCATCCCTGGTGAGCTGGGCCATTAGATCTGCTCACAGCTCCTGTGATCTGGGCCATTTGTTTGTCTGGACATCAAAGATAGTCAGGGTTCTCGTTGATGAAGATAAGAGGAGAAAGCAAAGTAAGCATTGTTTCACTTAATACAAATCGAAAGTGCCCAGGGGGGAAGTAAATATATTCTATGGAACAAGAAAGGTCACGTCATGTTCTCTGAGAAGGAGGGGAAGGAGAGGAAGCAGTAAGTCACATCTCTGCCAGGCAGGTCTGGGGAAGCATAGAAGGATAATGGATGATGGAAGAACTCAACCTGTTGTTGGTTTCCCTAATGCCTTTTTATGCAGTCAGTTGTTCTTTCAGTTGGTCCATCAGTGAGCACATACCGAGGACCTACTATGGGCCAGCACTTGGAATGGGTATAGAAGATACCCAAGCCACAGTCCCTTTCATCAGTGGGCTCCTTCTCCAGCTGGGAAGATGAGTAGACTATGCCAGCCCTGTCTTCTGCAGCCACTATTAACTGTAGGCTCAGCCGTGCTCAGTTTCTGGTGCAGTACCCATCAGGCAGGCAATATGAGGAAAGGCTCAGCCCCTCCAGCACACAGGGAAAGGGATTAGTTGTGTCGCCAACGGCCTGTGATCCTGTGTGCTTGGAGATTACCCCAGACCACAATTTTCCCTTTAATTAAAGACTATTCCCAGCCCCTCTGAGCTCCGCTTAGGATCGGCTTCTATTTCAGCCAGAGCGTGTCTGTAGAGGCAGTGTGACTCACGGGACAATACGAGGGCTCACCTTCTCTTGAATTTCTTTACTGTTTTTTAATCCATTCTCTAGCAAGAACGATCTCCTTTCACGTGCATGGGTATCTGTTTCACTTGTGTCCTCTTCTCCATCCTGAAGTTTTACAGACAGATTCTTTTTTTCTCACTTTCTCTGTGAACCGGAGGAGTCAGACATGTTGATTAAAATTTGATATTATCTTTGCTTCTCTTTAGAGTAATGTGATTGCTTGCCATACCCAATTTGTTAAGTTCTGCAACTTTTCTTGATTAACTTTTCAGGTTTATATCATGACGACACATCATGTTCTCAATGATTAAAGAAAATTCATTTCGGTTATTTTAGGGAAGATTTCACTTAACTCTACAAATATATTGCATTTTTTCAGTAAGTTAGCAAATGGGGGAATGGATAAGCTGCAATATGACTGAAATGATTTTGGCCCAACTAAGATGTTTGGGACACAAATCTTGGATCCCGTTCCCTCGTTTGAATGGCAGACTATAAGTGGAGGTTTGAATGTTGCCTCTGTAGTAACCATAACTTCTGAATTCCCGGTCAGGACAGGGGGTCTGGAAGAAGAGACATTGTTGGTCCTGCTTATTATAGTTATTTTTATTTAAAATAAAAATTATATTTCTTTAAGCAGGTATTTCTTTATGAAAAATAATTCATTGTTATGTGAAATCGAAGCCTTCCTGGAAAATTCTCTTTTCAGGGTCACCCCTGGGAGATCACTACTCTCTCTCTGCACACTTCTTATTCTGTCCATAGCCTGGCAGTGATGAAGTTCCTTAGGATTTTTCTTTCTTTCTTTTTTTAATTTTATTTATTTAGTAGAGAGGGAGAGAGAGAGAGCGCACAAGCAGGGGTAGGTGCAGAGGCAGAGAGAGAGAATACACAAGCAGACTCCCCGCTGAGCACAGAGCCAATGTGGGGCTTGGTGTGGGACTCAGTGTGGGGCTCCATCTCATGACCTTGAGATCAGGAATGAAGCCAAATCCAAGAGTCAGCCGCTCAATGCACTGAACCACCCAGGTGCCCCTTCTAGGCCTTTTTTTTAAGGTTCTCTTCTATCCTCTCCCCTCCTCTGTACTTACTCTTGGACTAAGCAATCTTACACATGTGGCTTCAAGTATCATCTGTTTACTGATGTGAGAGCCATTTATCTTTAAAAAAAAAAAAAAAAACTATAATTGCCCTGCATCCTAACACCTTCCTATTGGAGGGAAAACTCCGTAGTCTGTCTTGATAGGGTGGGACGTTACATGGGATATGGTGGGATGTTACGCTTTTACAGTAGAAGCTGGCTGGAAGCAGGATAGGGTTCTCCGCTATGCAACTCCAAGGGGTTCTCACTCCCTTTATAAAAACCCTGAATAGTTATACACCGCATAATTCTAGTGAGCACTAGCTACACTGTGGTCTGTGAACAGCTGAGTTCTGTAAAGTTCCAGGATGTATCACTTGCTAAAGGCTGAATGAGTCCTTACAGATTTCATACGTTGAAATTTAATCCTCATTGTTATGATATTTGGATGTTGGGCCTTTGGGGGGTTAGTAGGTCATGAGAATAGAACCCTCATGGATGGGATTAGTGTCTTTATAAAAGAGACCCCAGACAGCTCTCTTCTACCTTATAAGATACAACAAGAACATAGTCATCTGTGAACCAGAAAGCGGGCCCTCGGTAGATACCGAATCTGCTGGTACCTGGATTTTGGACTTCCCGGACTCCAGAATTGGGAGGGAAAAATAAATCCAGTTGTTTATAAGTCAACTAGTCTATATTATTTTTGTTGCAGCCACCCAGACAAACTAAAGTACCGTCAACCAACACCTGAACGTGTGCTCTAGATTTGAGCGATTCTGTAGCCTTGAGGAGAAACTCTGCCCAGCTGCTTCCTGACAACTAGGTTATGGATGTGTGACTTAAACTTGGCTAACAGCGTGCTCTGACCTATTGCTTCCAATATCAACAAAGTGATGCAAAGATGTAAGGCGGTGGAGAAGGCAGTGGTGGGATTGCATGGCCACCCGACCCAGGATCTAGCAGCAGCAACAGTGTCATCTAACACTTGTCTAGCAGGAGTGGTGACTGGCAGTTAGGCCAGTGGTGGTATCTTGACAAGCCTGACGCTGCACTAGCTTGGATGTGGTTTCTGCTGCTGATCTTCTTTACTTCCTGCCCATGGAGTGAGACCAGTTTTAGAGCCTTTCTGTTGATTCCGTGTCCTCCCTGGTTTATCTTTTAGTGAATTGCTTTATGTCTAAATTAGATAGACTTGCTTTGCAGTTGAGA
This sequence comes from Enhydra lutris kenyoni, assembly GCF_002288905.1. NCBI lineage: Eukaryota > Metazoa > Chordata > Mammalia > Carnivora > Mustelidae > Enhydra > Enhydra lutris. The sequence goes on along the minus strand of NW_019154106.1, from coordinate 43,881,054 downwards.
GCCTTGTTATAGAAATTGGTAACAGAAAGAGGCATATTATGTGGGTGTATTTGTTTTCTGTTGGTGCATAGCAATTCCTACAAACGTAGCATTTCAAATAACACATTTATTATCTCACAGTTTCTGTGGATTAAAAGTCTGAACAATTTTGAAATGGAATTAGTTTCTTGCTTTAGGGTCTCATTAGGCTATAATACAGGTGTTGGCCTGAGCTGAGGTCTCATCAGAGGCCCAGCTGGGGAAGAATCTACTTCCAAACTCCTATTCAGGTTGTCAGACAGAACTGACTTTGTTGCAGTTGTAGAACTCTTGGAAGATTGCTTCCTCAAGACCAGTGGAGGAGAGGAAGGGCAAGGGAAGATGGGAGATGGAGGAGAGGAGAGAGAGAGAGAAAGTGAGCTACTGCCAAGTTGTATGCGTATATACACATCTATGTATATTATATATCATGTACTTAATAGTATAATCATGAAGTGACAGTCCATCATCTTTCCTATATAAGGTAGGCATTAGGGGAGTGGCATCTCATCATCTTTGCCATGGTCTGTTGGTTAGAAGTAAGTCACAACTCTTGACCACCCTCAGTGTTACACAAATATGTGAACACCGAGTGGTCATTGGGGCCTCACCTTAGGATCTGTAACAGTAGGGAAGATGCTTTTGGCTCTTATGCTTGTCTGGGATTGAAGACATTGAAAACCTGTTAGTATTCAAGGATGGAAAACTTGGGGGCTCACCTCACTATCACCTGTAGCCGTTTGTAATGATGTAGCCTCCGAAGGTAAGGCCTTGAAGACCGTCTTGCCACTCTTAAACAGTGGCGTAATGGAATGGAATGGATTTGGAAATGGAATGACCACTTCTGAAAGCACTTGCATTGCTGATGAAAGAGAATGACATGTTAAATTCTAAGTTTTGGGTTCAGACCTTTTTTTAGAGCATACTCATACAGTGCTCTCAGATTTACCTGGGAACTTAGGACTGTGCTTTAAAAAATTATCTTGAAGAGTCACAGGGCAGAAACCGTATTCAAGATGGCTCTGTGAATTGAATATGCATCAGCTGTTATGTCACAGTTAAGGCACTGATCAGTGAAGATTGATGCTCTGAGTGTTAGAAGGGGATATGTGGGAGGATTCAGAAAACTTGGAATTGCCCTTATTATCTATCAGCTACTGTCCTCCTCTGGCTCATCAAACCCTTTCCTTCTTGTCCTAGGAGGCTATTTCTGCTCTACTTTTAGATTTTGAAAGAGGAAAACTGTCCTTGTATGCCACCACTTTTTATTATAGGCCATGTAACTAGAGTTAGATCTTAACATAGCTCCAGGGAACAATTACAAATCAAACCTGGGAGGAGATATGCTTACCCCTCCCCTCCCCAACACACAGGCACATTCAAACGCGTATGCGCGCGCGCGCGTGCTCACACACACACACACACACACACACACACACACACACGCCCAAGGTATCAGCTCATAAAAAATCCAGTCTTATTTTTCTTGCTTCCTCTGACTTATTAAGGTTTTAAAAAATAACTACTTGATAGTGGGGAGAGTGCAAGTGAACAAGCTTCCCCATATACAGGGAAAGGGTGTTTAAATTTGCATAAACCTTCTGGATAATTTGGTAAAATGCATCAAACAATTTTAAAATGTTTATACTCTTTGAATTAGTAATTCCGTTTCTAAAAATAAATCCTAAGGACATAATAATGCAAATGTGTAGAGATTTAGCTACAATAATGTTCATCATACTATTAAAATAGCAGAAAATTGGATAAACCTAAATTTCCAACAGATAGACATTAGTTGAATAAATTTTGGTATATCTGTGCAATTGAAATTCTTTACAGCTATTAAAATATTATAATATGGAAAAATATTTATTGACACAGAAAGTCTATTTTATTTTTAAGATAATTCAACAGGTTATAAATCGTATGTACTGTATGATTTCTTATATTTGAGTCTGTGTGTGAGTGTGTGTGTATGTGTGTATGTGCGTGCATGAGAAGAGAGAGAATGAGAGAGAGAGAGGAAGCTTGAACATATTCACACCAAAATGTTCACAGTAGTTATTTTCCAAAAGAGGAATTATGAGAGATTTTTATTTTCTGGGGTTTTTTTCCCCCCATATGTTTATTTCTAAATATTCCCAGGGATTTTGAACCACTTTTGTGTAAGAAATAAAAATAACTGTAGCTCCCCTAATTCTCATTCTGTCAGATGGGTGATCAACCCATTCTTCCTCTGATATCGTGTAGGGCGGGAGGAGAGCCTCGCTGACACTCATTTCATCCAAGATGCTTACTTTACAAATGAGGAAATAGAGGTCCACAGTGGGACTCCCAGAACATATGGAAGAAAAGCATGCCAGAACTTCTAAAATACAAAAGGCCCAACAGAGACAATTTCAGCTTGTGGTTTTCAAAGTATGCTTTTAGATCTTGAGGTGTCAGGGGAGTTGCGTCAGGAACTGTGTAGGTGGGAGCGGTGGGCACGGAGGTGGTAGGGGAGCCTGGCCCACTTTGATACCCTAAGGTGAGTGCCTTCAAAAGCAGTTCCATTTTGTATTAGCACTCTCCAGAGAAACCAAATTAGTAGGCTATATATACATATAAGGGAGATTTATCTTAAGGAATTGGCTTACATGATTATGGAGGCTGAGGAGTCCAGAGCCAGGAGACCCAGTCTGAGTCAGAAGCCCCAGAGGCGGGAGAGTTGATGACGTCATGTTTCAGGTCACATCTGAAGGCCTAAGAACCAGCAGAGCCAATGGCGTAAGTTCCAGTCCAAGTCTGAGGCCAAAGGCAGGAGAAGACCAAGACCCCAAAGCCAGTTTTGCAGAAAAATAGAATTCTTTCTTTCTTAACCTTTTCTTCTATTCAGACCTTCCGCAGGTTGGATGAGGCCCACCTCCCCTGGGGAAGGCCCTCTGCTTTACTCAGTCTACCATTCGAATGTTAATCTCATCCAAAATCACCATCACAGACACACCCCTAAATAACATTTAACCAAATACCTGAGTGCCGTGTGGCAAGTTGACACATAAAATTAACCATAATGTATATTTAGTGTTTTATTTGCTTTAATTGTGGAAGAGCACAGTGTTCTTTTGCTTCCATGAGTTAATATGATCTCCAGCTGGTATCAGATAGGATGCTGTAGATTGATAGTCCTGGTAAATCTAAATAAAATATCTTATAAAGTGGGAATTGACTTGCAGCCCAGATGTGGGACAGTCTTTAGGCATTATTCAATCAGGCCTTCAGTTGGGTTTCTCGGATACACTCTGAACTTTCTTCTTTTTCGTTGACTGATTTCTTTCTCAGTCTGGCTTTGCTTATGATCATTTTCTTACTTACTTAGAGAGAAAAACAATGCATTGCCCTCTACCCACCCTGATTTGTCCCCTGTGCTAACAACCAAAAGGATTCTTGATACCCACTCTGATTAGACCATCCCAGAGCCAATCACTGTAGCCACTGGAATGCCATTGACCATTTGGTTTAGGCATCATTTTGAAAAAGGGTGGATGGTGTTACTTCGACTGGCTTAGACTGGCAGACTGTGGTCCCAGGCCAAATTTCTCCTGCTGCCTGTTTCTGTAGTTTTATTGGGACATAGCCAGACCCTTTTGTTTACTTGTTGCCTATAGTGTGTTCATAAGAGAGCAACAGAATTAAGTAGTTACAACCATCTGGCTCAGAAAGCCTAAAATATTTACTATCTGGCACTTTACAGAAAAGTCTGCTGATCCCTGGCTTAGATTAATCAGGCCCCACACCTGGAGCTGGGTTAGAGTCAATCCTATCAAAACCTTAAAGCTGCTGGAGAACAAGGAGATTGGATAGAGCGGGGGAAGACCTCTCCTCTGTACTGTGCAACCCATTAGAATCATTCCTTTTCTGATGTTTCTGTTGGCTGGCAGTCTTCCAAGTTGGCCTTGTGCTGCCTTTCCTCACCACCATGGAGCAGGCTGTGTTCCAGAGATCTCTCACTCTGAGATCCTAGTTGGGGTTCATTTTATCCCTTAACTAGTTCCACTCTGGATCCACACCAGTCCCTTCCCAACTCCCCTTCCAATTCTGCCCTGTTCTACTCTGGGTCTTCTGTTATCCCAGGCTGCTCTGTCCCAATACCAGGAAGGGCTTGCTGAAAGAAGGTGAAGATGTCTGGAGTCACCAAGCCTTTCCTCCCCACAGGATGGCTCTGTCCACAGGAACCTTTCCCAAATGGCTACCAAGTTCCCAACTCTACCAAGTTGGCCAACACTTTGTTGCCAATGCTCTCACACATTCACATGTTCTTTTCTTCTCCCCAGACGCCGTTCCTGCCCTCTTATGGAGGTGACAGTAATGACTAATGTTTCTTGTAGAGTAATCTAAGCATGCATGTATGTATAATGTCTTATCTCATCATCTTCACAAACCTCTAAGTAGTCTTCTTCTCAGACACCCATATTAGGGATGAAGAAATTGAAGCTTAGCAGGAGTTAGTAATTTGCCTATAGTCACCATTTGATAAGTGACAGAACAGGGATTTGAAACCAGGTCTAATGGAGTCCACGGTTTTGAGTACTTAGTTGTTATACCATATTGCTTCTTCTTATTTTGTCCACAAAAGCAGCTACCTGTGGGATATTCATCTGGATCTTGTGTAGTTCCTTCCCATTTCTCAGACCATCAGGGAACCCAGAAAACTAAACAAGCACCCTTTTTCTCTTGAGTTCTAACATTGTCTTCTTAGCAGGATTCAAGGGTATTTAGGTGACTAAGTTAAATCTCCTTGAACTGGAACGTTGGAGAGCTTATAGACAACCAAAGGAGGGAAAGACAGTGGACCAGAGGTAGACTTTGGGTAATTAAACAAGTCCCCAAAGTCTGTCCTCATTTATACCCCAATATTCCCATCTTCTAAAAGGAGAGAAGCCCCAGCTTAGTGGATCCCAAGTAGGATTCCAGCTTTCAGAGTCAGATGGCTGTGGCAAGTCAGGTTTTCCAGAAAAACAGAACAGATGATATGGATAACATCTATATCTCTGTATCTATCTATGTAGAATACATAGGTAGGTATAGAATAATGTAATGATTAAGAGCATGGGTGTCAAGTTTAGATCCATAATTGAGTCTTATTTCTATTATTCTCTGGCTGTATAAACTGGCTAGATATCTCAATGCCCTAGGTCTTAATTTCTTTATCTTTAAAATGGGGGTAGCAAGAATAATCTCCCAGATGGGCTTATTGGGAAGACAGGGAGGTGAACCAGAGTCTTCTCCTTAGAGCTGGGCACATACTAAGTGCTTATTAAATGCTAGCCGCAATTAGAAGCCAAGTGTCCTCCTCTGTTAGCAAGGGCTCTTTCCAGTCTCTGGGCGCTGTCTTTGGTTGAGGTTGTCCACACCTCTCGTTCCCCACTACCCCCAGCTGACCGTGGGGTTCAGCTTTATACCACCCCTCAGTGTCTCCTCGAATTTTCTAGCCTTGCCTCTGAGCTCAGTCTGGGATTCTGATGACACCAGTTGCCCAGCATGGCTTCCATTAACTGCTGGCATTTGCCCTCTCCTCCTTCAGAAAGATCCTGTGCCCTGGGAAATGAATGTCAAAACACCAGACTTGTTGCAAAGGGCTTTTTTTCTCTTCACTTAAGAGCCCTCAGAGGTCAAAAGAAAATAGATTTAAATGTTTCCCAGTCAAGTGCAGGTCTCACAGGGCTCTACAATGGACCCACGGTGGGAGCTTTTTACACCTTCCCTAGCTTCTACCAGCCAGCTGATCTAATATTGACTTCCCTGGGGTCTGCCTGAAGTCATTGTAGTCAAGAATAGCAGAGTGCATCTTCCATTAGTTGTGATTAGTGGTTAAAACTACTTTTTTTTTCCTTAGAAGGTGAAGGAAAAAGGAGTTTCTCCTTGGAGAAGAAAATTGAGTGGAACATTTGTATCTTTTTTCCCTGGGTTTGCAAGATGTGATTCACGGAGTCAGCTCTCAATAAAACCCGTAACTGAATGGACAAATATCTGAAGATAAGTTCAAAGGAGGGGTACGGAGAAGTAAAGGATTCAGCCATAAATCATTCATAGGATTTTTCACATGAGCAGCATAGAAACAAGGCTGCCACCTTCTCAGAATCACAAGCCACCAGGGTCATGAGCAAAAGTCTCTCACCCCTGGTGTTACAGATGGGTAGACTGAGGCTCAGAGAAGAAGGATGCCCTGGGCTGCGTGGCTTTCTCCAATCCCAGGCTCGGAATCTCAGCGCTGCAGTAAACCAGCTCCATCACCCTGGAGGTTTGAACCTGACATGCGCCACTAACATTTTGTGAAGCTGTTTCCCTCCCTGTGAATATGTTAGAGCATTGATCGCCCTGGGTTTTTGGGAGGATTATTAAAAACAAACAGAAATGTGCCGGCAAGAATCCGACACCAGCATTTCACAGGTTGATAACAGATGTGTGTTGAATCTAGATCAAGTGTGCTTTTCTTTCTCGGCGGTGGCAAAGGGGATTATCTACTCTTTTGGATTACTTGTGGCACCTCACTCCTCTGCGAAATGCAGCTTGGTTTTCCTGGTGAGATCTGGAGAATTCACAAGTGCTCAGAACATTTATCAGTTGTTTGAGTCCGCGGATGATGGCCTGTTTATGGCGGTGCTCACAGCTGACCCGAGATGTGTTCGGGCTTGCGCACCATGTGCGGTCATAGCAGTGCTCACTGCCTGCGTCAAAGAAGGAAAGAGCTATCTTTCAATGTGTGGGTTTCCACAGTCCTGGTTTCCTCACCACAACCCCGGGAGGTGAGTAAGGCAGATATCCTTCTCACCCTGATTATCCAGGGTGATGAAATGATGAAACTTGAGATTTAGAAATTTTATTAGTTGTTCTTGGTCACACAGTAGTTAGTTGGGGAGCCAGGGCCTAAAACGTGAGTTCTTGCATCCCTGTCCAGAGGCTCGGCCACGACAAATGGAAGGACACAGAAGCTTGTGTGAAGCCACCCCTGGCTGGTGATACGTAGCTCTCCTCTGAAGGTCATTATCAGTGGACAAATCAAGCGAAATATAAACAGTCAATTGCATTTGTCAAGTGTATTTACATAACTGTCCAGTGTATTTGTAAACAGGGAGGCTAATTAGATTAATAGAACCCCACACATAGATGGTATTTTAGAGTTTCTGAAATACTTTCAGATGCATTATTTTACCTGATCTTAGAAACAGGTCTGAGGGCAAGTTTACTCTTCTCTTTATTCCCATTTACTCTTGCAGGAAATGAGACTCAAGAGTGGTGAAATGATTTGTCCAAGAGCATAGGGGCAAAAACATGTTGCAGTCTCCATCTGATACTGTTCATTCAATTCTGTCATCTTTCCACTAACCTAAACTGCATCCAGCAATATACATGTACATTATTTTTAGCAATTACCACCAAAACAGTGATTTATTTCATTCTTACCATGAGCCACACCCTGTGCTGGGTGGAGTGTGATGAGATCATCAATTAAAGAAGCCAATACACTAACTATGCAAACGGCGTTCGTTAAATAAATAATGCATAACTATGTCATTATTGTAAAAATGAGATAAATAACTACTAATTCTCCCCTTTCGTTTCCTGGTCTTATGTTTTCTTGGTCTTTAGTAGTATCTATTGGCTCCTTAATGGCTTCCTTCCAATATGTGCTTGGAGCCACTGATGGCTCAGTGCAAAAAGGGAGCATCCACTCTGTAAACCCGTTCAGGTTCTGCCTCCCCCAGCTCTGCTTCTGACATTCCTACTGCCCTGCGATTCGCCTGGTAGCTGGTTAACTGTGCTGTTGCTGTCCGTTCCCTTCATAACGATGGCCTGGCCTTGGTTTCCCTATCTCCTCCAGTTGTTAACTCCTGACTGCCCCTCTGGACTAATCCAGACCTCTGTTTTCCCAGTCTCTGTATTGGGGGTAATAACACCTATTTTCTAGGAGTCTAAGGAGGATTAAATGGGTTGACATGTATAAAGTAGTTCAAATACGTGCTCAGGAAATGCTAGCCATTCATATTTCTATTACAACCTTCATGTAAGTGATATTTCTACTTCATGCCTTTCCTGGGCGTTTAGACCCAGGCTGGGTGTTGCTCTCATCCTGCTTATCTGGGAGGGAATCTGGACAGGATCTGTGAGTACCATCAGCGCTACTACTCTTTCTAGAATGGGCCTACGTGTTGTGGAACAGCTCACACGTTGGTTAAGTGTCACCTCTTAACCTCTTGTTTTCAAAGCCCACGGAACCAACGCTGGGTTCTTATGCCCAAAGCTCCTAGACCCTCACCTTCCCCTTTTGCATTAGAGAGGTTTCCTAGAAACCTATTTGCCCAGGGCTTTCTCTTCTGGATCTCTTGGGTATAGCCAGCCCCTTGTAAACTTAGAGGACATTCCCCACCTCTGTAAGGCTGTTGGGGAGATGGGTGGTGGCGAGTGGACAGCTCTGCTCCCTTACATGGATTGCTTTTTGTAACACACCCGAGTTTATAAGGAAATGCAATTGAATCTGCCATTATGTTTAAAAAAATCAAGACACTCAGTTATGAAACATAGAACATATAATTAACTTTATTGAGCAGAACAAAGCATTTTATAAAAACTCACTCAGACTGAATTAATATAAGGATACTTAGCATAATGTGTATAGTTTAAATTACCGCCTACTAATCATCAAGCAGTTGAGTGGTAAAGTTGTTAGACTTTCAATTTGCAAACAAGTAGAAGAAGGAAGGGCCTATTTTTACTTTCCGATGATTAGACAGAGCATACATTTGCCCAACTGTGGTGTGGGTTCACATACAAAAGATAGGGATCAGCTCTGAGTCTTGACATCCCAGCCTGATGACGTTATCCTGCATGTCCTGGGTCACGTCCACTTTGGGCTATTAGTCAGTCTGGCTTCCTGTCCCACGTAGCACTACCTCCATACAGGAGATCGCCTCAACCCCACCAGGAGCAAAGCTCCCCATCCTCCTCCCCACCTCCCAAGATCAATTCTGATCCCAAATGAGACACATTTAAAGAACCATAACTTAATGACTCTAGCTAAGTGTGTGGATTCAGCTTCAAGTTACTCTCTCAAGTGTCTGTCTGTGTCACATTTGCCAACACCCTGTTGGTCCGAAAAGTCATAGGATCAAACTGAGATTGAAGGAGTGGAAACACGGACTCAGTCTCTTGGTAAGAAAAGCTGTAAAGTCATGATACAAAAGGCATGCGTAGTGGGATCAACTGGAGGAAATTTTGGCCATTTTTTTGCAATCTACCAAGATTAACTTGAATATCTGAAGAGAGGGTGCCATATTTTTAAAAGTTTGAGAACTCTGACTAGAGAGTATCAAAGAGCTTTTCTGAACGGTCTCTAAATTTGATTACTTTCATAATTCTGGACCTCACTAGTCCATTTTCCCCCACCTCCCTCTCTTCCTTTCCCAGAGTATCTGTCACAGTGTGGGGACCCGAAAAATCAAGGCCAATTAGTCTGGTCCAGGCCTGTGACCTAGTTCAGCATAAGCCTCCAATTCATGCATACAGTGGGAAACTTGTTAATTTATAGCTTGCCCCACTTTAAAAGTTCCAATCTTGAGCCAGATTTTATGTTTTTTTTGAACTGAGGTCTTTGATGTATAGGCAAGAACTTCGCATCTTAAATAAATAACAGGTCAAATTCATATTTAGAGACATGAACCAGGAGCAGCACAGTTTTCATTACTAAGACCTACTTTATGCCAGTTTCTAAATTAGAAGCCCTACCAGGGAGGCTGCTGGTTCCTCTGCATGACTTAGCCTCTACCTGTGTGTCCTCCGTGCCTGTTCCTCTGTTAACCCCACGGTCGGCTTAGCCACACTGAACCGCTTGCAGTTCCCCGAATCCCTGTGCTCTTCCTTGTCTCCAAGCTTTCGTTTTTGCCTTTTCCTCTGCCTGGAAGACCTTCTAAATGCTCTCCTGAGTCGTCTTCATCTGGATTTTTCATTCACGTTCTCAAGGCCCTTGTTCGTATGTTCCCTTCTCCAGCAAGTCTTACTGACTTCATCTACTGAGCCATGGTTGAACGCCCTTCCTCTGCGTAACCTTGACACTGTGTGTTTAACCAGTCAGAGCAATTGTAAATTGCTGGAAGTCCTGTGCCATCATTGCCTTTCTTCTTGACTCTGTTCCCCTCTAATTTGTGAGATTTGGGAGATGGGGACTCATTCATAGCCATGGTGACAGAGCTTGGCATACAGTAGGCAGATAGACATTTGTTGATTGAAATAAATCTCTTTGTTTCAGTCAGGAGTTGCCCTACTTTTCAGGGGAGAGAGCCAATATATAAGTTAATAATAATATTAATAGCAGCCAACATGTATTGAATATAGGACATTTTACTATATGCTCTACTTGCACTATCTCATTTAATCCACCTAAAAAGTCTATGAGGTAAGAATTAGTATTATCCCTAATTTAAAGGTGAGGGACACCTAGTTTTATCAGTTAAGGTCTTCTGACTGCAAGTATCAGTCACTCAAAACTAAAATGATTTTTTGAATAAGGATGGTTCACTTCCTCAGGGAACATCAAGTTTCCACAAATGACGGTCTGACCAGAGTGGGAATTAGCAGGTTAACAACTCTGTCTAGGATCCAGGCTCTTTAGAGGTCTTTGTTCTACCTTCCCCCTTCTCAGACTTGTCCTCGGTCTGACTCATGTCATGAGAACCATAGCTCCGGGCCTCACACTCACCCAGAACACATCTATTAGGTGAAGAGAAGAGTAAGGTATGTCTTTTTCCGCCTCCAAGGAAGTCCTCTGGGGTGAAAGCCCCGCAGTAAACCCTTCTCGTAGGGCATTGGCCATATCGCATCACGAGCTCACCTCTAAGCCAGTCAGTGTTTAGAAGAATGAGATTGCCTCTCAAGCTACACCTGGGAGCCAGGAGTAGAGACCCGAAAGGGAAGAGACCGGCAGTACTGTAAGCAAGTAATGTCCTACCAACAAGAAAAGACAGGATAGGGAGGATGTAGTTTCAGGGAAACAACTCTCAAGGTGTGCTAAAGTTTGCAAGTGGTGGAGCCAGTATTCAAAAAGCAGGCAGTTTGACTCCAAAGTTTGGATTTCTATATAAATTGTAGACTTAGCATGTCTATTTCTCTGAAGACCCTGCTAGGTTTTTAACCAGGACTACAATGAATATATAGATTAGCTTGAGAAGTACTAACATTTGGGCAATGTTAAATGGCATATTTATTTTTCCACTTATTTATCTCTTTACTTTTCTGAGCAATGTTTTGTGGATTTCTGTGTCTAGATTCTGTACATCTTTAATGAAATTTAACCTTAAGTTATGGTTTTTGATAATGATTATAAACAGCATTGTTGCTTTTTATGTCAACTTTTTTTTCAAAGATTTACTTATTTAATTTAAAGAGAATGAGAGAGCAGGCACGGGCAGGGTAGGGGTGGGGCAAAGTGGGAGAGGGAAAGGGGAAGGAGACTCCCTGCTGAGCAGGAAACCCAAAGCAGGGCTGGATCTCAGGACCCTGAGATTCTGACCTGAGCTGACACTAAGAGTCAGTTGCTCAACCTACTGAGCCACTCAGGTGCCCCTTATTTCAACTTTTAAGTTGCTTGTTGCTCGGTTATAGAAATGTCACTGATTTTTTATATTTGAGCTAATATCCTGTGACCTTACTGAGGTACTTTAAAAATAATTTTTGAACGTTCCCAGGTGTTTTCTACATAATGATGTCAGTTTCAGATAAGGACATTTTTCTTCTCCAAGCCTACATGATTTGTGTTTCTTTTTCTTGCCTACTTCAGTGACTAGGCCCTTCAGTATAGCATTGAACAGAAGTGATGAAAGCAGACACTCTATCTTAGGGACAGAGTCTTTAGCTTTTCACCATTAAATGTCAGAGTAGCCAAAGATCTTACACAGATGCTCTTTCTCAGTTTGAGGAAGCCGCATTCTGTTTCTGGTTTACTGAGACTTTTTATCATAACTAAATGTGGAATTTTGTCAAATGCTTTTATGTATCTGTTGACTCAATCTTACAATGTTTCATTTAGATTTGTTGATATTGATAAATTATACTAATTAATTTATGGATGCCGAACCAACCTTGCATTCTTGAGATAAACCCACTGAGTAAGGATATTTCATCCTTTTTATGGGATTTGATTTGTTAATGCTTTGTTAAGAATTTTTCTTCCCTGCCTATAAGGATTATTTTTCTACAGTTTCCTTTTCTTGCAATCTCGGTCATATTTTCGTGTTTGAGTAAATAATGGGGACCTCATAGAAGAAGGTGAGAGGTGTTCCTTTCTTTTCCACTTTCTGAAAACTTGGTATAATTTCTTCCTTAAAAATTTGCTGGATGCCAGAATTTGCCAGAGAAGCCATCTGAGCCCAGAGGCTTTTTTTTTTTTTTTTTTTAAATGTATGGCTGGGGGAAGGATTTAACTGCAGGTGAATATAGAAGTATTTAGATTATCTGTTTCTTCTTGAGTGAGCTTTAGTAATTTGTGTCTTCCAAGGAGCATGTCCACTTAATCTAAATTATTGAATTTATTGATATAAAGTGTTTAAAAACATGTCATCTTTTTAATAAGTGTAGTTGTGTCCTCCTTTTTCTTTTTTTGAAAAGATTTTTTTTAAATCCAACTTAGTTAACATACAGTGTATTATTAGTTTCAGGGGTAGAATTTAATGATTCATCATTTGTGTATAACACCCAGTACTCATAACAGGAGTGCCCTCCTTAATGCCCATGACCCAGTTACCCCTCCCTCCAGGATGGGTAACTTCCCCTCCAGGAACCCTCAGTTTGTTTCCTGTAGTTAGGGAACTTATGGTTTGTCTCCTTCTCTCTTTTTATCTTATTTAATTTTCCCTCCCTTCCCCTATGTTTATCTGTTTCTTAAATTCCACATGTGAGTGAAATCATATGGTATTTGTCTTTCTCTGTGTGTCCCCTCTTTCTTAACATTTGTCATTTACATCTTTTCTTTTTTCTTGATTAGTCTGCCCAGAGGTTTATCTATTCAATGATCTTTTCATAGAACCAGGCTTTGGTTTTATTGATTTTATCGATCATTTTTCTGCTTTTAATGCTGATGATTTCTGCTCTTATCTTTATTATATGCCCCTTTGAGTCTTGCTCTTTTTTTACTGGCTTCTTGAGATTAAAACTTAAATTATTGATTTGAGAACTTTCTTGATTTCTAATTAAAGTATCTGATACTATTTGTTTCCCTCTGAACAAGGGGTTGGCAAATGTTTTCTGTAAAAAGCCTGGTAGTAAATATTTTAGACTTTGCTGGCTATATATGGCCCTTGTTGACTATCTTATCTCTTTCCCACCCCCACCCCCTTTTCTTCTTTTTCTCCCCCACTTTTCTTCCTCCTCCTTCTGTTTTCTCAAATAATTAAAAATTGAAAAAAGCCAAAATAAAACATGTTGACCTCTGCATTAAGCACTGCTTTAATTACATAACACAAATGTGTTATATTTTCATTCAATTTAAAATATTTTCTAATTATTCCTGAGACTTCCTTTTTGACCCATTAGGAATCAGTTGTCTGATTTCCAAGTATTCAGGAATTAGGCATATTTCTTCCTGTTATTGATCTCAAACTTAATTTCATTTTTGTTAGAAAGCATGCATAGTGTGATTCTAATTCTTTGGAATGTGTCAATGCTTGTTCTAAGCTGGTTAGATCCAGAACATGGTCTTTCCTGGTGAATGTTCATGCATCTTTGAAAGGAATGTGTATCCTGTTGTTGTTCTGTGGAATGTTCCATATATAAATGTCAACTGGAACAAATTGGTGGATAACGTTGTTCAGGTTTCCTTTATTCTTATAGATTTTCTGCCTACCAGTTCTTCCTGTTACTAAAGGAGGGGTGTTGAAGTCCCAGCTGCACCTCTGATCTCTGTCTCCTCAATTCAAAGCTGAGCTTTGCTTTGGATTTCTCTCTCTGCATTCTGGCATGGGAATGCGCAGGGAGGAAGATGGTGTACTCAGAGCTAATCTCTCTTTCTCTTCTCTCAGGGGTCTCAGCCTCATACCGTCTGTTGTCTCATGTCTGAAAATCACTACTGCATGTATTTTGTCTAGTTTTCTAGTTGTTGATAGTGGGAGTGCGATTCTCATGGCGGTCCGTCTTTCACTGGAGGACAGGCAAGTCTCCCTGATTTGCATATTGAAGGATTTTGAGAATGGCTTCGTAAAGAGTGAGGAAGGGTGGTCTGAACTAGTGGGCATAAGCAGCTTCGCCAGGATCACCCAGTGAGCAGCACTATAGTTTGAACGTGATTCTGTGTTGGATCACAGCGAGGACCTGTCTTGTAGGTGGAGAATGGCACGGTCTTTGATTTTGAGTGGCCGTATTCTAGTGGTAAAGCCAGGTGCTACTGTGACAACAACTGCACAAAGACTGAAAGAGAAGGGCTATTTTTTGTTTATCTCTTGCTACTAGTGCCAAGGTGGCCTGGTGCTCACTCGGCCTCAAGTGGGTACTTACTGCTTACAAAAATATAGCAGAAACACAGAGGAGAACGTTTACTCTGTGTTTGAGGCAGATGGTGGAGGTGGAGATGTGGTCAGAGTATGTGCCTAGGATTCCACATCCAGAGGTCCAAAGTGGTCAGGTGGATTCAAGTGATGACAGGATTCCACTCGATACCTTCACACGTTGGCATCTGTGAGTCAAAGGACACATTTGGAAAATGTAATTCAGATGAGGAAACAGGGTTTTTAGAAAAGATTTTGGAAAAGACGGATAGGTCTGCACAGCAGCCAGAGTCTGTGGTGCTAGCCCAGCTGCCACTCGTCTGTCTTGTTCCTTTCTGTAAAGTGCTCTTCCTGATGTGGGTGAGTAAGGCCTGGCTGACGTGTCCTCTGCCCAGAGATGGGCAGTCACGGGCAGTCAGCTAGTGAGCGAACTGCAGCTCTAGAAGGTCTCTCTCTTTACCGTGGGGAGTCCTATGACTTCTTCTCAACACTATCTCTCATTTATTTCCCAGAGGACGTCTTGGCTTCTTGCCTGTCATCCTCACTACCTTGCTCTGCTCTATTAATGCTTATAATTTTCAGAGATGATAGTGCATAGTATTTTACCTGTCTAGCTCATTGTGTACTGGCACGTCCACACCAACACCTTTGCCACCCATGAAACCTTTTGGACATTGCTTAAGACAGACGTGCTTCAAGTGAGCAGGAAAAGCCTCTCTCTGCCTCCTGGGTCGGCCTCCTGGTTCTTGCCTCATCCTTTTAGAAGGATCTCATGGCACCTTCCAGTTCCGGCTGTTTTCCTGTGTCCCTGAGTGGTTATATGAAAACATCATCCTTCTGTACTGTCATAGCTGATGGGTTTTGGATCTTAGAGGAAGGGGCAGAAGTCCCACGAAGCCCCAGAGCAGAAATCACATAACATAGAAAACAGGATCCAAACTGGGAAAGAGAAGCTGCTGCCAAAACAAGCCAGAAGTGTAGGCAAAGAAAAGAGGTACGGGGGAGAGGGGGGTTGAATTATAGAAGGTAGGACAAAGTTAAGGGAAGGATGGAGATGATGAAGGACCAGCATCCAACTTAAAATCAGCTGAGTGACGTTTCCCTGCTTTTATTATCTTCCTAGATCCTTAAGTAAGCATAACTGACCTGTCCATCTTGGTCTTGTGCCCGTTGGCCATGGGGTGGGATGGCTCGGACTCTGCAGCCACTCCCGCAGTGTAGCCGGTGTTCGGTGTTTGGCTCCATGTCTGCCCAGTGTTCATTTCCTATTTCCAGCTCCATATTTCTTTTCTTTCTAGCATCCAGGGGTTTTGGTATCCTCTTTGTATTTCTTGACAGTATTTTCTGGTTCTCAACATCTGTCCCATACCAGGTCAGTGCCCTGTTCTAGTTTCAAGGCTGGATCCAAACCTCCCCACTCATCACTTGCACAGCTGGCTCTGTGTTTGTCCTTTCCAGACCTATCAATGCCTCTTTGAACAAAAGTCCAGACAGCTACTAGTGATCATCATTCAGTTTTGTTTTGTTTTGTTTTGTTTTATTACTTGTGATGAACCTGTGACTTGACAGAGAGGACTCCATTAAGGGTTCCGAGTGGGTGCAACTAGGAAGGGTGAAATGGGTAGGTTGCATCCATCTTCCCAAACTTAATTCTTGCAGGAAGGTTGTAGAACCATGGCTAAGGCTGGGCCCCCTAATACATCCCATATAGCCTCTAGGGTTTCTGTCTCTGGGGTTAAGGTTAATGAATCTACTAAGCTTTGAGGACACAGCCTCTTTGTTAATTGTGGTGTCACTATCCGGAGCCTCTAGGGGAGATTCTAGTTCATCTGATTAGTTGTAAATCTGCTCTTAATGAGGGGCACACAGGGTGATTGAAGGTCATGTATGCTTTGGGTAGATATATGATGTGAACTTAGTTTACAAATTGGAGCCAGCCCCAAATATTTCTTCCTTTCAACTCTTAAGTAGGTAGAGGAGGTAGCTTACTTTAAAATATGTTGACTATATCTTCTAATTAAACACTGAAAACTACTTTTTAATATATATTCAAAATGATAAAATAATTGCTAAATTATGCAGATTTTTATGGTGGGCTTGAAACAAGCCAATTTTTTAAAATTGGCACCTTTTCCTGATTCGAAGATGTTAATCACAGGGACCCTAATAGGCCTATCAGACTTCTTTAATGTATTCAGATAAAATGAGCAAAATCATTAAATGCCCAAATATTGATTTAAAGTGCTCAAGTGGTAATGAAATTTGGCTCTCTACTTGAGACAGGGCACACTGGCTGTATACTTTAATTTCGGGGAAACTGCTGAAGTGTGAGGCTGGAGGAGACAAACGGGAGGGGGTTGGGGAAAGAAGTTGAAGAAACATGAGCTACCAGCCAATGGACTAGAGTGAACCATTGTTTTGGACAGAGAGAAGTTAATCATCGAAAGGACCTTGTTAGCCCAGTAAAACTGCGTAGGTACCTGAGGTAAATGCTAACATAGAAGTCCAGATTGCCTTCAAAAGGGATGAGGAGAGGAGAACATGTCAGATGTTTTCATCACAGGGAAGTTGAGTCCATGCATAGCCATGACCCAAACACCCGTGTATTTGTTTTCTGGTGTTTCCATAACAATTTACACCAAATATTGTGGCTCAAAACAATGGAAATTTGTTCTTTTGGTATTGGAGGATGGAAATCTAAAATCAAGCTGTTGTCAGGGCTACACTCCCTCCAGAGGCTCTCGGGTAGAATCTGTTACTTTTCCAGCCTTTGGTGGCTGCCAGCTTCCTTGGATAGGGCTGTGTCACATCAGTCTCTGCCTCCGCCTTCTCTGCGTGTCTGTGTCTTCTCTGTTGTTTTAGAAGGATACTTGTCAATGGCTTTAGGGCCCACTTGGATAATCCAGAATGACCTCAATCCTAACTTAATCATATTGGCAAAGCCCTTTCCCCAAACACAGTAACATTCACGAGGCCTGGGGATCAGGATTCAGACACATTTTTTTAGGGGTCACCATGCAGCCCACTCCAATGCTTTATGCCTTTAGCGGGCCTTGTGCAAGTCCTTTAAGATCATGGTCTATGACACAAAGATGAGCCAAGTGGTATACTTCATGAAAAGTCGAAGGTCAGGGAAGAGCAAAGGTTGCATTCAGGAGATAGCTGAGGGAGTGTTTCTAGCAGAGAAAACAGGTCAGGCCTGGGCCGGTCAGGAAGGATAGCAGATGGTAGCCATCTGGGAGAAGGGGGCAGAGAGCAAGGGGTGGGGCGCTGTGGTGACTGAAGAGCCACGAAAGGCAGAGCCTAGCAGATCACATGGAATTCAGACATATCCTGAGGGTAAGAGGAAGTAGCAGAAAACTTTAATCTGAGAGAGATATAATATGTATCTTAGATGTAAGAAGGAGCCATGAGGGTAAGAAGACCAGCTGGGGACTCTTTGGGTGATGTGGCCTGAAGTAGCATGGTGGCAGGAGAACATGGAGACGAAGGTGGGCTTTATCATTGTTCAGGACAAAAGGTCAACAAGAGCAAGTGATTAATTGAATGTGAGGCCTAGGAGAGCAAGCAGCTGGAGTCAGGGCGACTCTAGGTGTCAGCCGTGGAGCTGGAAGACACCATGTGGGGCTGGACACCATAGGTTCTTCTTGGCTCCTCGCACGTTGATGGTGCTGTAGCTGCCACAGACCCTGACCTCACGTCCTCTCTCGATGGTCCAGGTCTCATCTGCAAGCTCACTTGAATCCCACCTGTCCTCTGTCTCTGTTTTAAGTATGTATCCCTTACTTTTGCTTCCATGGAATAGGGCTTTAATCCAAGCCTGTTCTGGGCTTCGTTATTTCTTTATCAGCATTAGTATCCTTGTAGAATTCTGTCCCCCTCCTCTTCCGTGAGTTTTGACAGCAAATACCTAGAAATAGCAGCTGGAAATTAGGAGGAACTGTAAGATCAGTTGATGATTCCTAGATCATGAGTCGAAATCTCCCTTGCCTTTGATTTCCTATTAAATTGAGCAATAGAATAAACAAAAATAGGGAAAGGCAAGCATTCGTGCTAGAAATTAGGGAAAGGTGACAGACATACAAAGTGCTAAAGACAAAAAGTGTTTTTGTTTTTTGTTTTTTAACTGATGAATCATTTATTTGGACAAGATGAAAACATCTCTACACTGTTTCCATTTATACAGTAAGTGGAGCATTTAAAAGATATTAGTTTTTCTTTTTTTTTTTTTTTAACAGAATTCATTTCAATCTGGTCTCAGGAACTGCTTCTCATTTTAGGATTCATGTTTTAGTAGGACGTATGCACCCATTACAACAGGGAGAGCAAGAAGAACTTGGTTTCTGGATCGTCTTTCATTATGATGGTGTCTGTACCAACATGTGGTAAAAACACTCTCTCTTCTCCTTCCGCATCCTCCTTCTGAAGGCAGTTTTGGTCTTTATGCGAGCCAGATCCTCAGAGATGAACATAGATCATCAACTTCATTATTAACCCCTCCAGTCAGAAATGGGATGTCTTTGTGATTTTTTTCATGAACTTTGATTTGATTACTCTGTGAACCGTTGGAGTGTCTTATCCTTTAACTTGAATTTAAAAAAAAAAAAAAAAAAAAAAAGAGGGGCACCTGGATGGCTCAGTGGGTTAAAGCCTCTGCCTTCGGCTCAGGTCATGATACCAGGGTTCTGGGATTGAGCCCCACATTGGGCTCTCTGCTCAGTGGGGAGCCTGCTTCCTCCTCTCTCTCTCTGCCTGCCTCTCTGCCTACTTGTGATCTCTGCCTGTCAAATAAATAAATAAAATCTCAAAAGAAGGGAAGAGAAGCCCACAAAACCTATTCTAAATAACAAAGTAGATACATTTAAGAAGATTATCTGAGAAAAAAAAAAATGACTGGGGGGAGGGGCATCACAAGCAGATTTTATCACTCCAGATATTCCAAAATATCTGGAGTAATGCCAGAAGAAAATTGAGAAAACAGAGGAAGGAGAGAGAGGGGAAAAAAAAAATCATGATGTAAAGAAATTTATCTTGAGATTAAAGGAACCTACTGTGCATGAGGCAAATTTTGTGAAAACAAACATCTGGATTTATTCTGGTGACTTTATTAAAAAAAAAAGAAGTAAACAAAGTACAGCAGGCATATAGACAGAAAAATCGTCATCTGAAGAGGAAGAAAACAAAACACTTCTGATAAAACAGAAACAAAACCTCACTAAATTCCAAAAGTAAAAAAGAAAAAATACTTCTACACCATATAAAAAAAAGGAATTATGGCTGGAGAATATATAATATTAGAAGTCTTCCATGTAGGGATTCAAGAAAAAAATTAGTCTTATTTGAAAGAGCTGACTAGGTAAACCACTCTGGAACACTCTCTGAGGGGGAAAAAAAAAAATGTGTATGAGGAGTCAGTGGGGTGGCATTTATAACTGGAGGACTTTAAGCCAAGATATGAATCATGATATAAAGAACTCAGGAACTGAAATGTCACAGTATAAAATAGTGAACAAAGAAAATCAATGAAATATAGATTTGTGATGTATGTAGAATGTACACATACATATATTGAGAAGGGATCCTTTTAAGGTGATATGTACTACCAGTAATAATCCAATAATAATCCAGATCTGAAATCTGAGACCATATCGGCAAAGGGAAGTGGGTGAAGAAATTTGAAATGTACCCAGTTCTATAAATAAATAGATAGATAAATAAAATGTATTCAGTTCTTCATCTAATATAGGCAAGCACCGTGAGCATGCATCCCTTGTCAATGCTGATGAAACATTTTAAAGAAAATGTAACTTGAAGATAATTTCTAGTGGAATAAAAAGTAATATATTCCTTACAAATGAGTTAAAAGAAAAAAAAGACATTAGTAGAAATAGCAGTCATCCATCACAGCTTCCCTGTACACATCACTCAATGAGAGCCAGTCCCCCGCCTGGAGCCCCAGGAGCAGGCATGTGCCACCTGACCCTGGCACCCTGTGATGCTGAACCCGGGGGTGGGGGGTGGGGTGGGGTGGGGCAGGTCAGATGCTGGCCCAGAGAACTGACATTCTGCTTGGGAATTTGAACAATAAAACATGGAGACCCTAGTCAAACACTCCTGCCAAAGCAGCAGCTCTGTGGGTCACATAAGCCTCACGCGAGCTGGAATAAAGAGGTCAGAAAGCTGTAGGTTTGCCGAGAGAGGCATGAGAACGAAGAAGGCACACAGAAGTCAGAGACGAGTGCCTCCGTGGCCACAGATGTCATCTTTCCACAGCCATAAAAGAAAACCGCTTTACCTCTCAGAAAGTATCAAAGATTCTGTTCTTTGTAAATAAGATTCTTAAGACAAAAACACCACCCTTAGTGAAAGAAAAAGCAAGGAGACATCAGAGCAACAGATATTATAACATTGGGTGATGTAAACCTTAATAGTCCTGACATCAGATATAAATGGGTTAAAACACCTAACTGAAAAAAAAATATATGTATATAAGCAACAACAATCAGACACCCCCCTAACTCCTTTGGGGGGTAAAGAACCGTCTGATTATTAACAAAGAAATGACTCTTGAAATTCAATGACTCCTGTACTCAGGGTAGCTGGTCCCCATGTGTACCCGTCTTGGCCTTCCTGCCACATTTGGTGCTTTTATTACTGTTAAGGACTGGTGCTCCTATTTTGGAAACAATAAACATTTTCCTGGTACTCTTCCTTATTCCCGCGCCCGCGCCCGCCCCCAGAGAGTCTGTGATTTCTGGTGAACAGAATCTCTGGTGTAAAGATAATCATGGTGAAGAGGAAGAAGAAGAAAAACTGGGTATTTGTGGGTGTCCTGGAAACAGTTGATGACTTCCACGTGGGTTTGGAAAGTGTCCCCTGTGTCAGTCCACAGGTTGCCAGTGAACTTGAAAAAGGAAGTACTATCTTATAGAGTGCCTTTTTTATTTTAAAGAGTTTAAGAGTTTATTTATTCATGAGAGAGGGAGAAAACCAATCAAGGGGAGGGGCAGGAGGCCGGGAGCGTGATGCAGGACTCGATCCCAGGACCCCTGGATCAGGACCTGAGCCAAAGGCAGATGCTTAACCAACTGAGCCACCCAGGTGCCCCTTCCAGAGTGCCTTGGAAGAATGGGCTTCTTGGATGGTCTTTTCAGTACAAGTAACTGTCTCACCTCAGTGGTTTGGGGAATCTGATAAAAAGTTGGCAACTGTCTAAACTTCGACAGAATTGCCAAGGGATTATATCTTACCTGTTTGCTTCAAGCTTCTTAAATTTTGTTTTCTCTCCATTTCTGTCTCGTTTACTTTTGTAGCTGATTTCTCTCTGTCTCTCTGTCTCTTTCTTTCCTTGGCTTTATTTGGATTGATGACCCTTTTTAAGAACACTTACCCAGAATTTGCTGAAGAACATGAGTAAGAAACTACTATGTGCCATGAACCCGCGTTGCATTATTTTCTCGGCAAAGTCCTAGAGGGTCAACACCACCAAGTGAATGAGGCAGAAAGGACTCTCGTTCCCTATCTTTTTCCCACCTTGGGGTCAGCCCCCCATACCCCCAGCAAGGCCCCTGCTTACCAGGACAGGGGGACCAGCCCCGAGACATCTGCCAGATGCTAGGTTAAGCAACTTAGATGTCAATCCTCATAACACTTAATCCCCAAAGTTAAGTTTTATTTTCCCCATTTTACCAAGAAGGAAAATGGGACCTCAACACACAGAGTCAATTGCTCGTGATCGCACTGGTGTAAAATAGAAGAATCGGGATTCAAGCCCAGATTTTTGCCTGATTCAAAAGCCCGCACTCTTCATACTTCACCACAAAACATTCATTTGTTTAAGAAGCCATGTGAGAGCATCAAATTAAAACAAAGCATTGTTGGTCCTCCCTGCCAACAGGCACTGTCAGTGCAGAGCCTGAGTCATAGAACTCTGTAGAACCACGCATGTATGCTTTGGAGTTTAACATTTCCAGGTTTGTCTTACACCCTGGAAGGTACCAGAAGGCCCGACCCATGTCTCATTTTCTCTTATTCCCCTGAACTCTGCATAGTGACTGGTACTGTGTCAACACTTACTGGATTATGTATGCTGTTGTCACAGTGAGACTCAGGACAGACTAAGAACATATCACCTGGCTCCCAGCTTCTGACCTCTCTCCCCTCTAATCACGCCCAAGTCCTGACCTGCCCATCCCCAGGCATTCTTCAAGCAATTAATTATCCTGATAGATGCCCCCCTCCCTACTGAGCCTCTTCTCTGCCCATTGGCATATTGTTGAATTATAATGCATGACTAATCAGAGGTGACCTCACACCAGGCTGCTGGGTCTCCTGTGTCAGGACCAACTACAAAACTGGTCATCAGAACATTTCCTGCTTCCCCCACCCGCTCCTCCTTTCAGTTGTTGTGTGAGTGTATGTGTGTGTGTGTGCTAATTTCAAATCCTTTCCCTGCATCAGTGAGCAGATGAGATCCTCAGCCGGCTTTCATCTTTCAGAAAAATGAATAGTGCGGAGAGAACATTATCAAATGAGCTGTTGAAGAAGTCAGTGAATATGTCATTGAGTGTGACTGCTTCCCGAATGAATTTAGATTTATCTCTGTTATCTTCCCACTCCCTCCCCACTGGCCCCCTCCTGCCAGGCTGGCCTTAGGGCAGGCAGGTGCCCACCATGAATCCTGGCCGACAGCTGTCTCTCCGGGCTGACAGGTCCAATAGGGGCCTCTGAGCTTGTTTAGGAATTGGGTCTTTTAACATTATAAATGAACTCATTGGGCAGCCCCGTTAAACACCTCACACCTCCTGGTTTTGCAGTTTCCTAGAGGATTCTATTTCCATCAGGCGGACGTGGGGACAGGGCCATGTTAGCTCGGAAATGGTTCTGCCACCTCAAGAGCTGCTGAATGGCTGTGACAATGCAGAAATTAGAAAGCATCTGTTTTTCTCTTATGTGGCTGTTGTATGAAAATCAGGGAACTCTTGGGGTGCCTGGGTGGCTCAGTCGGTGAAGCGTCTGACTCTTGTTTTCAGCTCAGGTCCTGATCTAGGGGTCTTGAAGTCGAGCCCTGCATGAGGCTCTGCACTCAGCAGGAAGTCTGCTTGAGATTCTCTGTCTTCCTCTGCCCCTCCTTCCTCATGCTCTGTCTCCCTCTGTGTCTCAAATAAATAAGTCTTTAAAAATAAAATCAAATCCGGGAACTCCTGTCCTTGTGCCATTCATTCATCCATTCATTTATTTGCCAAAGACTTCTAGAACACCTGCTGATGTGAGGACTTGAGTCAAGTGTCTACCCTGGTCAGTAGAAGAGGCCCTGCCCTTGGAAAGCATGGGCTGTAGTTGATGATCTCCATCAGGAAGCTGTTTCAATCAATTCCAGCTTCTCAGAGGAATAGACGGTGAACACCAAGAAAAGATGGTTGCTTAGACCAAATATCATAATCAGCACATGCTCTTTGGGGTCAGGCAGATCTGCATCAACCCTCTTGGAGAGAAGAGAGAAATGATCGCCTCTGGAACAGGAGTAGGATGCCATGAAAGAAGGACACTTTGGAAATTAAAGGTATAAGAAGAATAAAAATTCAGCAAAAGGATTGGAAGATACAAGTAAGAAGATTAAAAGACAAAGAGATGGAAATTCAGAGAGAAAAAGATGAGAAAATCAGAGATTGAAAATAGGGGTCTTGTGCCTGGCTAGTAGGAAGAGTTCCAGAGAGAGAAAACAAAGAGGAGAGGATATTACTGGAATGACAGGCAAAGTTTCTGGAATTGAAGAATGTATTTCCAGGGTTCAGAGACAGAATGAACAAAAGTCCTGCCAGAGGGCACACTATTGTGAAGTCTTAGACCCAAGGATAGAGAAGATTCTAGAAGCTTCAGGGGTCCTGAGAAAAGGGGAAGGAGGTCCTGTCTTAAGGACAGAAGGGAAGGGGGGCCTGCAAGCATCTCCACAGCAGCATGGGGAGCTGGAGGACCAGCGGGGATACCTTGAAAATTCTGAGGAAAACCGACTTCCAAATGCTGACCAAGCCAAATGATCATTGTATATGAGGAGAGAACAAAGGGATTTTCAGACAAAGCAGGTTTCAAACACTTATTTCCTCCCCAATGCCCTTTCTCAGGGCTACTGGAGAATGTACTTTGTGGAAGCAAATGAGCAAACAGAAGAAAAGGAGAACCTAGGATCCTGAAAGTAAGGGCTTCTAAAGGAAACTGTAGGATTCTGAACAAGGGCCTGCAGAAGGGTGGCCACAGCTTGGAAAGGAAGCTGGAAGGCTCAAGGAGGGAGGCTTAGGAGAGAGAGAACCACAAAAACACTTTCTCTGATGTGTTTCCACTGAGAAGAGGATTGGAATTACGTTTGTGGGTGACTGAAGGATATTAAGCACCACGGAAGTATTTGTTTAAGGAGTTAAACACATGCACCATGGAGCCCACTTTCCAGGTACTGGCTCATCCCAGCTTACACAATCATCCCATGAAGGGCATATTGCATAGGCTAGAGATAAGAAGCTCCGTCTCTTCTCTGGCGGACCTGGGCTCCCCATCTGCAGGATTAGAGTCCTCTTGACCCCCCACCTTCACCCCGGAGCACTGCCACCTTTCAGAGTGTAGACCCAAGGGTATAGATCCATCAGGGAAATGTGACTCTGGAAAAGCAGAGCTTGCCTCTGTAGAGTGTCCTGGAACAGAAAATGAACACACAGGAGACCAGTGGCCACGTTCATTCATTTACCAATTATTGGGCACCTGCTGTGTGCTAGACCATTTAGACAGTCTGGTGACCTCAGCTTCATAATGCCCCAATATCTTGATGGCGAGGAGGGTACATAGACCAGTGGGGGTGATGGGAAGCCCCTACTGTTTTTGCCAAGCTGTGGATGGCCAATAAGAATACACAAGGGAGAGGGAGAAGGACAGAATGGGAAAGAGACGAAGATGCAGGGAGACAAAGACCATAACCTTCAGAGAGAAGGATGCGCAGACATATCATCGAGAATTGAGACAGAAAGAGAAAACAAGGATTTCGTTAGCAATGCATTCAGTAGTACAAGAGATAAAAAGGAATATCCAATTAACACACCATATAATTGCTTGCAGACATTCTTTTTTATTTAAAGATGAAATAGCTAAGAGTTCTAATCAAAACTAGGGTCACAGCCTACATATTAAATGAAAGAAATTGATTGGGTTTTTATTATGCCCTGACTACTGCCAATGCGCCTGGATCACAGATTGCCATAAATTTATACTTATAAACTACTAATTGCCCAAGTCATAATGGTAACAATGGGATAATGAAATCATCCTGATCAAGCTGAAGCCAAATTCTGCTTGACAACATGGGGGCTTTGTGAGAGGGGACAGGGAAGAAGGAATTGTGCATAGAAACCCAGGATGCTTTATGATAATACATACCAGCAGGAGAAGTACAAAGACCTCAGAAGGTCCCAAGTTCTGTGCTGGGGGTCGGGGACAGGGGGCCTCCTTTCTAACAAATCACTTAAGAAGGGGGGCGGTTACGTTTGTAATACCAGCACTTGTATCCTTTATTTGTCTTGAAAAACTAATGACTGACTTAATCACATTTGATTAAAGGAGATGTGTTGATGTAGTCATGTGTTTCTGATTGCATTAGGCTTGATTGAAAGTGGCAGGGAGAGTATGTAATAGTCTAACTGCCCCCTATATCTTGTCATTGGGGCTTGGCAGGCATGACGTGGGAGCATCCTGAGGGAATCGTCGTGGTGAACAATGTCATCTTTCACCGTGGGGGAGGGGGCCTGGGAAGTGAACTTCAACACGAAATCAGAGCCGATGAAGGACTCAAATTGGATGTGCGGACACTTGCATGTTTAGAGGACTGAAGAAAAAAAAATAAAAGGAAGAAAGTGCCTGCATCCATAAAAACATTCTCTTTCTAGAACATGAGGCTATTGAATGACAAGCTGGGAAAGGTTTTAAGTATTTTTTTTTAATATTAAGATAAAAAAGCAAGCACTTCTATTTAGAAATTAGTAGGCAAACCCAAGTTTTAAAATGAATTTATTGAAAACCTAACCTGCCTTGTTAGGAGGAAGATTTACATTGATGCAAAAAATAATTGACTTGTAAGTCCTGTTGGGGTCATCCATAGATTCAGATTGCAGGTGATGATTTGGGGGCTCGGGACTGTCAGCTGAACCAAACCCAGACGTTGGGCATGCGGAATTGGGCTTCTGACAGCCATTCCTCCGCTTAAAACTTCCTGGGAGCTAGAATTCCCATGAACCTTCAGCCCTTCTTCGGACCTCATGGTGGGGACAATGCAGGCTTCTCATCTTGCCACTGAATCCTCCTGCCAAATGTGTTCTCTAATGCTACGAGAGAGTAGAGTAGGAGCTCTCAAGCTCAAGTATACGTCAGAATCATGGGAGGACTTGTGAGATTAGATTTCTTGGTCCCCAAATCTCAGAGTCTTGGGCTAAGTCTGGGTGGGACCTGAGAATTTGCATACGTAACAAGTCCCCAATTCTAGTGGTCTGAGCACTGGATTTTGAGCACACGGTCTACAGGAATCTTGGTAACTTCTGCTGGAAGGTCTTCAGTATGTTCTAGTCATTAATGGAGTAAAAGTCTGCATGTCTTATCTTTTCATCTCTAATCATTTTTGGAAAGAGGCAGCGTTTGAAAATAGATAGACCTGATCCTGCCATGCCAAAGTTCTCCATCTTCTAGCCCCCAAATGATTCTTCCAATGACAAATGTTTAATATAGTAAAAAAATAAATGCATAAAATGTATGGAAAATTTGGGAAGTATAGGAAAATACGTAGAAGATAATATGTTTCCTGGCCAAGGAAAAGGGTCTGGGAAGGTGGACGTGCAACCATGATTAAGGATCGCCACTTGGTGGTGGTGTTCTGGGTGATTTTCACCATTTATATGAACCTCTATTTCTAGCTCTTTAGGAACAAGGCAGTTATTTTCCAGGAAAAAAAAAAGAAGAAGAAGAAGAAATCATCTACAACCCTACCCTCCAGAATAAAAAACAAAGCTTACAATGTAAACCTAATTCTTACTCCTTCTCTTTATGCAGTCCGTTTTTCAAGGTGAATAATACACAAATCCCCAAGTTCAACTTGACATTTCTGCCCTTGCTTCTCAGCTCTGTCCTGCAGGTCATGGGGATCGGTATCAATAAGGAATCAATGCTAAGTCTGTCATCATTTGGTGAGGCCATGCCAAGCCCCTGGGCTTATTTCCCGAGAAACTCTGGAAAGTTCTCCAGGCTAGAAGACTGGATCTCCAGTCCCGATTCACTCACAGGCATGTTGCAACGCCTGAAGAGCCTCACCTCCTCTCCCAGACGACGTGGACTTTTGTCAAGGCTTGATTGCCATTCACCCTACAGTTGTGTGACCAGTCAATTTTTCTGAACCTCAGGTTCCTGTCTATAGAACAGTGTTATAAATACTTAATGGCCAGACTGACTGAGAATTAAATATCATGTGAAAGTGCCTGGCCCACAGGAAGTATTTATTAAACATTATTCCTCTGCCCCGTTCTGTTTTGTCACTCATGTAATAGAGCGTTCCTACCTACCTCACCTTCTGACAGGGCTGCCTGGGGTTTGGATGAGTTCTATGACATTTTTTTTTTTTTTTTTAAAGAAAAGAAGTCTTCTGGAAATGTGATTATTACACTAGGGTTTTCTTGATAATGGACAGAGTCTGTGGAGGTGAGAATTCCAGTTTCCCATCCTAATCCAAACTCTGTGACTCACTCCCTGCTCAGATGCTCTTTCAAAATGACTGGGGGGCCTTGAGCGAGCTGGGTCCTCTCTCCCAGGCCCTCTCCCCACCATCTGTACCAAGAGGCTGTTGGATTCGAACTTTTCCCCAAAAGTGCCCCCACCTCTTAAAACCAGAGCTCTGATTCTACCGTTCTTGGATTCTATGAGCTTGTAAACCTGAGACATAAATTAATATAAAAGGAAGTAGAGGATAAGATGACCGAAGGAGGAAAGGGTGGGTGGTCAGCAAGAAAAATGAGTGGGACAGGAAATGAAAGGAGAGGAAAGATGGAAAGAAAAAAAAATGGAGCGAACAAACAAAGAAAATGGAGCCTGGCGTGTCAGCAAGAGAAAGAGGCCCCAGGCAGCCCATCCACAGAGAAGATAGGCATATATTTTTCTGCAAAGCTATTTTTCACCCTCCCATACAATAAAGGCAGAGCCATAGTTAGAATTTTTAGTAGCTTCAAGATAATTTAAACTTCATCGTTCTGTTTGACTAGCATTAAAATATCATATAGATTTTTCTGCAGCGGGTTTGTACATCACCACATAATTGGCACCCTCCATACCTGCTATTACTCTCTCTGCCACAATAGAGGTGGTCAGAAAGTTCAGGGGAAAAAAATCCCCTTCTGCATCTACTTGATTTCACAACACGGGATGAATGTGAGACATGGATCTGGTTTTAAATAAATTATTAGCACCATATAATTTCTTGTCATATAATCGAGGGTACATTTCATGTGGAAAAAAAAAAGTGAGAAAATAATTTGCAAATAGGTTTCAGCTTGAAAACATGCAAGAAGAATACCTAAAACAGAACTTTTGGTGATGGAAAATGTTCTCTAAAATAGGTATTTGCTTCCCCTTGTGCTCTTCCTTCCTTTCTGTTTTTAAGGGAAGAAGTCACTTAGGTCGCAGGTAACATCCCTGTCCACCAACCTTGTGTTTGGGGCCTCCAGGCTGTGTTCATTGCAGTTTCATTTTGCTGTTTGAGAATCAGAAATACCTAGCAGGAAGCTGTGGCTCATCTGGGCCAGCTGTCCTGTCCAAAGTTAACTCCCTTCTAGAGCTTCCCAGACATTTGGTCACTCTGTCTCTGGTTGCAGAGTTCTAGGGTCAGGCCACCCATACACTTAGCAAGGAAGCACCAGGGACCGCTCAGTTTGGGGTCTCAGGGTGGACTTGAATCCTAGATCTGTCAGTGATCTGCTGACCCTCAACCGTGGGCAAGTCCTTCGCCTCCTGGGAGGGTTGGATGTCTCATCTGCGAAGCGGGGATAACCGCCCTAAGCCCCAGTGGAGGTGTGGGATTGCCAAGAGAAAAGGGCTAGGAGAGTCCTAGCATAGTACCTGGAATGCAGTTAAGTCCTCAATAAAGGTACAGTCTGTCCTGCAGGTGGCGCCATCCATTTCCTACGAGGCAGATGCTTTCTTCCCCCATCAGTCTGAGGATGAGCTAAAAGCTGCCCCCCCCCCCCCCCGGGGCACTTCTACTTCTACCCACTGATTGTTGTTTTGTCTTTGGGAACCCCCTGGAGCAAGGCTG
This sequence comes from Enhydra lutris kenyoni, assembly GCF_002288905.1. Lineage (NCBI taxonomy): Eukaryota > Metazoa > Chordata > Mammalia > Carnivora > Mustelidae > Enhydra > Enhydra lutris. The sequence goes on along the minus strand of NW_019154106.1, from coordinate 43,851,207 downwards.
CGCTTCTGCTTCTTTCACAGGATGAGAATTGTCAGGGAAACATCATGTCCCCTTGACCCTTCCCATCTCACTGAGCATCCCCAATGGTAACTGAATGAGCACACTGGATGGCGTAGGTTGTTTCAGGTATCACCAGAGACCAGCCAGAAGACCATATTTAAAAGTTCACTGTGCATGTATAATGGGAATGGATTGATGGGTGGGTTATGAAGGTATATTCTATAGACATGTCTAGCTTCAGAGGCCCGGTCGAGGAGGTTGGGTAGAAGCTTCTAGTTCCAAGAACGATCTGATTCTTTATCCTAATGCATTTCTCTTGAGTCTGTTAAAGCTTCATCCTCCAAGCATTTGCTGCTAATGAATTATGCAACATACCTAAAAACAAACAACTAAGATATACAGTGACTTCTTTAAATGGTTTAATAAATACAGTATTAGCCAAATGTTGATAAATAAAGGACTCATTTTTGGTCTTATCTCAAGAAAGGAAGAATCATCTGGAGGGGGTAGCAGTGATCAAAAGCTTGGGACAGAGGACTACCTACCATTCAGAAGCTTCTCGGAGAGAGATGAGGGTCCTCTAGTTCCCCTCCATGGGGATTTTGTGAAGGTACTTCATGGTTTTGCCTCACTCAGATCTTTCTTGTCTTCTCCAGTCCCACTGCAAATGACTGCTTTTTCTCAGAGCCTTATCAGGTCTCTCCTGGATGAGCAGAATGGCCAGTCTCTCTGCATGCAGGCTTGGTTGCTTCTAATCCACACAGCTCCAGGACCATTTCAAGCCCAAGTGTATCACTCTTATTTAAAATTCCCCAGTGGATCCGGATGGCTTCACAAATAAAACACAGCTTCACCATCTTGCACACACTACCCTTCAGGATCTGATTGCCGCTGGTCTCCCGCCCCCACCCTCCTTCCATGTGACCACTTTCTCATCGCACACACCCTGCTGGTTGTCCTTTGCTCACGTCATTTACTGTGGGTAAAAAGCCCTCCTGCCCCTTCTCCATTTGGAAAACTTCTTTTCCTCCACATCTTCTCTGGGAGCTCTCTGTGACTTCTGCAGGTGCAAAAGCTGCCCTTGGTACAGCACTCAGCACATCATAGCACGTGGATGTTTCTTCTCTTTTGGATTTTGGATGTTCAGGGGGTAAAAACTGCATTTCGTTCATCTTCGTTCCCATCCCTGCTTCTCCTCCTGCTAGCTTTATTTTTGATGCTAGAAAGCAAAGGGTTTACTTGGGAAATTGAGATCAAGTGGCAAAAGGGATATTTCATTATAGAACATCTGTCCTGGTAGGCATGGTATTTGATGCTTAATCCCGAGTTGTTGCGGCTTGAACCCTGGGAGAAAGCCCTCAGTGAGTCAGATGCAAGGGAGGCCAACTCCTCCTGCTACTCAGCCTCCTGGGGTACCTTCCCCGGTGCTGGCAGATCGGGCCTGCCATGCCCCTAGGCCCTGGCCCTAACCCTCAGTTGGTTTTTCAGTCTTCCTTACCCGGGGTCCTGTCCCTCAAGCCCTCAACTGGGGGAACCCTGAAACACACCCCATAAGTTCATGTTCTCATTGAATTTGCCCCAAGCCCATGAGGTGGTAAGTTAACACCATCCTAAACAGGGAGGCCCGGGGGGGCGGTGGGGGGTGGGTAATGAGGGATTACCTGCTAACTGTCGCAGAGTGGGTGGGTAGTAAACCTTACTCGAGAACCTTGAGTCCTGAATTTCCTGCCTTGGTGTCTTCCTGGGTTTTTTCTTCTCCCTTGCTCCCAGATTCTCTCTTCTTTTTAGAATCTCTCTTCCTTCCAGACTTTCCATCAGTGACCCTCCTCTCTTTCTCTTTCTCAGTTTTTTCCTTCTCTTCTCTTTCTTTCCTAATCTTTCTACTAAAGATTTAGTTTCCTTAGCCTGCATTCCTTCTCTCATCCCAGCTTCTATTTGCACTTCCCCTCCCTTTCTCTTCAAGTCTCTTTGACTTTTCCCAGCCCACTGATATTTCCCTAGGAAGGTAGACTTCATCTACTGTCACTGCTTTCTGCTCTGTGCCCAGTCTCCACCTGTTCCCATCTCTTTGGCTTTGGATGAGCCTCTGGTCACTGTGCCCCTCCTCCTGATGTCCATTTCCAGCACACACATGGCCCTTCTGAGGTCTGGACAGGTGCATAGCTGGCCAGGCTACCCACCAAGGAATTACCTTTGAGCAAAGAGAAGAGCTCAAAGACCAACAAGGTTGACTGGACCATCTCTCCAACTGATAGTTCATGTATATGAACATATATCTTTGGATGTATAATATGCTAATATAATCTGTATCATAGTTATAATCTCATAGAGATGATTTCACTAACCCCTAAAACAATTCTTTTGAAAAAAGCAGCAAAGAAATCATGTCTTTTCAACCGATACCTGCCTCTTTCAGCCTTTGGAATGCAGCCTGTTCATGAGAGTGACCTGCTAGGGTCACTCTAGGGATACTTCTTCCTAAGCAAGTATTCATTGATTTCCCCAATGACCCATACTTCTTTGGCTTAAAGTTCTGGATTTAGTGCCCAGTGATTGAAATAGGAAGCCTATGGGCTCTAGTGGCCTGTAGGCGCTCAGCACTCTGAGTAAAACCGGAAGCCCATTCAGCAGATAGGATCCGTCTTCATTATAGGGTCTAGGGCCCTGGCAGTCTGTATCCAGTATGAACATTGGCCCTAGGCTAGTCTGGGTTCTAGTCCAAGCTTTGCCTCTAACTCAGTGGAACTTGGGCATATTATTTTACCTCTACAGATTTCAGTATTTTCTTCTGTAGCATTAGAATAATTATATCTGCCTTGATTAATTCCCAGGGTAATTGTGAGGATCCAAAGATATGTGAATATATTTCAAAAAATTATAAAGTAACATACAAATGCATGATGTTCATATTATTAAATTTAGTGCTAATCAAAGTAATTGGCTAAGAACTAAAATGATACAGAGAAATGAACCATTTTAATTAGTGGTCAGATGTTAACACTACCAACTAATCCCCAAAGTTCTGATTTTTGTGAAAATATTTTGCGTGTACTGGCTGATACTGAGTCAGTATTCAGATTTTAGCAGAAACCACTTGGTGGATATTCAAGAAATATGAAATCAGAGTGTGCATCTTTTGTGCTGTTTCCTTACCAGCCAGGTGAATAAACAGGCCCACTTAGCTACAACACACACACACACACACACACACACACACACAAATGATAAAATATTACCCAATTAAGATATAACAGAAAAGCTTTTTTTTTTTTTTCCCTAGCTAATGTTAGGAAGGAACTTACAAGTGCCTACCATGTGCTGATGGTGGGTTGACTGCATGAAACGTGTAGCATCATTTAGTTTATTCAACTCTACCATCATATAGGCATTATTGCCCCCATTTTACAGATGCAGAAATTGAGACTTGGAAACATGTGACTTGTTTCTAGTCACACTGTCAACAGAAGACAGACTAGGATTCATATCCATGACTATGTTTCTAAAGTCTCTGGACTTTTCACCACCCCATTGTTTCCCAAATGTCCATCTTGTACTGGTTTCTACCTCTTAGAAGACGCTTGGGGCAGGGCAAAAAGAAAGGCTCCTGGGATCTACACTTGGAAATTCTGGTTTGCTAGTACTGGGCTCAGTCCTTTAAATCTCTGTACGTAACAAGCATCCCAGGAAATTTGAAGGCACTGGGGTTTAGCGCCATCTGACTTGGTGGAATCCAGTATACCATACAAGAAAGGACCAAAAGTGGTGGTAACTTCTGGAAAGGGTAAAAAATTGGTGAGGACATCTGAGAAATCAGACAGGCAGGTGCACAGATAGACACGTTTTCCTTTCCCTACTCAGAAATGTAAGCTCCACTTACTCTAATCCAACTGAAGGGAAGGGATTTTTGTGGTTTTTTGCTTATGTACTGCCAGCACCAAAAACAGTGTCTAATGTAGGACAGATCACAATAAATATTTGCTAAATGGATGAATGAAATTCATTAGTTTACTTGGTTAAATAGATGGCTATGCAAACAGAGTAGAAAGATAGGTAGAAGTCTCTGGTTGCATGCTTGCTTATTTCTGTGTAAGATTTTTGAAATGGGTTAATGCCTAGTGCAGATGTTCCAATTCAACAATGTGCTGGTCCTTTTCACAGCTCTGTAATCCTTCTCCTGAAATTGTTAATGAAAGTTGCAGACACACATACCACCGCTCAGTTCAAAATCGGGCTCTTCAGTCCCTTTGGTTCATTTCCTTCCAAATTCATGAATTCAGGAAGAGCTTGTCAACTCTCGGCATGAGACGACTGTGGCAAAACAAATTTATGAATCCAATCAGAAATGAACAGAAGTGATTCCACTGGTTTGATGAATGTGCCTCAACAAATCCCTGCCTCCCTCCGAAGCTGGGGGCTTGGAGGCAGTTGGACGAGAGGACATGAGAAATCTATCCGTGATGCTCTATGGATCCCGAGTGAGTGGGCCCAGAGGTGGGGAAAGCAGCAGGCTGTATCCATCAGCATCGCCAACATCTGTCCTCCCTTCTAGCCACTCCACCGAGCCCCACTGCCCATGGTCTGTCACTAGATCTAGTGCTCAGGTTTTCCACTTGAACAGAGTGTTCATACCACAAGTGTCAGGGTAAGCCCCAGCATTACAGAGGAAAATGCATCTGGGGCAGAGGAAGGGTATAGGGTAAGGCTAGCAAGCTACCCCCCCCAACTGTGTTGGCCACCAGGTTACTAAAGGAACCAGTAGCCCAGAGGACAGACTTCTGTCCATGACCTTATTCCCACCCCCAGGCCCCTTAGGATCAGAAGTGTGTTGCAGTGTACCTGAATTCATTTTACCCCCACTCAGGCATGCAGATTTCCCCATGCCTGGCTGCTGCCTTTCAGCCACAACCTTTTTCTGGAAATCATCATCTCAGCCTACATACTGGGTCCTTCCCATGCACCAGGTTCTGTGCTGAGCATTTTAAGGCAGGATGTCTTTGAATCCTCACGATTAGATAGGAACCAGAACCCTCTGCATTTCACCAATGGAGAAACTAATGTTTAACAAAGTTAAATAACTCCCTGGACTATATAGCTGGCAAGATGGGGAGCCAAGATTCTGTCTTCCCTAGAACCCGAGCCCCTGCTCACCACGCGTTGCCATTCTCTGAACTTGCACAACTGTGGGAACACCCCATCCCCACCCCCAGTCCTTCACATCTGGCTTTTCACCTCCTCTTCCCAACTGCCAGCCCCTCTGATCTCAACATGAACTCTCAGATGACTTTTACCGGTTAGTCTTGGAGTCTTTGGTCTGCAATTCTGCCCAAGCCTGGTACTTTGTACTTTGTCTACACCTGTGATTTCCCTTAACAGCCATAGGCTCTCTTAGGCTTCTGGCCCTGTGGTTCAATAGTTAGAGTTTTTCAGGCAGCCCTTAGTGTTTCTGCATAATGGAAAAGCAAAGGGGAGGCAGAGAACCCTTCGATGTTGCTGCATCAGACACGAGTGGGGGAGGAGTTCCATCATCACTAGGAGTGAGGTGATGGGGTCTCTGAGAAATGCGTAGCTCCAAGGAGAATTCCAAGAAACAGTTGCAGAGTTTGAATCCTGACCTGACGGCTGTGTGGCTTGGGAAAATTACTTAACTTCTTTGGTACTGTGACGCCCCATCTGCAAAATGAGAAAAATCGTTCCTCCAAGAGGGAACACGATTACGGTAAGGTAAGGATGAAGTGGGTGGGGTGCATGGCCCATTGCCTGGCTCACAGAGGACTCACCAGCATTAGTTCCCTTGAACCCATGTTGTGAAAGCATTTGTTTCTAGAAAGCTCCTCTACGGAGTTGTCTCCATAAACATGAAATCAGGTCTTTTCTGCTAGACTGATCCTACTGCCCCAGATCCTAACCCTAAAGAGAACCCTTCCCACCCTTCCCCCAAGCCTCAGGTGGGCCAACAGCATAGAGCTTAACAATCTTTGGCCAAACCTTTGTTTAGGAAACATGGAGCCATCTTTCTATGAGTGCTCGAGAGCCGTATCCTGGGGCCCTCAGAAGGAAGGCACTTCCCACATGTTCACTTCATGCTGTGGCAGCCAGGTTATGGCCTCATGATTATCTGCTAGCTCTTGCCCTGGCTCAATTCTGTGGTCTGCACAGACCAGAGTCCCCTGGATTCTTGGCTCAGGATGGGTGGGAGACGGAGCATAGCGAAACCGACAAAGCTTCCCTGCCATGAGAGCACTCAGCCAGGTCCAGAGAGAAGAAGGACGATCGGAAGGGGATCCTGCCAGGTGCCAGGTGCTGCACTCCCCATGGCCTATGTCATAGCCTAAAGCTCTGGCCACAGGGCAGTGTTGTGGTTATTGTTTTCAGTTTTGACTGACATAAGAACTCAGAGACCTTAAATGATGTGCTGAAGGTCACGAAGGTTTTGAGTGTAGATCTGTCAGAAGGTGAGGCCACTATTTTTCTTCTACTGTGCTGCCCCACATGAGGAGGGGTGATAGGGAAGCGAAGGGACAGAGAAGAAGGAGACAGTGGCCTCTGATTTCAGGGCAGAGATTATGCAGCAGCATGAGATCTGAGGCTCTGAAAGTCAGACTCAGGCCTTAGGTGGCCCTTGGTGATGGCTCTAAGGCTTTGATTTCTTCTGCCAAGATTTCTGGAAGTCCGTTGTCAGGTAAGGCTTTGACACCTGGTCTCCTCTGCCTGGAACCAGGGAAGGTCATCTCATAATTAACTTTGTGACACAATTCATTGGAATGAGAAGGGTATTCTTCAATTGTTTTGTGGTGCAGAACAAACGCCTCATTAATCAGAAACACATCAACCTGAGCCCAAGCGCTAATAATGTGAGGGAGAATAATGAGTTGGCATCACCTGGGATATAACCGCAGCCACACAATCATTCTTCAAAGGAGCACACAATGCTTGGATTTGCAAGAAGCGCAGCCACAGGAGAGATTGGGGGGCAAGACTGGGTGAGATCAATGCGGGAGACCCGGAGAGAGGAAGAGAGGCTTAAGCAGCTCTTCTTGTAAGATGTCGGCGAGGAACGTGAAGGCACAGAATTTCAGTGATTGTGATCCTGGGATTATGAAGGAGAGTCAAGAACCAGATTAGCTTGTGGTATGGGGCAAACTTCCAGAAGCAAAAAAGCTACTTCATGGAGGCACAGAGTCACGGGATTTTGGTTCCCAGCATAGCTTCCCTGGGCCCATCTAGACAAGAACACAGAGATAGAAATCTCTAGCTCATTCTGGTGGCAGACCACACAAACTGTTACTTCATTTGTTCCTTTGCTCATTCATTTATTCACTCATCCCCTCATCCATTCAATCAGTAGTCATTGTGGACAGTCTTGACTTTGGAGATGAATTTGGTCCCCCTGGTTATCTCATACTGATCAGAAGTTTGGTTGACTATTGGGTCATCATAGACCTCTCATGTGTTGACTTATAGGAGAGGGATGTCATTCCAATATTTAAATTAAACAAACCCAGTTTTAGCTGCTTTTGATTTATAAAACTAAAAATACATTATTATATAATTGGTACACTTTGCTTGTAAGCTAAAATCTTGAGACATAAGATTTTGTGGGGGTTGGTGAGAATAAGAGGTCCTCAGTGATTAAAAAAAACTTCAGAATCTTCTGAATCAGACTAATCTTTCATTCTAAACATGGCAATGCCAGAGCCTTCTGAGAAGGAGGTTTTGCCTAAAATCAATACAGCTGTTCTGAGACAAACAAGGAATTAAAAACTTGGAGTCCTGACTTCTGGTTCCATAAACTTTCCACCACATCCTATCATGGAAGCTTCTGGTGCTGAAAACATAGGTGAGCTTCATGGTCATGACTGGAGACAAGCCAACCTTCCCAAGCAGAATATACCTAGCTCCTTGTTGGGGTCCCCTTGTGCCTGTTGGCTGCATAGGAAGCTGTTCTGAGCTTTAGTACCCCTGGGTCTTGGCAGCCTGCCTGATCCTCCTTCCAGGCCTGTCCCAGAATGAAGCCATCCTTCCCTCTGATAGACTTATTTCACTCAGCATAATACCCTCTAGTTCCATCCACATTGTTGCAAATGGCAAGATTTCATTTCTTTTGATGGCTGCATAGTATTCCATTGTATATATATATATATATATATATACACACCATATATTCTTTATCCATTCATCTGTTGATGGACATCTAGGTTCTTTCCACAGTTTGGCTATTGTGGACATTGCTGCTATAAACATTGGGGTGCATGTGCCTTTTCGGATTAGTATGTTTGTATTTGGGGGGTAAATACTCAGTAGTATGATTGCTGGGTCATAGGGTAGCTCTATTTTCAACTTTTTGAGGAACCTCCATGCTGTTTTCCAGAGTGGCTGCACCAGCTTGCATTCCCACCAACAGTGTAGGAGGGCTCCCCTTTCTCTGCATCCTCACCAACGTCTGCTGTTTCCTGACTTGTTAATTTTAGCCATTCTGAGCAGTTCTCAACTCTTGAGCATTCTTTCCTGCTTATATTCTTTTCTCCTACTTTCACAGTTTAAATAACTGAGTTTGTGTTTTTGTGTGTGCATGTGTGTGTGCGCATATGCTTATTCTTGATGCTTTCCAAACCCCCCTCCCATTCTCTTCCTTGAAGGCCCTAGGACTGTTCCATACTTTTTTTCCCCGACCCCCAATTTAAATCCCTCAATTTCTAGCCATCTCCCTTAATGTACAGACTCCTTAAAAATGGCTTTGTGTGTGTGTGTGTGTGTGTGTGTGTGTGTGTGTGTGTGTATGTGTGGTCTGTTCCATGTCTATCTCTGGTCTCTTCTTTGTCTTATCTCTGCCCATGGTCTCCTTGAAATCTGTGTCCACTACGTTGAAATACTCTTTATTTCTTGCAGCTAGGCTTTTTCACATATAAGACAGGTTTATAGATGAGGAAACCAAGACTCCCAGAGGTGAGGTGATTTACCTAAGGTCACATGATTATTAGAAGGAAGCCAGACTGTACTTTGGGCAGTCTGGTTTTTTCTTTTGGAGCCTTATAGGATCCTATAAGCATGCAGGGCAGAGAAATTTCAATGGCTAGGCTCTCATCCCATATGGTAAAGCTCTCCCCAGTTGCTTGTTGTGCCCACCATTTTTGGTCCTATCAGCGGGTGAACTGGAATCACAACCCCAGCTCTAGAGGCTTCACTGGGGACAAGGACAGGCTCACTGGTGCCACCTGGTGTTGAGAGTGCCTCAGGAAGGACATAGGGTTCCCCTGTGCATCACTCAAGTGCAAGGGTACCCATCTCATCTCACCCCGCAACCCCACTCAGCCTTTTTACCCTCTGCCTCTTCTCTTCTGTCTTCTTCCATCTTTGTTTTCATCTTCCTCCTCTTTCTTCTCTATCTTCCTCCCTTTTTTTTCTTTTTTTGCCCTCTTTTTAAACATTTTCTTTTTCTTTTCCTCTTAGTCCCCAGCAGGAAAGGTTTTTTTATTCTGACTTTCAAAGGTTCCTGGCCTCTCACAGATTATAACAGGAAATCAGCAGCCTCTCTTTCCTCTGTGTCTCACCTCCCCAGCCCCCCACACATTGTCTGGTCTCCTTCTACAGTGCTGTGCCACCCGAGGCCTGAGGACCTGAAGTGGGGACAGGTGTGTTTGCGCCAGGATTTGCTTGGTCGGAGTCCACTAGAACCTCAGCAAGTCCCTTCGGCACTGGGAGCCTTTGCTGTCTCCTATTCTAGGAGGGATAACGCAAACTACTTGGCTGCCCTGTGGTGAGTTTGACAAGATAGATACCACAGTGCTTGGCTCAGCTACAATGTGTCCTCAAACCAGGGTGCCTGCCACACTTGCTCTTTCCTGCAGGCGACCCTGTGCACTGTTCTCAGGATCAACACAAGTGCTTCCCTCACTGCCATCACACCCTACACGGAGTTCTCATCCCTGCATTTGTGCCCCAGCTCACCTCCCTCCGCCTCATCTGTCACCACCAGAAGCCAGCTCCTGTGGAAGCTCAACTAGAGGACCTCCCTGGTGTCTCCTGCACATCCGTGTCCCCTCCGACTTCCTCGTCTCCACTCCATGCCTGTGTTGAAGGCTTTTCTAGAGCCCATTAAGTGCAACAGACAGAGCATTTTCCTTATAAATCCCCTAGCTCTGAGCACAGAGCTGACACTCAATCAGTACTTGATTTATTGATTTCCTGAAGCTCTCCAGAGCTCTAGCTTAGTTCTGGGATGAGTGGAGTAGAAGCTTGAAGGCTTGTGAGCCAGGTCGACACCCTTCAGTGTTTTTCTGCAGAGAGGCGGCTCCGTGCAAGTAAGCCTTATGGGAGCAGACAGAGCTGGCTGGAGCCCCAGCTCTGCTACTTCCTGGCTGTGTGATTCCCTGCTCATCAGTTAACTTCTTTGATCCTCAGTGCTTTTTTCTGTTAAGTGGGAGTATGAAGGGGATCTGCTTCACAGGGTTGTTGGGAGGGTTAAGAGAGCTAATAGTTACTCAGTTCTAAAAATTAGCAATACATTCCTTTATGCTCCACTGTCTCTCTTTGTTTCCAGACGGTCCATCTGTCGTGATTGCCTTGCTCGGAGTATAGACTGTGGTCTGTCAGATGGATGGGAGAACTGAGGAGTGTATGAGTGCGGATGGCTCAGGAGAACGGAGGTGTATTCAGAAGGGCAGCGAACTTTCAATTCAGCCATTAGAGGCAGCCTTGCTGGTCTCCAGAGCTAGGGACATTTTGACATGACTCCCTCCTCCTCATTATCCCTAGTCAAATTATGGGTAGAGCAGATACCATCGCTGCACATTGGTTCCAACCCCATCCCTGAGCACAGCCCGTGTCAAAATGGCATTACCAGCGTCTCCACTTTCAGGCTAAAAGGTATTCTGAGCACTGAATTCCACCATGGGTGGGGTGGGGATGGGCCCCACCCCCATACCACCAAGTGATTCTCTGATATCCGCTGAGTGTCTACAGTTCAAGTCAGTTTTGACCCTGTCTGCTCAGACATAACCTTAGGTTACACTGGGGAGCCTGCACAGGGGAAGCGAATCCCCAAAACATGTGGCATTTAAATCACAGTGTCACACTTGCCAGGGAAGGCAGTGCTGAGACTGCAAGGGGCTGCTGTGGAGGCTGAGTGGGCACCGAGCTCTGGGATGGGAGCCAGAATGCCGGCTGGAGTCAAAGTGGGAGTGGCCGCCACAGAGGAAGGCAGGTGAGGGCCGGCCACCACTGGGCAAAGCACACAGAGTGGCTGAGACCCCAGTGGGAAAGGAGGTAGGGCCCCAGAAGCTTGCTTCAACTTTCTGAGGGCTAGGTTTTTTAATTATTTTGCCCCATGAGAGGGAAAATGGAATTCTTAATTGAATGCCTGCTGTGTGCTTGGCACATTCATATGTATGTTATTTCATTTAATCCTCAATAAAAATGTTGTGAGGTCGCCTCACTTCACGTGGCTCTGCCTTCATCTCCTATGCTCAGCTCTGCACCACCACGCTGTCCTCTGTTCTGTGGTCCCACTTCACTACACACTTCAGTCTCAATCTCACTCCCAGCTCAGGGCCTTTGCATTGCTGTTCCTCTGCCTGGAATGTTTTACCCTAAATGTCAGCATGGCTGGCCCTCTTCATCCTTCAGGTCTGTACTCACATAAGCCACCTTCTGAGAGGGGCCCAAATTGTAGCTCTCCATAGCACTCCAGATCCCCTTCTCTGTTTTTCTTCTTCCTTCCTTGATAGTTATGGCTATGTATATGTATACACACACATACACACCTACTACGTATTATTTGTATATGAACTCTGTGTATATAATATATATTTTTATTTCATTGTGATGTTCCTTGTATTTTGTCATCCTCCACTAGAACTTAAGCCCTTTGGAGGCAGATCAGAATTATGGGCTGGCACTTAGGGCCACACTTAGCATAGAGCAAACACTCCATAAATGTTGCAAGAATGGATGGATGGATGGGGATTATTTTTGTCAGTTCCCCACTGAGGAACTGAAGCCCCAGAGAGGTGAAATCCTGTGGCTCATGGTAATCCAACCTGTGGGTGCCTGAGCCGGGATCCAAGCCCAGCCTGAATAGCCTCAGAGCTGGCCTGGTGCACTCCACACTGTCTTACCCAGGGCAGAGACAGGGATGTGACAGGGAGGGCGTGGGGCTGCATCGGGTTGAAGTTACATGAGAAGGTAAAGTTGAAAAGTTCCCATAAGACAAGGTTGAAAAACTAGAAATCGGTGCTTAGAACGTATTCTTGCAAACCGGGTTGGGAGGAAAAGCTGAGGCAGCTAAAAGCATAGTTTTAAATCAAAATCATAGTTTTCAAATCAAAATCCAGAAATGACCAGATACGATGGTTACTTGCTCCCACTTCATCCTCCCCGTGAGTAAAATATTATCAGTCAGCCTCATTTTATAGGTGGATGATGATATGCTCATAGCATTTGTAACACTTTTCCATGGCCATATAGTCTGGGTCCTGAGTCCCTCACCCCCAATCTCTTCTCCCTTCCCTTCCTGCCTTTCCACCAGTGCCTGAAACCTCTGACTTGGGGGAGTGGTGTTCAGGCCAACCCCCTATACCAGGTAAAGGCCCGCCCTCTTCTCTGCCATGAGCCCACCCCATCATGACAAGGCACAGACTGACAACCACTCTGCCAGCCTGGGTCCCTGCCAGGACAATCTGCTCATTTTCTCCAGATGCAGGGAGCTATGGGGAATTCCCACAGCAGGAAACGGAGGTGTTTTATCCTGTGACAAATCACAGAAAAGTTACTCTGAATTCCTCCCACTCAGGAGTGTGCAAAGGTGCTGGAATCATTCCCATGTATCTGGCTTGGGGAAGGGACAACTGATGACAGGGTAGTGCTTGACCTTGACCCTGGGGAGCTGGAAAAGACGTCCCTGGTCCACTGTGAAAAATGACCTCTGCCAGCGCACTGGTAAGTGAGCACATAGAATCATTTGGTTAGGGGGCATCTGGATGGCTCAGTTGGTTAAGCGTCTAACTCTTGATCTTGGCTCAGGTCTTGATCTCTGGGCCCTGTGTTGGGCTCCATGCTGCAGGTTGGAGCCTACTTAAAAAAAAAAAAAAGAAGAAGAAGAAGAAGAAGAAGAATCATCATTTGACAAGGACTGGATGGAAGTCTGTTTGTTCTGACTGGAGAAAGTGTTTACGAAGCTAACAAGAAATATAAACAAGAACTGGAGGGGAACTCTATTGCTTCTAATGTGCTTGATATGCTAATTACAAATTATGTTCATCTTTTTGTGTTAAAGCAGGTCCCCTCAGGAATTTATATGTTAGCTAGTTGCTATGAGTACTTGAAACATAGGAGATGGGATTTCTTTAAAAATATGTTATAATTTAGGGAAGCGTTACCATCTATTTACTCCTTCATCCATTATTCAGTCAATATTTACTGAACTCTTACTCTGTGACAGGGGTTGTGCAGGAAGGGGTGAGGGGGGCTGGCAGTAGGGAATGAAAGAGAGGAGCAGCCCCCCTGTCCGCAGAAACCTGTGTTCTGGTGAAAGAAACTCTGTTCTGTTTGGACTGAGATGGTGTAACCTATTATAATTTCAGAAGCCAAGTGAGGACATCTCAGAAACCACATTAAAGGAAGTTCAGTGCCCAGGCCCAGCCAGGCTGCGGGATCAGTGCGCTGGGCCACATGTACCTGGTAACCAGGTCCTTTTAAGCCTTACTTTCAATGCTAGAGATATCTAGGTTCAAAGCCTAACCCTGTTACTTGGTAGCTCCTCGACATGAATGAGTCAAATAACCTCAGGGAGCCTCAGAGGATTTATCTGCAGAATAGGCCTACTCATTTGAACTTCATAGGACATTATGGGTCCATCGAGACCAGGATACAAAATCTTATTGCAACACAGAAAACCAGACAAGACACCCAGGATCTCTGAAGTATAGGAAATCCTAAAATATCCTGAGCTTTTGTGTTATTTCCTTTAGCACCTGCACGTATGTGCATGCATAGGAAAAATATCTACATATTTGTCTGTCAGCGCACACATGTGTCTTCACTACACATGGATATATATGCCCGTGAACCTGTCTGACCAGTGTAAACCTATTCCCAGGTGTAGACCCGCATATCCACAGGTACATACACTGCGTGCTAATGTTGGGCTTTTGGGCTCCTTCAGTCCTCCTCAGAATTCTAAACACGAAAAACACTGGGACAAGTCACTTTAAGATCCTTTTTCTGGTTTGTTTTTTGGCTTTTCCATCTCTCGTTTTTCTGTATTGATTTCATTTTTCCCCCATTGTTCATTATCTTTCTCCACTCCACATCCCCCCGCTCCAGCCCTGGGGGGAGGCATCCCACAGAAGACTGCCCTATCGCGAGAAATTTAGGGTTCTGAATTCATTGGAACTGGGAAATTTTGCTCCTGTTTTTCAAGCTGTGACTTGGGGATGCCACCTGGGAGAATCTCTCTTTTCCTCCTGTGAACTCTAAAATGGAACTCTGTGGTCTGAGGAATTTGTCAGCTTAATCATTGTTCCCTGGTTAGCTTGCTTGCTGGCTCCTCTAAGCATGCCCCGTCATCCCTCTGGGCTTCTCCAGAATATTTGTACCGAAGTTGGGAAGCTACCCTCCTCAACTCTGAACCTTGCAGAATGGCTATCCCTCAGAACTCCACCCCGAGCGATACCCAGGCTTGGACGGAAACGCATACATTCGCCTTCAGAGTCATACATGTAGGCTTTCACATACTCTTCTATATTTATTTGCTCTTTCTTTCTATGTCCTTTTGCCCCATTCCTCCAAGTTTATGCAGTGGAAAGTAGGCCTTTGGTGACACACCTCTTTCTACATAAGAATGCAATTCTCAATCCATTAAGCATCTGAGTGGAATTCTAGTTCTAAGCAATAGGGTGAAGGTTAGCTATGGGAATCAGAGGACAGGAAAGATGCCTTGATCTATTCAGTAACTCAGCACCTGCAAACAAACCACATGCTAGGTATTGAACTTGGGTGAAAGAGAGAGACAACTCCAGGTAAGGCTTGTAATCAAATGAGGGATAGGGCTTTGAACACAACAGCACACTACAAAGCTTTCAAGTACAATTGTAATCCATACTAAAAAGGGCAAAATTGAGGTCTGTGGGGGTGTGAACTGGGGAGTCTTGGCCAAGTGAGAGTTGTTGTAGAGAGGGAGGGATGTTACTTGAGGCAGTGACATTTTAAACCAAGACTTGAAGGATAAACAGAAGTTGGCCAGTGGAGGAAGTGAAAAGAATATTCCAGAAAGAGGAAGTAGTCCATGCAAAGACCCAAAATCACTAGGTGTCTGGCTCTTCCTTGGAGGGGACAGAATCCAAAGTGGTTTGGATATGGTGAGCAGGGCAGAGTAGTGTGCGATGGAACTGGGGACAGTTGTGGCCCCTGACTTGAGAAGCCATCACAGGGCACTCTGACACCCTCCTGGTTTATCCTGACTTTTCTTGGTGCTGCAGCCACGTCCAGCAGTAAAGTGAGACCCAGAACCCACAGAGCAAAGGACCACTGCTTGGATGTGAAGGTCCATCAGGATAAAAAAGATAAATATTTCACATTGGCTATTGAGCTCTTGTAAAATTATTTCCCCTCTAAATGGCTGTTGTCAAATGACCACTTCAAACCTTTCCCTGTCAAAGAGCCGCATGAGTGTATCACCTACCAACTTCCCCGTCTAGCTGTTGAAATGACCTTCTTTCTTTTAAATTTAATTTTTTTTTCATTATGGTAATTGTACTTTTTCAGCCCCATCTCTCATTTCCCCACCACTCTCACCTCCCCTCTGGTAACCATCAGTTTTTTCTCTGTGGTTAAGAGTCTATATTTTGGTTTCACTCTTTCTTTTTTCCCATTGCTTATTTAGTTAGTTTCTTAACTTCCATGTATGAGTGAGATCATATATTTGTCTTTGACTAACTTATTTTGCTTAGCATTATACTCTCTAGCTCTATTCATGTTATTGCAAATGAGAAGATTTCATTCTTGTTTATGGCTGAATAATATTCCATTATATATATGTACCACCTCTCCTTTATCCATTTATCTATCAATGGACACTTGGGCTGTTTTCATAATTTGGCTGTTGTAAATAATGCTGCAATAAATATAGGGATACATGTATCTCTTTGAATTAGTATTTCTGTATTTTTTGGTAAATACCCAGTAGTGCAATTACTGAATCAAAGGGTAGTTCTATTTGTAATTTTTTGAGGAATCTCCATACTGTCTTTCACAGTGGCTGCACTAGTTTGCATTCCCACCAACAGCGCACGAGGATTCCTTTTTCTACATATCCTGGCCAACGCTTGTTTCTTGTGTTTTTGACGTTAGCCATTCTGACAAGTATTTCCCTGATGATGAGTGATGTTGAGCATTTTTTCATGTATCTATTAGCCATCTCAATGTGTTCTTTGGAGAAATCTCTCTTAATGTCTTCTTCCCACTTTTAATTAGATTATTTGTTTTTTGGAGGCATTGAGTTGTATCAGTTCTTTACATATTTTGGATACTAATCCTTTATCAGATATGACATTTGCAAATACACTCTCCCATTCAGCAGGATGCCTTTTAGTTCTGTTGATCGTTTCCTTTGCTGTGCAGAAAATTTTTATTTTGATATAGTCCTAATAGTTTGTTTTTCTTTTATTTCCCTTGTCTTAGGAGATATATCTAGAAAAATGTTAACTATGGCTAATGTCAGAGATTACTGCCTCTGCTCTCTTCAAGGACTGCTGTGGTTTCAAGTCGCACATTTAGGTCTTTAACCTATTTTGAGTTTGTTTTCAGCTATGTGAGACAGTGGTCCAGCTCCATTCTTTTGCATGTTCTTTTCCAGTATTCCCAACAGAAATGATTTATCAAAGAGACTCTTTTTTCCCCATTGGATATTCATTTCTCCTTTATTGAAGATTAATTCCTCATTTAATTGTGGGTTTATTTCTTGGTTTCCTGTCCTATTCTGTTGATCTGTGTGTCTATTTTTATGCCAGTACCATACTATAAAATTACTACTATTTTGTAATATAGCTTAAAATCTGAAATTGTGATACCTCCAGTTTTGCTTTTTCTTTTTCAAGATTTGCTTTGGCTACTCAAGGTCTTTTGTGGTTCCATATAAGCTTTAGAATTCTTTGTTCTAGTTCTGTGAAAATGGCTGTTGGTATCTTGATAGAGGTTGCACTTAATCTGTAGATTGCTTTGGGCAGAATGGACATTTCAAAAATATTTGTTCTTCCAATCTGTGAGCATGGAATACCTTTCCATTTCTTTGCATCATCTTCAATTTTTTTCATCAGTGTTTTATAGCTTTCAAAGTACAGTTCTTTCACCTCTTTGGTTAGGTTTATTCCTAGATATTTTATTGTTTTTGGTGTAATTATAAATGGAAATATTTTCTCATTTTCACTGTCTGCTGCTTCATTGTTAGTGTATAGGAATGCAGCCGATTTCTGTATATTGGTTTTGTATCCTGCGACTTCACTGAATTCATTTATCAGTTCCAGTAGTTTTTTTGGTGGAGTCTTCATGGTTTTCGGTATATAGTATCCCGTCATCTGCAAGTAGTGAGAGTTTTACTTCTTCCTTACCAATTTGGATGCCTTTTATTTCTTTATGTTGTCTACTTGCTGTGGGCAGAACTTCCAGTATGATGTTGAATAAAAGTGGTGAGAGTGGACATCTTCAGACCTTAGGGGAAAAGCTTGCAGTTTTTCACATTGAGTATGATGTTAGCTATGGGTTCTGTATATAAGGCCTAAATTATGTTGAGGTATGTTCCCTCTAGACCTACTTTGCAGGGAGGGTTTTTATTGTGAATGGATATAGCACTTTGTTAAATGCTTTTTCTGCATCTATTAAAATGATCATATGGTTTTTATCTTTTCTATTACTGATATGATGTATCACGTTGATTGTTTTGTGAATATTAAACCACAGTTACATCCTGGGAAAAAATCCCACTTGACTGTGGTGTATGTTTTTTTTTTTTTTTTTTAATGTATTGTAAGATTTGGTTTGCTAATATTTAGTTGAGAATTTTTGCATCTATATTCATGAAAGATAGTTCTGTGGTTCTCTGTTTGAAATGACCTTCTTAAATGGCTTACCTTGATCTAAGACATCCCACCACAGGGCCGGGGCACCAAGAAGCCAAACCTTTTATTTCACAGGGTAGTGTGTATGTTTAATCCCAGTTACACCAGTACAACTGTGAGACATTTTAAGTAGTTTTATCTCTGGTCAAGTTGATCTGATTGGCAAAGAAATCTTTAGCCTGATTTATTTTCCAACGTTCCCCAACAAACCAAAAACATTTGTTAATGAAGGTTTTAGCTACTTGTACGTGTGAAAAATAATCCTCTAAATTTACAGTATCTGTGTGATAACAATTATGGAAAACAAGCCTGAAAAGTTGAAACATATTTTCAGGAATTAGTTGCTTTCCAAAAATCCATGGTTTCTTTGAATGTGACAGAGTTAGGCCAGCAGACCTTTCTCATGCAAACACTGAAGAGATTGACAGCCCTGAGAGGTAATAGAACACCTAGCCCACACAGAACCTGGTCATCTCCTCAAGTTCCAAACTCCTAGACAACTCTTTCCTTCCCAGTCAGCCAAAAAGAGATGATACAAATCAGTGATTGTAAAGGATAACTTAGAGCAAAGCCTGATCTATATTTACTCTTCAGCCATCATGCTGAATCTTAGCACCCATTTGAGGGTCCTCATTTTTAAATTTAAGAACTGATAACCTCTATACAAGAGACCTCAACTTCTTGGACTGGCTAGGAGAGAGTAGTTGAAATTTATGAAAAGTCCATATTGCAGATCTGTTCTTTTAAGCAAATGCCATTTGCTTATTCAGATCGCAGATCAAAATGGGTATGACACCTGAAAAACTAATTCTGTCACCTCTGCTCCTTTCTTCCCTGGGCTCCCCCAGCCTCATTTGAATAGAGTTTCAAGAAACAAGCATTTACACAGATGTGGGCAGGGCTTAAGGAAACCAACCAAAGCTAGTACAATAATCCCAGAGCTGGTGAGGAAGGGGAGTAACCAGGTAGGAGTTTGACCTCTGATAAAGGGACTCAGCCAACCTGTGATGTCTCTGTTCAGAGGAACCTGGGGATAAATATTGGTCTCATTGTCCTTGCAGTGCCTGATTTCCCAGTGCCTTCTGTTGACTAACCCAACCAGAAACCAGTAGACAAGGGAAGAACACATTGAGAGCATTGAGTGGGGTCAAGAAAATAAGAAAATGAATCCCAGGATGTGGGGGTAGAGCATGGGTGAATGGAACATCCAACACAAACCACTTGCTTCCCTTGCTAGACTATGAAAACCTTTTCAACAGGAGATGTGTTTTTCATTTTATAGCCCAAGCTCCAAACTCCAGCCCTGACAAATAGAAAGGACTTAATAAATTCGGGGTAAATGAATGGATGTAGGGATGGTGAATGGATGGATGATTAAGTGACTAAATGAATAACCTAATGATTGAATGAATGATGGTGGGATAACAAAGATTTCCCTACTGGAGTTCTTTAGATGATCTGCTCTGGTAACTACCTAGGAACAATGTGTAATTAACACATCAAATTCTTCTAAAGGCCTTGAAAGACTTTGTCTCTTCTGCACCTTAAGTAGTCTGCACAGAGCTGGTATGCCGGATGAAATTGCTTCCTTCATAGCAGAGATAAAGCACCTCCCACCTCCTGTTCCAAAGACCTCAAATTCTGAATTAGGAGAGACATGAATTAATGAGTTCTCCATGTAACAAGAAAAACCTCTTTTAATAACTGGGAGTTAAACAGAGTTTGGATCCCTGCTGATCTTATTGGCAAAATTAAATAAAAGTGACATTCTGCTGGCCCAAGCAAATTAGCAGCCAGCCTGTGTAAAGGCTCAGTTAACCCAAGACATTGTGTGATGTATTACCCATTGTTTGACGTACTTTCATAAGAGCAAGACGAAGTGTCCCATCCTTTAGACTCTGGTAATGTGCTTCATTGTTAAATTCAATAGGAAAAGCGATTCATACTGTGGTATGATTGAAAAGAAAATTGAATCCTTTTGATGTTATAAATGTGTCTATTACTGCGTGTGCACACAAATTTTCCATGGAAATTATGGTGAAAGTAGTGATTCTCCTCGAAAAATGCATTAGTGTTGACACGTTCAATTTTATCTGCATCAGAATATAAATACCCTTTAACCATGGTCAAATTGTGCGGAATGTATATACCGCATCTGCATAAGTCACTTGTCTATCCATCTATCGGGGGGCAGGGAGGGGAAGCATGGACCTCCAAGAGCTATCGTGGTCCTCCATTTGCAGTTTTAAAAATATATATTATTGAAAGCACTGGTGCAGGATTTGTGTGAGGGCCTTTCTAATTTAAAAGAACAGTTTCATAAAGCAAAGGTCTGTAATTTCATGTCCTCATCACACAAAACAAGTTTGAAAGCTTTGAGAGCCCTGGCAAGTTGTGTCATGCTAGCATTGGCCACCAAGCCATTATTGGTCATGCACTGACCAAGTGGTCATGAGACCTTCTTACAAGGAAGTGGGTGACGTTAGGGACACGTTTCTCAGTTTGGCTGGGTGGTTGCAAACGCCTGCCTGTACAAGCCGAGTGAGGACTGTAAAATGCCTGTGACCTCTTGCCTCCATTCCCCTAAGACCCACCCCTTTTTCTGTTCTGCTCCTCCGTCCTGCTCTGTCCTTCTCTAGGTGTGACGCTCAGAGGGCCATTTCTCTCTAGACTTCACCTTCCTCTTCTGCAAATCGAAGTGAGTAGTCTCCATGTCCTTCACAGTTAAATGTTTGTTACTGTTGGAACACATTATGCTCTTCCCTGTATCAGTCAGGACCTTTTTAATCATGAACAGTAGAGAATACAACATAAAATGGCTTGGGAAAAATGAGAACTCAATGCTTTTCCACCATCCCCCTTCTTAGCCCCCCAAAAATCCAGGGATGAACAAACCTAGCTAGCGATGGATGTTGTCATCAGTTCTGGGTCACTGTCTGACTCTTGGCTTCTCCATTGGTGTTGAATCCATTTGCAGATTCCCTTTGTAGTCCCTTCTCAGACTGCTGCACTCTTTGTCCACATCCTTCCCCTCCAGATTCAGCAGCACTAAAACCACGATTGTGTCTTTAAGCAATGTCCCCGGACCTGGCTATCCCTGCCCCACATCAGGTCAGTGCCCAACCATGAACTGATCCCTGCAGGCAGAGGAATGAGATGCTCTGATTCACTAGGCTGAGGTCACGTCCATCCTTGTGGTTGAAGGGGAAGTTGACTCAACCCATGGTATATGGAAGGGAGTGAGAAAGGAGTATTCATGTCAAAGAAAAATTATGTTCGACCCTGGTATTGAAAGAAGGGTGAAGACACCGTGGAAGGGAGTGGGGAGAGACACCTGTTATAATGTGTTTATTCAAGGAGCTCCTGCTGACTGAAAGACTTTCTTTTCCTTGTCACTGTGGTGAATCCTTTCTTATCTTTCAAGATGAAGTTTTAAAAAAAACTTTTCACTGAGCCCCTTGAAGTCCCTATCTGACTTCTTTACTCTCTGAGTACTGAAACATACATCTGTTACAGAAGCTGTAATGTTCAGCCCATCTCTTCCACAAATACCTACTCAACACCTATTAAAGTACAAAGCGCTGTAACACTTACTTCCACTAAGGAGCTGGAATACCAGGCCCTTTGTGCTCATGGCAAGGCATGCTAGGAGGGAAACATGAGATCAGGTTAGGGAAGACGGTGGTGGAAAGGTTGGCAGGGGAATAAAGAAACTAGCAGAAAAAGGTGGTAGAGTGATTGGCTTTTCTAGGAAGGTACTGGCAGCCCAAGACCACTCAATGCATATTTTTATTGATTGAGTATGTACTATATGCCAGAGACTGTGTACGTGCCTGATTGATTAGTGAGATAAACCTACACATTCCCTCTTTGTGGAGGGAATTTGGAGGAGGGAGTTCCAGGCCAAAGAAATAGCCAATGCAAAGGCCCTGGGGCAGGAGTGTGTTTGACTTGTTAACAGATCAGCAAAATGATTGGGGTGGCTGAGAGGGAGGCGGCCCAGGAGGAGATGACATCAGAAAGCTAGCGGGGCCAAATCATGGAGGATTTTGACCTTTACCCTTCAGCCCACCATCCAAGTCCTGAAGCAGTCCTGAACTGGACCAAAATCCCTATTTAGCCTGTGGAGAAAATATGGCTAGGATTAGACTTGATCCTGGGTTCTCCCTAAAGTTACCACCCAGGGTGGGAACTGCTTCAGTTTCCATGTTAATGATTATTGATCATCTAGCTTTGCTAAGACCCTGACGTCTTTGACAGAACCTGATGCTCCTAGGTGGTGATGGGGGAAATGTGGGGTACAGGTGGTGGTAGGGGACCTGGAGGATGGGTGGTAGAGGGGGGCACAGATTTTAATTTTCAAGAGCAGGGGCTGTGAGTCAGAGTGCCATGTTTGGACCACGGCTCTGCCACTTGCTATCAATGTAGCACTGGGTACTTACCTATTTGTTCTAAGACTCATTTTCTCATCTGTGAAATGGGAGCAAGAATATCTGTTCCTTAATGCACCCTGTAAGAGTTCATGTAAGCTGCATAGCATAGAATAATCCCTCAGTATATAATCACTATTACTACCCTGGATATTTTTTGCAAATCTTCTTCACCTGGGGCAGAAAGAGATTTCTTTGTCCTTCCAGGCACTGGCTGGGACCTGTAGCTTCAGAATCATGAAGTTCCTGCATACTAGGTTTTCTAGTGTCATGGTTACCTGGGTTTGGCTGCCTTTTATTACTCTTGTTCCATTCCTCCCTGAGAGCTGACTTGGACCCTGTTGGCTTTAAAGCCTATCGGAGATATGCCCAATGTCACCATATATATATTTGGACATGGAATATTTGGCTGCTGGCCACTCCTTTTCACTGAGGAACAATTTCAGAATTGTCTTGTTTATGCCCACATTGGTTCCATCCTGTCTCATCCCCGTTCCCTTCTGCAAGCTTGGCTGGACCCAGCAGGACTTTCAGGCAAGCTTTAGTAGTATCTTGCCCACCTGCTTGCCATGTTCTTCCTCATACAGAAAGCAGTTTCTTCAGGTGTTACACAAGTAGAAAAACTCTTCCTTGGACTCCCTCTTACAGATGCGGTCTCCTACTAACATCTAGGACAAAACGGACCAGTACCCTGGCCCTTTCCCAGGGAAATTCTCTCTTGGGGGCATTTCTCTGCCTCTCTCTCTCCTTTCTGTCTCTCTCCCCATGTGGAAGTCCCCTCCCCTCTCCCCCACATGTCATGTGAGCACTGCCTCGTAAATTGTTCAGAATCCAAGTCTGGGTGGGATATTTACCCAGAGCGAATTATGGCTGGATACATTCCTATGTCAACATGTGCCACACTCATTTCTTATAAAGTAGTTCATTATTCTGTGGGGCATAAATAGTATTACCAGATTGATATGATTAAAGCTAGTGAGTCATTAATTAGCATCTAATTAAAAGAGATGAGTTACATACCCATGTACAGTAGCTAATGTTATGTTTTCCTTGAAAAAGAAATTAAGTGAACAGCAATTGTGTTTCCCAAGAAACTACACCAAACCATATGTGCAGTTTCTCTAGGGATGGAGGGACAGTGTCTGCCTTGGGGCATTGAAGATTAAGTTTGCTACTCCCAAAGATTGGGCTTCTGACATAGGCTAGGATCTTTCTGGTCACAGGAAGCTGGCCTGTGCTTCTTCGCATGATATCCAGAAATATCAGCAGGGATGCCATCAAGGCAACTTCTTGGGGCCGGAGCCCAGACTCCAGTGCTGCGTCTCCTTCAACCTTCTACTTATCAACTCACACTGCCAAGTGTGCTCACATTCTTTCACTAATGTAGTTCTCGCCGGACCCACACTCCCATTTTATAAACTGGAGAACTCAGCCTCATGCAGAACTCACTCTGGCTGATTGGATAAGACCAGAGAAGTTCTGGAGAAGCACCAGGACAGGTTCCAACACCCCAGCCAGACATTCAGGGCTTCCTGAAAGTGAATTTTTATGTTTTCATGTAGCGTTCCCTCTTCCTATTCCTTCCTTCCTCTTCTTTCTCTAGCTGAACTGCCCTGTGCCACGTTTCCCCTAATGTCCTAATTCTGCCCACTGCTAGCTGAGGGGGATCTCAGCCTATCCTTCATGGGTCCACCATGTGCTAAACTTCTGGAAGCAGACCTATTTCTAATTTCATCCATACAGCCTTGACTAAGCCACACTCTCACTGCTCTTCCTCTCAGAAGATTCTTAGTAGATTTGTACAACAAAGATGCAGCTGTCCGCGATGCTGCCATTTCCCACTGTGACGTTCCACATATGTAGTCAGTGAGCCTTGTTTTATAGCTTGTTGAAAGTTTGTCGTCTCCATTTTTATTGTTCACTGCCTTGTTATAAAAGTAATACATGAAAATGATCTGGAAAGAAGTAGAAAACACAGTAGTGGTTACTCCTATTAGAAGGGACTAGTATGGGAACAGAGAGAGAGCAGTCAGAATGTCAAGGGGGACTTGTGTTTTATCAGTACTTACATCTTCTACATCTCTATTATGTTCATAGATTAGCTCGTGTAATCAAAACAATAAATAAATAAAAGCAACACATTCCCATTGGAGGAATCCTGTGTGCTTATAGGAAGGAGAAGTCACCAATAGAACAAAATATAACTCTCTTGCCTGCAGATAACTTATCTATATATTTATGTTTGGTATTTTTATTCTACCTAGTTTTTTATTAAACACTATATTTGGATGTAATGATAATGTAGAAGATTTGGCAGTTTTTTTAAAAAAATAGCTTAACATGCACATCTCCCATATTATTAAAAAGTTTTTGTTAATACTAATTTTAATTATGGTACAATATCTTAGTGAGGCATTGAAAGCATCACCCCTAAAACCTTTCCCTATGGTTGGACATGTATATTTTCAATATTTTTGTGTATAAATACTACTGAAGAAAAACATCTGTTTTTATTTGGAAAGTTTAAATTATGTTTCTTGTCATAACTGGTATGTTCATTTGTTCTTGTGCTATTATGTTTATTACCTTTGATCCTTCCTTGCTGTTTCTTCTTTGGACCATCCTCTCTCTCTCTTTCTTTTTTTTTTTTTTAACCATCTTCTTTTTCATTTTTCCCCTATGGTAGTTTTAAAGCTGTGTATGTTATTTTTAACTTTACCAGATCTTTCCTTTTGAACTTAGTACTGAATGGTGACCTATTCAAAGTTTTCTTCTTAAGTTTCTAATCTTATTTAGAATGATGACTATTGAACCCTGTTGTTAATTTCAATTATTACATTATTGTTATTGCATTGTTCCTGATTCTTTAGTTTCAATTTTATCTTTTTCCATAGGTACCATTTCTCTGAAATCCTTCTTAGATGGATTATTGCAGATTTTACTAGATATTGTCCATTTGATTAAAAGAAATGTACCATTTTTTTTCTTTATAAGTTTTGAAGATATGATATTAGGTACATTAGAGATTTGGGATTTTTAAAAAATAAATAAATACATAAATTTATTTGACAGAGAGAGAAAGCATAAGCAGTGGGAGCAGCAGAGGGAGAGGGAGAAGCAGGCTCCTCGCTGAGCAGGGAGCCCAACGCAGGGCTTAATTCTAGGACCCTGGAATCATGATCCGAGTTGCGGGCAGAGCTTAACTGACTGAGTCACCCAGGCGCCCCAAGATTTGAGATTTTTAAAAAAGATTTATTTATTTGTTTGAGAGAGAATGCACATGGTGGGGGGCAGAGGGAGAGAAGAAGACTCCCCACTGATCGTGGAGCCTGACGTGGGGCTCAGTCTTAGGACCCTGAGATCATGACCTGAACCAAAATCAAGAGTCAGATACTTTGCTGACTGAGCCACCAGGGGCCCCAAGCTTTGGAATTTTTCTAACTTCATGGGGGAATTTGTCCTTTGTCATTATGAATTATATATGTTTTTTTCAAGTATATTTGCCTTAAAAATTTCCTTGTCTGATATTACTATGGCTGCATCAGCTTTTTTTTTTTCCTCAGCTTTTTGGAAGTATATATGATACAGGGTGAAATGCACTTCAGTGAGTTTTAACAAACTCAAATACACATGTAGACCATATCCTTATCAATATACAAAATATTTCCATCACTCCAGAGAGTTTTTCAAGGCTACTTCCAAGTCAATTTTTTTCTGAATCTTTCACTGTAATAAAAAGAGATGAGTTACATATTCATGTACCCTCTGCTTGTTCGTATGTATCAGTGTGTATAATATATACTACATACTCTTTTGTGTCCAACATATTTCACTTAGGGTGAGGTCTGTGAATTTGTCCATGCTGTTGCAAATACTGGATTTGTTTCTTTTTGTTTCTGAGTAGTATTCCATTATATAAATATGCCACAATTTATTTCTCCGCTCACCAGTTGATAGACATTTGTGCTGTTTCCAGTTTAAGAATATTATGACTAAACCTTCTAGGAACATTTTTTTTTTAAAGATTTTATTTATTTATTTGACAGAGAGAGATCACAAGTAGACAGAGAGGCAGGCAGAGAGAGAGAGAGAGAGGGAAGCAGGCTCCCCGCTGAGCAGAGAGCCCGATGCGAGACTCGATCCCAGGACCCTGAGATCATGACCTGAGCCGAAGGCAGCGGCTTAACCCACTGAGCCACCCAGGCGCCCCTCTAGGAACATTCTTATATAAGCATTTGTATGGACCTAAATTGCCATTTCTTTTGAGCAAATGCCTAGAAAAGGAATTACTAAGTAAAAGGCCATGTGTATTTTTAACTTTATGAGAAATTACCAAACTATTTTTCTGTACCATTTTACATCCTACAAGAAACATAGGATAAGGGTGCCTGGGTGGCTCAGTGGATTAAGCCTCTGCCTTCGGCTCAGGTCATGATCTCTGGGTCTTGGGATCAAGCCCCACCTCGCATCGCACTCTCTGCTCAGCAGGGAGCCTGCTTCCCACCTCTCTGCCTGCCTCTCTGCTTGTTTGTGATCTCTGTCTGTCAAATAGATAAATAAAATTGTAATAAAAAAAGAAAAAAAGAAACATAGGACAGTTCTGGTTGTTTAACCTTCTCAAGTTGAGAAAGTTCCCTTCCACTTCCAGTTTCCTAAAAGATTTTGTCAAAGGGACGCCTGGGTGGCTTAGTTGGCTAAGCATCCGCCTTTGGCGCAGATCATGATCCCAGGGTCCTGGGACTGAGCTCCATATCTGGCTCCTGGCTGAGCGGGGAGCCTGCTTCTCCCTCTGCTTGCTGCTTCCCTTCTTGTGTGCACTCTCTCTCTCTCTCTCTCTGTCTGACAAATAAATAAAATTAAAAAAAAATTTTTATCATGAATGTGTATTGACTATTTTAAATGCCTTTTCTGAAGCTGTTGGAATTATCGTATTATTTTTCTTCTTTAATTTGTGCAGGAATCTCCTTTAGTCTGTCAATGAATATTTTAATGTTAACCAACCTCGTATTCCTAAGAACAAATCTCACCTGTTTTTTTTTTTAATTATATATTACCAATTTTATGTATCATTGGGTTTGATTTGCTAATATTTCATTAAGAAATTTTGTGTCTTGGGTGGCGGGGTGGCTCAGTTGGTTAAGCGACTGCCCTTGGCTCAGGTCATGATCCTGGGATCCTGGGATCAAGTCCTGCATCCAGCTCCCTGCTCTGCAGGGAGCCTACTTCTCCCTCTGTTCTGCCTGCCACTCCTCCTGCTTGTGCTCTTCTTCTCTTTCTGTCAAAGTAAATAGATAAAATCCTTAAAAAAATTTTTTTTTGTCTTTGTCCAAACTAAACTAGTTTAGTTTGAGAGAGTCCCACTTGTTCATTTTCGCTTTTGTTGCTTTTGTTTTTAGTATCAGATTGAAGAATCATCACCAAGACCAATGTCAAAGAACTTACTGCCTGTGTTTTCTTCTAGGAGTTTCAGGTCTTATGTACAGAACTTTAATCCATTTTTAGTTCATTTTTTAGTATGGCGTAAGTCAGTGGTCCATTTCATTCTTTTGCTGCCCAGTTTTCTCAGCACCACTGAAGAGACTGTTCTTTCTCCATCGTGTGTTCTTGGCTCCCTTGTCATAAATTAATTAACAGTATAGGCATGGGTTTATTTCTGGGCTATCTGTTCTGTTTCATTGACCTATGTGTATTTTTGATGCCAATATCATACTGTTTTAATTACTGTAGCTTTGTAATACAGTTTGAAATCAGGGAGCATGATACCTCTAGCTTTGTTTGAATAAAGCTGATTTGACCTGCCATGTAAGATAGAGGGGCAAGATGGCAGAGAAGTAGGAGACCCTGTTTCAGCCGGTCCTCCAAAGCAAGCTAAATATCTACCAGAACACTCTGAACACCCATGAAATCAGCCTGAGATATAGGATTATACACTTCTGGATCTCTGTGGGGGCAGAAGACACCAGTGGAGAGGTAAGGCAGAGTGGGAACGCTCGGACTGATATCAGAGGATAAACAGAAGGGGGAGGGAGCCACCAGAAGCAACCCATTGGAAAGTAATACCCCAATATGAAAGTGCCCTGTGGTTGGGGACCAGCATTAACATGACCTGCCATGTTTTAAAAAAAAAAAGAAAGAAAGAAAGAAAAACACTTTACAAATATATGGTTTTATTTATCTTAGGTGAATATTAAAAAGAACTACTGTGTATGTCTGTATGTATAACTTCATAAGAAAACAAAAAATGTCTTCTAAAGTTATTGTAGTGTTCTGTACTCCTGCCAGTCAGCCTGGTATGGAAGTTATAGCTGTTCAGCATCTTTGCCAACTCTTGATATTCACAGGTTTTTAAGTTGTAGCCATTATTGTGAGTGTCTGTTAGTTTCCTTTTTTTTTTTTTTTAAGATTTTATTTATTTATTTGACAGACAGAGATCACAAGTAGGCAGAGAGGCAGGCACAGAGAGAGGAGGAAGCAGGCTCCCCACCGAGCAGAGAGCCCAATGTGGGGCTCGATCCCAGAACCCTGGGATCATGACCTGAGCTGAAGGCAGAGGCTTTAACCCACTGAGCCACCCAGGTGCCCCTGTTAGTTTCCTAATGTGAGTTTAATTTGCATTTTTCTGATGACTAATGCTGCTGATCATCCTGTGTTTGTTGGCCATTTACATATCCTTTGCTCATTTCTCACTGGGTTATTTATATTGTTATGATTGACTTGTAAGATTTCTTTATATATTCTGTACACTAGTCTATCATCAGATATATGTGTTATGAATATTTTCTCCCCGTCTGTGATGTGCTTTCTTGTTTTCTTAATGGTTATATTGAAGAGTAGAAGTTTCTAACTTTGGTAGAAACTAGTTTATCCATTCTTTGTGCCCTAACTCATCTTTGTCTGCCATAAAACCATAAAGATTATGTTATGTTTTATTCTAAAAGTTTTGTATTTTTGGCTTTATGGTTGGGTCTGTGATCCATTTGAGTTAATTTTTGTGTGCAATATAAATGAATTGAGGTTGTTGTTTTTTGGGTCTTGCTTTTTGTTTTTATTTTTTACTACATAGTTACCCAGCTGTTCCATTTCCATTTGTTGAAAAGACTATTTTTTTCCATTTAATTACTCTAGCATTTTTGTAAAAATTCAACAACTATAAGCATGAGTATATTTGGGGGCTCTAATCTATTTTATTCATTTATTTGTCTCTATGAAAATACCATTAGGTCTTAATTATTGAGAATTTCTAGTAGGTCTTGAGATTAGATGGTAAAATCTTTCTACTTTGTTCTTTGTTGTTAGATATATTTTGGTTCTTCTTTTGGTTTCATTGGTTTTTCTCTATTGTTTGTTCATTTTCTATTATATTAATTTTATTCTTATTATTATCATAGACTTCCTTTACTTACTTTGAGCTTAATTTGTTCTTTCTACCTTATTGAGGTGGAAGATGAGATCACTGATTTTAATTATTTTTCTGTTCTAAAATAAACAAAACTGAAATTTTCTCCCTAAGCTTTGCGTTAATTACTTGAATACACAAATTTTTTTTTTAATTTTTTAAGATTATTTATTTATTTATTTGACAGACAGAGATCACAGGTAGGCAGAGAGGCAGGCAGAGAGAGAGGAGGAAGCAGGCTCCCTGCTGAGCAGAGAGCCTGATGTGGGGCTTGATCCCAGGACTCTGAGATCATGACCCGAGCCGAAGGCAGAGGCTTTAACCCACTGAGCCACCCAGGCGCCCAAATTTTGTTGTTTTATTTGCATTAATATTCAGCTCAAAATATTTTATTTTCCTTGTGATTTCTTCTTTGACTTTTCTGTTATTTAGATACACGTTGCTTAGCTTCCAAATATTTGAGGATTTTAAAAATATCTTCTTTTTATAATTTAATTTCATTATAATCAAATAACATATTGTACAGGATTTCAATCCTTTGAAATTTGTGTGGACTTTATTCATGGTCCAATATTTGATACATCTTGGTGATTGTTCCATATGTACTTGGGAAAAAATGTCTTCTGTAACTGATGATTATAGTGGCTTATAAATTTAGTTCAGCTATTTTGATCTATATTGCCTTTCAAATCTTACATATTTCGCTATTTTTTGTCTACTTATTCAATTAGTGATTGTTGGAGGAATGTTAAAATTTCTAGTTGTAATTGTAGATTTTTCTATTTTTCCTTTTAATTCTAGCAGATTGTGTTTTATGCATTTTGAAATTCTGTTATTACATGCATACTCATTTAGAATTGTTATGCTTTCTTGATGAATTGGGACTTTTATCATTTTGAAGTGTCCTTCCTCATCTCTGGTAATAACCCTTTGTTTTAATGTCAGCTTTGTCTGATAATATAGCCACTGCAGCTTCCTATGATAAGTGTCCCATGGCACATCACTTTCCATCTTTTATTTTAAGCTTCCTGTTTTTATATTAAAAAGTGTATATTGTTGGATATTGTTTTCATATTCAATCTGCCAGTCTCTGACTTTTAATTAGGGTGTTAATGTCATTTATATTTAATATAATTATTAATATTGCCTTTAAATCTATCTTATAATTTTTTTCTATTTATCACATCTTTTTTTTTTTTACCACTTTTCCCTCCTGTTTCTGCCATGTGTTTTGGATTAATTGGCAATTTTTAAAAATTCCACTTTATTGGGCACCTAGGTGCCTCAGTCAGTTAAGCAGCTACTTTTGGCTCAGGTCATGATCTCAGGATCTGTGGATCAAGCCCTGCATTGTGCTCCTTGCTCAGCAAGAGTCTGTTTCTCCTTCTCCCTGCGCCATTCCACCTCTTATACTTGCTCTCTTTCTGTGTCAAATAAATAAAAAATACTTTAAAAATAATTCCACCTATTTTTTTTGTAGCTATAACTCTTCATTTTATCATACGTTTTTTAGTGGTTACACTAAGGATTACAGTATGTTTTCTTAATTTATTAGTAATTTGGTGTAAGTTAATATGTTACTTCGCATATAATGTGCTAACCTTGCAAGAATACCCTTCATTTTATTCCCATCTTTTCTGTTGTTGTTGTCATACATTTTATTTCTACATATGTTATTATCCCACAATACATAATTACTTTCACTTTAAACAGTTGATTATATCTTAAAGGAACTAAATGGGGAAAAAAGGTCTTATACTTAACCTATTTACCATTTCCAGTACTCATTCTTTCTTGTAGACTTGATTTTCCATCTGGTGTTATTTTCCTTCATTCTCAAGAACTTTAATATCCTTGGTAGTACAGGTCTATTAATGATGAATTCTTTCAGGTTTTGTTTATTGAAAAATTTTTCCATTATGTACTTATTTGAAAGATATTTTTTAATATTTTTTCAGTGTTCCAAGATTCATTGTTTATGCACCACACTCAGTACTCCATGCAATACATGCCCTCCTTAATACCCACCAGTAGGCTCACCCAACCCCCCACTCCCTCCCCTCCAAAACCCTCAGTTTGTTTCTCAGTGTTCACAGTCTTTCATGGTTTTTCTCCCTGTCTGATTTCCCCCAACTCACTTCTCTCCATCTCCCAATGTCCTCTGTGTTATTCCTTATGATCCACAAATAAGTGAAACCATATGATAATTGACTCTCTCTGCTTGACTTATTTCACTCAGCATAATCCCCTCCAGTCCCATCCATGTTGATACAAAAGTTGAGTATTCATCCTTTCTGATGGAGGCATAGTACTCCATTGTATATATGGACCATATCTTTTTTTATCCATTTGTCCATCGAAGGACATCTTGACTCTTTCCACTCTTTGATGACTGTGGCCATTGCTGCTATGGACGTTGGGATACAGATGGCCCTTCTTTTCACTACATCTGTATCTTTGGGGTAAATACCCAGTAGTGCAATTGCAGGGTCATAGGGTAGCTCTGTTTTTAATTTCTTAAGGAATCTCCACACTGTTTTCCAAAGTGGCTGCACCAACTTGCATTCCCACCAACAGTGTAAGAGGGTTCCCCTTTCTCCATATCCTCTCCAACACTTGTTGTTTACTGTTTGTTGATTTTGGCCATTCTAACTGATGTAAGGTGGTATTTCAATGTGGTTTTGATTTGAATCTTCCTGATGGCTAATGATGATGAATATTTTTTCATGTGTCTGTTAGCCATGTGTATGTCTTCATTGGAGAAGTGTCTGTTCATGTCTTCTGCCCATTTTTTGACACGATTATCTGTTTTGTGTGTGTTGAGTTTGAGTTCTTTATAGCTCTTGGATATCAGCCCTTTGTCTGTAGTGTCATTTGCAAATATCTTCTCCCATTCTGTGGGTTGCCTCTTTGTTTTGTTGACTGTTTCCTTTGCTGTGCAGAAACTTTTGATCTTGATGAAATCCCAAAAGTTCATTTTCACTTTTGTTTCCTTTGCCTTTGGAGACATGTCTTGAAAGAAATTATTGTGGCTGATGTCTAAGAAATTACTGCCTATGTTCTCCTCTGGGATTTTGATATATTCCTGCCTCATTTTGAGGTCTTTTATCCATTTCAATGTCAACTCTCACCACTGTTGTTCAACATAGTACTAGAAGTCCTAGCAATAGCAATCAGAAAACACAAAGAAATAAAAGGTATTCAAATTGGCAAAGAGGAAGTCAAACTCTCTCTCTTCACAGATGACATGATAGTTTATATGGAAAACCCAAGAGACTCTACACCCAAACTACTAGAATTCATACAGCAATTCAGTAATGTGGCAGGATACAAAATCAATGTACAGAAATCAGTGGCTTTCTTACACACTAACAGTGAAAATATAGAAAGGGAAATTAGAGAATCGATTCCATTTACTATAGCACCAAGAACTATAAGATACCTGGGAATAAACCTAACCA
The DNA here is from genome assembly GCF_002288905.1 of Enhydra lutris kenyoni. Lineage (NCBI taxonomy): Eukaryota > Metazoa > Chordata > Mammalia > Carnivora > Mustelidae > Enhydra > Enhydra lutris. Next base: position 43,817,813 of record NW_019154106.1, on the reverse strand, counting down.
AAGAGGTAAAGGATCTGTACTCGAGGAACTACAGAACATTCATGAAAGAAATTGAGGAAGACGCAAAAAGATGGAAAAGCATTCCATGCTCATGGATTGGAAGAATAAACATTGTTAAAATGTCTATACTGCCTAGAGCCATCTATACTTTCAATGCCATCCCGA
>NW_019154106.1:43776582-43817548 GCF_002288905.1 Enhydra lutris kenyoni | reverse complement strand
TAAAGGATCTGTACTCGAGGAACTACAGAACATTCATGAAAGAAATTGAGGAAGACGCAAAAAGATGGAAAAGCATTCCATGCTCATGGATTGGAAGAATAAACATTGTTAAAATGTCTATACTGCCTAGAGCCATCTATACTTTCAATGCCATCCCAATCAAAATTCCACCAGCATTTTTCAAAGAGCTGGAACAAACAATCCTAAAATTTGTATGGAACCAGGAGAGACCCCAAATTGCTAGGGAAACGTTGAAAAAGAAAAACAAGACTGGGGGCATCATGTTGCCTGATTTCAAGCTTTACTACAAAGCTGTGATCACCAAGACAGCATGGTACTGGCACAAAAACAGACACATAGACCAGTGGAACAGAGTAGAGAGCCCAGATATGGACCCTCAACTCTATGATCAATAATCTTCAACAAAGCAGGAAGATATATATAGTAGAAAAAAGACAGTCTCTTCAATAAGTGGTGCTAGGAAAATTGGTCAGCTATGTATAGAAGAATGAAACTCGACCATTCTCTTACCCCATGCACAAAGATAAACTTGAAAGGGATAAAAGACCTCAACATGATGCAGGAATTTGAAAGATATTTTGTCTGGATATAGAATTGTACATTGTCAGCTTTTCCTTTCAGCACTTTAAAGGTGTTTCTCTGTCTTCTAGCTTGCGTTTTTTCTGATGAGAAGTCAGTGTGCTTGTTTATTCTGAGTGCCTCACTGTGTGTGGGGGGCGGAGGGAGAGAAATGTGTTCTAATTGTGGGTTATAAACCCTCTTGGATTGTGGGTTGATAGCTTTCTTCAGTTTTCGAAAATTCTCATCTGGCATTACTTCAAATATTGCTTCTTCTAGATTGTCTCTTTCTTCTCCTTTTGAAGCTAAAAATTCTTTCACTCTGTATCTTTTCAAATTGCCCATATACTTCTTATACTGTGTCATTAATTTCCATTTCCATCTTCTTTTTCTCTCTCTGCTTCATTCCACATATTCTACAGATCTCTCTTCTAATTCATTATTCTTTTTTTGGTTGTTTCTAGTTAGTAGTTAATACACTGCAAATCCCTCTATTGAGTTCTTATTTCAGTTCCTGCATTTTTCAGCTCTAGAATTTAAATTTAATAATTTTAAATAAATTCCAGATAAATTCCCCACCTTTTCATCTACATTCTTGAACATATAAATCATATATGATTTTTTAAAAGTCCATGTTTGATAATTCCAAATAACTAGATCATTGATATGTGTCTCTCTTGTCTTTTTTCTTTTTTCTTTTTTTTTTTTTAAAGATTTTATTTATTTATTTGACAGAGAGAGATCACAAGTAGGCAGAGAGTCAGGCAGAGAGAGAGGGGGAAGCAGGCTCCCCGCCGAGCAGAGAGTCTGATGCGGGGCTCAATCTCAGGACCCTGAGATCATGACCTGAGCTGAAGGCAGAGGCTTAACCCACTGAGCCACCCAGGCGCCCCATCTTGTCTTTTTTCTTGATTCTTGATTTTTAGCCATTTAGTCCTGTTTCCTGAAATGCAATTTAATTTCTAATTGACATTAGACATGTTTTGAAAATAAAAATGGTTTAAAATAAAATAAAAAAGTTTTTGATTAATTATCTCCCTTCATTGATTTTTTTTCTTTTTTTTGGAAAGCTATGATCAAATTACTTTTATCCAACCACAGAATGAGATTATTTGAAGGTAGGTTTCAGGAATTGCAAGGGCTAGATTATTTCCTGTTGTCTTAAGTGTAGCTTTTCAGAGATCTCTCAACCAAAACCCTGGGGTATCACTGCTAGGTCTGAACTCCAGATTTTGTATTTCCAGGGCATCAAAGTTTCATGCTGAAACTCTGCTTATCGTTTTCATCTTTAACAGTCACTTTCCCTTGTTTCTCTGTTTTTGGCCTTTTTCTGGAAGAATGTGCAGCTTAAGATCTAGCAAATGCTTTGAGGGGGAATTCGGGATCACTCCTCTGGTGTTCTTTTTACTTTTGGGATCTGGAGCCCTCAGTCCTAGCTATCTTGATAGCCTGACTCTAAATTTTATCTTCCAGCACAATGAGACTGCCATAAACTTTAGGCTGTCACTTTTAGCTCAGTGTCGTTGCCCCATACTCAACTAGAAAATGCTCCAAGAGGAAAAAAATAATGAGTAATACGGGACCTCTGTGTGTTTCTCTACTCTCTGAAATCTTAAACTCTCAAGTCCTGCCCGCTTTGGTTGTTCTCTTATGTCTTCAGTCGGCTGGATTTATTTTTGGCACTTACCCCGTTTTTATAGTTAGTTTTTGTAGCAGAATTGGTCTAACACAGTGTATTCTGTCATAGCCAGAAGCAGAAGTCACCACTTTTATCTTTTGTCAAAAAATAGGCTTACGCTTATGCCATGAATGTGTCTACAAATTATTTACCTCCTTCAATGAAGATGGACAATACATTTTTCCCCATCCTTAGTTTACCTGCTACCACCAGTTTTAATTGATGTAAGATGATAATGTAACCCAGTTAATTGTTGATTTCATGAATTAAGAATCCTCTCTTTTCAGAATTATTTATGACACTTTCATCTGTTTTGTAACCGTATTTACCACAGTTATTTAGAATAAATTATGTGCTTAAATGCTTTCAGTTGCTCATTACCAGTTCTTCCAAACCATGACTTTACTATTTATGAGTTTTAAATTTTGATTCTTTTTTTCTTCAGCTGGCTGAAGTAGACCTTGGAGTAATTTTTCAGGAAGAATGTATAAGTCAAATACTTTGTGAATCCTCGCATAGCTGAGATTATTGGTCTGCTGACTTCATATATGAACCAGTTTTCAAGTATTCAATCATTTCCAAAAAAAAAAAAAAAATCAAACACTTAACCTGAGCAAAGTACTGTGTTAGATGCTAGGAATATAGCAGTATGCAAAATGTACATGGTTGACACTTTCATGGATTTTACACTCTAATGGGAAAAACAGGCATTAACAGCTGATTCTGCAAGTAACTGCTGTTGATCATGGTGACAAAGGAGAGGAAGAAATTTCTAGCAGGAGGGGAGCAAGGGGATGCAGGAGATTTCTCTGAAAGGGGGAACAATTAAATGAAAATCCAACAAATGAATGAGTGACCTAGGGTGATACTGGGAAGTGGTGATAAACTCTAGATAGAGGGAAGAGAATGAGCAAGAACTTGAGACTGGATGGAATGTGAAAGAAAGGCAGCGTAGTGGGTGTGAGGGGTGGGAGGGTGATGCTGGGGCACATGACTGGTGAAATGGGCAAAGGAAGATGACACAGAGCTTTGAAGGCCTCATTCAAAGTTGGAGTCTAGGCAAGACAAAATCACTGAGGGGGTTTGAGCAGAGATGTGGCGTGATCACTCCTGATTTAAAAAAAAAAAATTATACTGAGTGTGTCATGTATAATGACTCAGAAAGGAGCAAGAGGGTAAAGATGGACCAAACAGGAGGCCATTTTCTATTGCCAAGGTTCCAGTGGGTGGTGGTGGTTGCTAGGATTGGACTGATGACTGTGGAACCAAAGAGGTGGGTATACTTAAGACACTGTTGGAGATATCTTTCACTCTTCTATTCCTCACCTCCCAACCCCCATTGCCATCAATGTCAGATCCATTAGCAAGTTGGTCTGCTGTACCTTCGTGATATATCTGGTCCAGTCACTTCTTACCACCCCCTCCGCTTTCCCCCTGAGTCCAAGTCCCTGTCGTCTCCTATCTGGATGATTGTAGTAGCTCCCTAGCAACTCTTCCTGTGTTTACCTTTGCTCTCCTTCACAGTCTAATCCTGTTAAAGCATGAATCACATTAGGCCATCTCTCTCAACTCTCCCAACAATTTTGCTTTCACTCAGACTGAGTGAAAGCCAAAGTTCTAACAATCACCCACAAAACAAAACATGATCTGGCCTTGTATCTCTGATATCTCTTGTCACTCTCTGTTTTGCTTATTTCAGTCCAGCGACACCGACCTCTTACTCATTCCTGCACCATGCCCAGGGCCTTTGCACTTGTTGTTCCCTTTGTGAGGAGCACTTCCCCTAAACTTTTGCATGGCTTGCTCTCTTATATTATTTCAGGCTCTACTCACATGTCTCTATTTAAGAGACATCTTCCCTGATCATCCTGTGCTAACCTCTGTTGCATTACCCTGTACATTTATAAAACCTACTAATATCTGAAATAACATCCATTTGTTTAATTGCCTATCTGGCATATTATAGTTCTTCCTTCCAGGAAGATGTAACTTCCAGTGGCTTCAGGAACTTACTCAGTCTTTTGCATCATGGCTAGAGGCTTAGCTAGTAGAATGGTGTTTGGCACAAAGGAAGTGCTCAATGAATATTGGTGGACCAAGTTTGTTTTTCTTTAGCTCGTCGGTCTCAATTTCCTCCAGAGTTCTAGACTTTTTCCTCTGCTCAGAGAAGCTTTTGAGATATTTAAAAGTGGCGATCACTTCTCCCTGGAATTTTCTCTTGTTAAAATTGAATTTCTTCTGTTCCTTCCACTTACCATACACCAATATCTCTTACCTCTGCCTTAGCTGTTTGGTTTATCACATGATCAGTTCATCAACACTTTGGGTCACTCGTTGTGCCTTCTCTCTGGGAACATGTTCCTACCATAGACACACAAAGACATTTTGCCTTGCCTAATGCTGCCCATGGCCAGGGGACTCAGGAAATATTTGATGAATGAAAGGTTGAATGGAAGTTGGTACAGCCAGAGACTCTCCGGGTGCTCAGGCCTTGGAGGATGAAGGCAGCTTCTCTGGCTGGATTTATTGCTCTTCCTTTCAGAGCCTCCTGTCACCCACACTCCCAGGGCCTTTGTAAATCACTTGGTGTTATTCCTTCACTTACACATTTTTTATGACTGTCCTTTTAGGACCACATAAATCAGATGTCAAATCAGGTTATTAGCAGGGGCTATTTTTTTTCTCTCCTGTCAACAACCTGGTATTTTAATTCACTTTGGACTTTTCTATTTCTATTTGTAACCCCTTTCTGAGATGTTTGATGCTGGCAGAAAGGTTTGTTCAGAAGGAAAATTAGGGGCAGTTAGGCCAGATATCAGACAGCAGATGTAGAGTTGTGTCATGGTAAGAATAGTGGAGAAAGGAACCTTCCACCTTTGTCATTGAAAGATGACCTTAGTCTCTGGGTGAATCAGGAGACTTTTTAAATTACTAATGAAAAATGGAGGATTTCCCCCAGGCCCATGGAAGTGGGGAAACATCACCTTTTGTGTGGATTCCATCATTCAAAACATTTGAGTGACCTGGTGAGGAAATGTGAAGAGGAATGACCTTGATCTCTGGGCTCTCTAATCGGTTACATGGGTCAACTAGTTTTCCACAACTTTTTTGTTCATTTTAATACCTGGTAAAAAGATCCCTTACAAATTCCTATTTGTTAAAATGGTCTTGGAGGGAGGCTGAGTGGCTCAGTCAACAAGTGTCTGACTCTTGATTTCAGCTCAGGTCATGATCTCGGGGTCCTGGGGTCAGGCCCACATCAGGCTCTACGCTGAGTGTGGAATCTGCTTAAGATTCTCCCTCTCCCTCTCTCTCTGCCTGCCTGCCCCCCGCCCCTACATGAATGCACACATGCTCTCTCTCTCAAAAAAAAAAAAAAAGGTCTTGGTAATTTTCTTAAATCAGCTTTTAAAATTTCTATGATATAATGCACAGGTTTGAGGTACACTGTTTCATGAGCTTTGACTCACACATATATGTGTAACTACCCCCTCTACAAATCATAAACTCATTCTACATTGATGTAAATAACACATTTTTATGAAAGACAATTCTATTTTCTAAAGCAACATGAAAACTAGAATTGTAAATTTACACATTTTTGTAAATTTCTTCCATGTCTGGCTTAATAGAGTTGGCTGGGTTCTCGTATCAGTTTCTACATTCTGTCTATTACAATATCACACATCATGCCTCTGCAAGATTCTACCGTACACTTCTGAGACAATGTGGATGAAAATGCAAATAATATCATAGTAATATTGTGAACATAGCTTTTACCTCTTGGACTCCTTGAGAGAGACTCAGGGATCCACCAGGAGTCCCCAGACAGCACTTTGAGAAGCACTCTTGAGGGCCATCATGTCAGCCATAAAAAAAGACAGTTTTACTTCTCCCAGCTCAATTTTTATATCGTTTATTTTTTCTTGTTCTTTTGGCCGTGATAAGACATTTACTCTAAGGTGTAACAGAAGTAATTAGAACAACCAGCATTGCCTTGTTCCCGAACCAGGGGAGAAGTTTTTACTGTGTTCCCGTTTACTGTGGGGGTGAGAGGTTTGTGATGTTCCTTAGCAGATTGAGGAAGCTTCTTATGCTGTAGTTTTCTGAGGGTTTGGGGGTTTTTTGCTTGTTTGATTTTGATTTAGCCATGAGTCAACGTCACATTTCCGGGTTAAACCCCATTTTGTAAATATTTTTGTGTATTGCTGGACTAAGTCTGCTAATATTTGGTAGTGTATTTTTGCACCAATATTTGTAAGACTTACTGGCCTCTAATCTTCTTTCCTTGTAATATCTTGGTCAGGCTTGTTACCAGGATTAATGTTGATGTAATAAATTGATATGGGAAACACTCCTTTCTCCTTTATTTTTGGGTCCAGTTTGGCTAGATTGCTCTTGTTTCTCATGTAAGTGTTTTGATAGAATTCACTTGTGAAACCGTCTGGATCTGGCTCTGTTTGTGTGAAAGCTTTTGATTATAAAGTTAAGTTCTTTAATAGATACAGGTTGTTCGGTTTTTAAATTTTTACTTCTTGAAGCAGTTTTGGCAAATTGGGCTTTTCAAAAACTGAGTCTTTCTTCTATGTTGTTGAATATATTCACATGAAATTGCTTCAAATATTCTCTTACTGTCATGTTATTTTCTATCCTATCTGTAAGAATATCCACTCTTGAGTCACTGATATTCTTGTGTCTTCTCTAGTTGTTTTTTTTTTTTCTTACTCAGTTTTGAAGGAATTGGTTAATATTATTTTCTAAGAAATACATTTGGGCTTTGATAATAGTCTCATTATTTTTTCTATCCCATTGATTCCTGTTCTTATCTGTGGTTTTTAATCATCAGTTCTAATTTGCTTATTTTCTTGTTGTTGTTCATTGCTTCTTAATTTTTAAAACTTAGTGAACTGATTTCAGATCTTTTCTAATATAAGCATTTTTCAATGTAGAATAGTTTTTATTCCCTTTTAATTTCTTCTTTGACCATTGGGTCATTAGAAGTATATTATTTAAATTTCAAATATTTGGGGATTTTTTTTACATATCTTTTTGCTATGGTTTTCTAATTAAAAGTTGAGTACATCAGAGAATGTACTCTATAAAATTTCAGCCTTTTAATGTAAGCATATGAGTTACTTGATGAACCTTTTACATGCATTTGAAATGATACGTATTCTGCAGAGATAACTGCTTAATTTTAAACTTTAAGTGTGTGTGGTAACACTCTATAGGTAACTACTATACTTCAAAGTGGAATTTATAATTTATACACCCAAAGAAGTAAAGAACATTTTAATTTCAATAGAAAGCAAGAATGGAAAAACTGAAACAAAACAAAATAAAAAAAACTATTGATAAATAAAAATGATACCATAATAGAATAAAACTAAGTTAAAATATATAAATAATTATAATGAATATACACAAATTTTACTCTCCTATGGAAGATGGTGGCTATCAGATTTAAAGAACACAACAAAATTCAGTTATCTGCTATTTATAAGAAATAATAGCTAAGGGGCGCCTGGGTGGCTCAGTGGATTGAGCCTCTCTGCCTTTGGCTCAGGTCATGATCTCAGGGTCCTGGGATCGAGCCTTGCATTGGGCTCTCTGCTCAGCGGGGAGCCTGCTTCCTCCTCTCTCTCTGCCTGCCTCTCTGCCTACTTGTGATCTCTCTCTCTCTCTGTGTCAAATAAATAAATAAATAATCTTTAATTTAAAAAAAAAGAAATAATAGCTAAAATGCAAAGCATAGAAGCTGAAAATAAAATAAAAGAAAAATATATTTGTCAAATTTCAACAAATGAAATCTTTATAGTTGTGTTACTAATGGACAAGATGGCCTTCATGCACAAACTGAGATAGAGGATAACTGTGTAATGAGAAGAGAGAAACAATTCTGGTAAAATGTAAATATTTTAAATTCAGTCTTAAGAATTGTAGCCTCTAAATAAATCATGCCATAATCGAAAAAAAAAATAAGGATGAATTGATGATCCACAAATGTAGTGAGAGATTTTAATTCATCTCTCTTGGGAATTGATAGATCAGGCAGCTGAATATTCTAAAGATGTGAACAACACAATGAATAGACTATGTTTAATTCTTATGCAGAACCCTGAATTGAACTCTAAGAGCAGTGGTTTGCAAACTTGTGGCATCGAAGTCCCCTGGAGATCTTGTGAAAACAGAGTGCTGGGCCCCACCCCTCGAGCTTGTGGTTCAAGAGGTCCAGAGGGAGCCTGAGAGTTTGCGTTTTTTAACAAATTCCACATAATGCTGATGCTGCCGGACTAGGGACCATGTTTTAGGGACCACTGCGGTAAGGAATGCATTCCTTTCAGGCACACTTGAAATATTTACAAAGGTTGAGCCACAAAACAAAATCTCAAAGTAAATTCTGAGAAGTCGGTGTCCTATATATCATGTACTCTGACCTCAGTGTAATTCTGTTAAGAATTAATTTACAAAAGATAAGCTGAACCACCTACAAGAACAGCATTAAATAAACTCATCCCATTAAAAAAAAATAATAACCCATAGGTCATAAAATAAATCATAATTAGAATTAGAAAATATTTAGAATGAATGTTGCAAGCTAAGCCAGCAGCCAAAAGTAAATTATAAATTGGAGCACCGGGGCAGCTCAGTTGGTCGAGCATCCAACTGTTGATTTCAGCTCAGGTCATGATGGCGGGGTTGTGGGATGGAGCCCTGCATCAGGCTCTGCTCTGGGTGTGGAGCCTGCTGAGCATTCTCTCTCTCCCTCTCCCTTTGCCTGCCCCCCCTTAAAAAAAAGGTAAATTATATTATAAGATAAACAAAGCCAAAAAATACTAATACTAAATGGAAAACTTTTCTGATGGAAAAAAATGAGAAAGAGACGGCGGAAACGAAAGATGCTGTGAATGAGAGAGCACCGCTGACAGGAAGTAGCGTAGAGATGTCAGAAATCAGGAGAAACACAATGACTGGCACATGGCAAAACATTTGAACAGAAGGTCAGTGCTGCCCAACCCTGCTACATTAGACTTCTCCCGGGCTTTTCAAAGACAGCGATTCCTGAACCCCACCCAGATGAGAGAAATCAGAATCTCTGAGGGTCAGATAGGTCATCAGCTCCAGCAGGGACTTCTAATGGGCAGCCAGGGTCCAGAGCCATGGCCCCAAACATTCCAGGCTCATTTGAGGAGCTCCTTCATGTCAAAGGTGTTAGCCTCTGACATACAGTCATGGAAGGGTCCCCCTTTTCTCCCTCCACCAAGACATGAGGAGCAGACCTCACATAACCCTAAAATCTGTCATATGTCGCCTTCCCCCACCATCGGCACAATGGTTACATCTACTGTCCCCATGATGGTTCAACAACACAGGCTTCTCTCTTGTGACTAAGATCACACCCACAGAAGTGGGCATCATTTTCCAGGCAGTGGTCCTGGGACTCTTCCAATGAATCAACAATGCATTTTCTTATCTCTCCTGGGTGATCATGATTTATTTTTGGAATCAGAATTGGGAAGACGAATAGTGCTTTCTTCCAACTTAACTTAATGATGGTTGCCATATATGAAGCACTGTATTTCTGATGTAGAAGAAGAGAAGTGTAAAACCAATCCCAAAGACCTTACGTTATGGTATCCCAAAAAATCCCAAAGAATTTACGTTATGAAGCTTTCACATGCCCACACATACACACACATATCGGGTTGTGTAAGACAGTCTTTGATTATATATGAATCTGAGTGATAGTATTAGTCAAGGACAAAGTGTAGAAATCAGAAACCATTCTGTCTATTTTTATAAAAAGAAGGATTTAATAAAGGGAATTGGGTGTTTGTAAAATTACTGGAAAGTCTAAAGGAACAGGCTCCAGCCTAGGACTCCAGAGATGATTCTAGAGCAACAATGCCAAATGGATCCATTGAAAGAACTGCTAACTCTGCTGCACTGTTTGGCAAGAAGGGAATTAAGGGGTTGACTGGGACAAGTACTGGCCCCAGGATTACACCCACATAGGGGCAATTTGTGTCATGAGCCTTGGTCAGAAGTGTGGGCTCCAAAGCCATACTGAGGCTCCTCAGTCCACTCCAGGAAAAAAAAAAAAAAAAAAAAGGGAAACTTCTCCACCATAGAATCTCCCCAAGTTAACTCACTTCCAAATTTCCAGTCTTGCAAGAGGGCATTCTATTGTTGGAACCTAAGCTAAAGTAAAACGTTCACTGCAAGGCCGTCTGGGGCATGTAGTTGTTCGTTTTCCTGGCCGGCACCGGACAGGAAGGCACCCTGGGAGGAGGAGGCTGAGCCAGTCTCCCTCAGGGGAGCTGGGGAGTCAGCAACTGAAGAGAACAAGGGAACCAAAGCCTTGTACCCTGCCCCTCATGCGCCCCTCAGGACAGAACAAGTATCTAACCGGTCATGAGGACCTTTCGATTTCTACTGCCAAAGAATCAATCTTTCACCCTTTCTTTCAACAAAGTTTTTATTTATTTATTTATTTATTTATTCATCCATTTTAGAGAGAGAGCGCGTGCGAGTGGGATTGAGGGGGAAGGGACAAAAGGAGAGTGAGAGAAAATCCTAAGCAGGCTCCATGCTCAGCATGGAGTCTAACGTGAGGCTCGATCTCATGACCTTGAGATCGTGACCTGAGCTGAAATCAAGAGCCACCCAAGCTCCCTGCCTGATAATATTTCACATGTGTCTCCTCTTTTAATTTTCTGCCAGTGCCTTCGATCAGACCTTCTGATTTTGGTCTGGGCTGCTGCAAGAGCTTCCCGACAAGGCTTTCTGTTTATAGTTTTATTACTATAAACTATCTTGTACAGTATTGCTACAGGAATTTTTTGAAAACGCATTTCCTTTGTCAGTAGGTTTATCTAATTATCGTACTTTTATGATGCCATCAGCATTGTCCTCCTTGTCCCGAATGCTATCTCTTCGCATCTCTTGGCATGTAGTAGATACTCAAAATTACTGTTGAATGAATGAATAGGAACAGCATTTGCCAAGTGTGATATGTGTATGCACAGTGATTTAAGGTGGTGTGATAGTGGATTATTTTTATTTTAAATAAATATATTATTATAGTATATATATTAAAAATATAACTAGCACATATAAGATTATAGATATTATTTAGGATGAGGTTAACGTGAACAGTAAGCCCATGTTATAAAACAAAAGGACATCAGAGGAAACATGGGATGCAATTATCATAAAAATTCGGGGTAGGAGGATGTGAATAACCAATGTTGGAAATAACTGCAGGGGTCATTTTTTGGCTGAAAGGTATGTGAGGCACCTGTCACCTTGAGGGTGACAGCCAAGTTCCTGAATGGAAATCCTCTCTCATCTGAGCCCCAACTACAGTTCCTACCTGTTTTTGCCACTCCTGTTCCATTCTCCAAACTGTTACACGGGCACAGTAACTCCTTACAGCTCCCCCAAGGTCTCTTGTCTCTGTACATGCAGTTGTCTGTCTGAAATGTTCTCCCCTGCTTCTCTATTGAATAGGGAAACTCCTGTTCATCCTGCAAAACCCAAATCAGATGTCAGCATTGCAACTATAGTGAGCTAAAAATAGAGGTGCCATAGATTGGCACAGGCTGGTATCCCAGAGAATTAAGTCCCTCATGATCCTGTGAGAGGTCTTCCCATGTAGAGACACCAAAATTTAATTGTTGTGCCTCTCTCAGAGCTGATTGCGTTTGGAAGGAATGCCTCACGTGAGCTCAATATCGTGGTTCATCAATGTATGTTATTGCTAAGGGTCTCTCTTTCTCAGTGCCTTTGGCATTGTCCTTATGAGGGTGAGACACCAATCTCTCCTCAAAAAGGTTCTACACTGTGTATCACAGCCTGGGCTCACCTATTCCCTGGCCATCTCTGCCAAGGCTCACCGTCTTCCACATGTATCAGCACTTAGAATTGGCATTTCACAGCCAGGGGGCGCTTTAACAGCGAGTTAAGCGTCCAACTCTTGGTTTTGGCTCCGGTCATGGTCTTAGGATCAGGGCATGGAGCCCAGTGCTGCAGGGCTCCCTGCCCCGTGGAGAGTCTGCTTAAGTTTCTCTTTCCTTCTCCCCTTGTCCCCGCTCCCAAACCGCTCTCTCTCTCAAATAAGTAAATAAATCTTTAAAAAAAAAAAAAAAAGTTGGCATTTCACAGCCAGAATAATACTGTTTTTCTTTTGCTAATTTTTTCCTAATACGCAAGATGCTTAATTGTAGAAAAATTAGAAGTATAAAAAATGACAAGAAACAGAAAAAGAAATCACTCATAATCCCAAATTACCTAGAGGCAAAAAATACTCATGTTTTGGCACATTTCCCCGTGGTCTCTTTTCCATGCCTCTGACCCCCAGTTTTATATATTGTGCTTATAGTCTTCTTTATTCACTTACCATTACTCTTCTGTGTTATTAAAAATTCTTTTAAAACATTAATTGCATTAATTAACCATACCTTAACCACCAGCTATTTCAGTGATTTCCAGGATTTTTATTACAGTAATGCTGCAATAAACGTTTTTGTGCATAAATCCATGTCTGCATTTTAGATTCTTTCCCTAGAACTGATACCTAGATGTGAAATCACTGGTTAATAAATTATGAATATTTTAAGGCCAAACTAGGAATACTCCAGTCTCTTGACTTCTATTTCAGGGATTTTCCCACTTTTATACACTATCATGCTTTTTTGTCAAAATCCACATTAAAAAAAAAGGAGGGGTTTTTTTCCCCCAGTCTGGCACAATATCCTTAGAAGCACACAGTTAAAACCGCTGACACTCTAGACAAGTCTCTTCAGAATCCCCCCGGAAGTGCCTTTTGAGACCCTCTTGTCCTGATCTGGAAAACCCAAGTGTCCAAACTATTGGTTGGCACCTGGACTGTACCTGCATTTTGGGTTGATACCTTTATGGGATTCTGCCATTTTTCTGCTTATTTTTTCAGGTAAAATCCTGAAGGAAACCTTACAGTCTGGGCAAGGGTTGAGATTTTTTCACTGTCTGCAAATATTCCAGAGCATTTATTTCCTGGTTTCCACTGACCCCATTGGAAAGAGCTCATTCAGTGGATACAGTCACCATAAGAGCTTGTTCTTTTGTTTCTGGGACAGACGGTGACACAGTCATGTAGCTGGTTCTGGAATGACTTCATGTAGATGGTGACAAACTCCTCCTCCATCTGGATATGTGCTTGATGAGTGGGTGCATCTTTGTGAGAAAAATCCTGGACACCTTCCTCCAGGGGGCTGTAGCCTCTCAGGTGGGCACAACAAGATCAAAGCAACATGCACAGTTAGGTGGGCCCATGGTATCATCCTTTCAGCCAGGGACTTTTCCTGGCCTGTCAGCCCGACCTTCTATTTAAGAACCTCTTCTTGACAGTCCTAATAGCACAGATGACTGGCAGTATGCTCTTGAGATGACATCTCTGGGCAGCAAAGGACAGCAGGACATAAGAAAGAAGGACATAAAATGGTAAAGATGAGAGAAGTTTCTTCCTCTGTTTCTGTGCCGGAGAGGATTCTGTTGGGGTTAGGAAGGCAGATATAGCACTCTCTGTCCTTACCCTGGGGGCCTTAAGCTGCCAACATCTACGTCTCCTGGCCACAGGGTTTTCCTCGGTGATGGGAGCACCACATGCCTTTGTGCATACTGGGCCTGGGGGCTGGAGAATTGAAGCCCCTCCCCTAGTAGCCCTTAACCAGTGAGGGACAAGACAAGACCTGGGGTCAAAGTCTCCAGGGCTACTGGCTGGATCCTCAGACAGGGCTGGGTGGCTTAAGCAACAGAAATTTATTTTCTCATAGTTCTAGAGGCTGGAAGTCCAAGGTCATGCTGCTGGCAAGGTTGTTTTCTCCTGCCACCTCTCTCCTTGGTTTGCAGATGGCTGCCTTCTTGCTGTGTCGTCACATGGTCTTTCCTCCAGTGTGAGCATCCCTGGTGCCTCTTTGCAGGTCCTAATCTCCTCCTTTTATAAGGATACCAGTCACATTGAATTACAGAGATATTTTGAGGTGCTGGGGGATAGGGCTTAAACTTAAGAATTTGGGGAAACACAGCTCAGTCCATAATAGCCACCCTAATAAGATGCCTGTTCCCCAATCCTTTTCCCAAAACATGACAGCAAATGAAATAGTCACTCTGAATCAGTGACTATGGAAGAGTCTTTGGGTCAGAGGAGAATGGGCAGGAGTCCAAGCACATTGCTGGGATAGGCAAGGCTCAGGAAGGAAGCCGGTGTTGACAAGGTCCCATACCCTCTGTTATCCTAAAGCAAGCTGGGGTGAGTGGGGAATTTACCATCTTTGTACACCAATACTGAGTTAAATAATGTGCTTGTTGATTATAAATCTTCTTGGTATAATTCTACTGCAGTAGCTCTTGGAAGACACGTACTGAGAAAAGATCACCACCTACTTTAGTGTAATGTATTATTTCCGGTAAAAAAAAAATAAATATATCTTCAACAAAGCAGGAAAATTCAGGACTTCTTCAGTTAAGCTCTTTGAAGACCAGGAGTGGATGACACAGACAGAACCGGCAGTCAGTGTCTCTGTACTTGGATAATATTTTAAAAACTGGATTGGACTCAATAAAGACATCAAGTAGGGTCTCTCCTGGAAGATCCAAGACTTGCTGTTTTCCCAATCGGTAAGAATCCAGTGGAATCCTGGGCAATTCCACCCAAATGGCAAAAATACACGAAGGAACCCAAAAGGGGCCAGAATTCTGGAGCCCGGGGAGCAGAGTTTGACAGCAGCTGGTGGTTAGAGCTGGCGGCTGACCCTGACCTTGTGTAATGGCATTCTGAACCCCCGGAGGTCGGGCTGGGGTGCCATCCTTGCAATCAATGAGCTCATTACCCTGGGAAATCGTTTCTCCTCCCTTCAGCTCCTTTGCAGATTTCATTTGCATTTTCCCAGACCTGTTTTCATTTCCATCAGCCTGGGCCGGCAGTCGGTGGGGGCTCAGGCTGGAGCTGCCTCGTAGTCAAGTTACCCCCTCGATATTGCTTCTAGTTGGGCCTGTTTGGGCTTGCTTTGGCAGCACAATCCCGAGTGTCATCCAGGCAATTAAATAAGGTTTTTTATTTTATTCAAGGGGGCTGTATCTTGCCTATTTCAGGAGCTATTTGACGGGAACCGGGGCAAAAAAATGTCCCTCGAAAATGGCATCCCATCTGTAGCCCGATGCGAAAGGATCACAGAATTAGCTTTTCTTTAACACTATTATATTCTTTCAATAGGGTGTAAAGTTTTAGGAGATGAACTTTCATGCTCCATGTCACGGGAGCAGATTGGTTTTGCATGTGTGACAGAGCAGGCCTGAGCCTCCAGCCTTGGGGGGATGGTGTAGAAACACAGAATTCTTAAGTGAGTCAAATGTCTTTCCAAGGCCTGCATCTGCTTAAAAACTTTCCCGGCTTCCTTGTGTCTGTTTTCCCTCCCTTGTTCACTTTCTTTCAACTCTAATATGCAGAGTAACTTTGGGCCTTTGTTTCCAGTTCTTGTCTCGAAGTCCACTTTTCTATTAAAATGTAGATGAAACAATGAGTGTACGCACCTTGAGTGCCAACTCTGAATATGGGCTATTCCAAGTCATTTTCTTGTCTTGCTTTCAGTTTTCTTGGAAATGACTCTTCTTGTCTTGGCTTAGACTCATCTACCTGAGAGACTGAGGTCCCAGACCTCCCTCTGCTTGAATTCACAGAGAGTGATCTGTGAGTTCACAGCCTCAGCAGCTACGAGGTCATGGCTGGAACACAGGAGTCATTTATATTGTGTCCTCACCTCCTCTCTGCCTTGTGTCTTTCCTAGGACACTAAATTAATGTGTAGACTAAAAATTAAAGGGTTTTGATATGATTTCCATGTTTAGAACATGGAAAAAGCCAGAGTATAATATCTAGAATGGCATTTGTTAACCAACGCTTCTAAAAAATGGAACAGCATACAATAATTACAATAATTTATTTACAACTATAAAAATCGTACTACAAAAGCAAAAAATCAACGAAACAAAAAATTCCAGGGGCATATAGGATTCACAATAGAAGAGCATCAAATTAGCTATCAGAATAACAAAAGAGGAAACATTCCAACTGGTTTTGAAAACAAATTCTGGTACTCTTTGAAACCGCTTGGTTATCATACACAAAAAGCATAAAGAGTTTGTTTTCCTTCCTAGTCAAAGAATTATGTAGCGTATCCTAACATTGCTAGCGTTTGGTTTCCAAAAGACCTTTATGTTCTAATAAATGTATATTTGTATGGATCAACCCTCTCGAACAGTAATTCATAGTGAGATGCAGTGTAGCTAGGAGTGTAACTACGATTCTGCAGGCGCTTGCTGTAGAGAAGCGCGTAGTTGGAGAGCTTCCTGGCACCCGGAGTCCAGTAGGACTGTTGGAAAGTGAAACAACCTCAAAGGAGTTCTAAGATGACCCTTTTCAACACAGGAAAAGGCCAGAAAAACATAATCTAAGATGGAAATTCAGAAAGGAAAGGGAAATTAATTTCCCATTCCCTTCTGTTTTTCTCTTGCTTTTCCTTCATGTGCAGGGAGTATAATTGAATTCAGTGTGTTCTGCACAGAACAGCTCCACAGCCTAACCGCCTCTGGTGGGTTAGACGCACTCCAGGCTCCCCGTGTTCTACACATCGGAGGGTCCTTCCCCTGCGGCCCCAGATGTGCCATCTAATTCGACCGTAACCCATCACGCTTGAGAATTGCTGACCCATCGAAAAGAGACACACTGAGACCTTATTTAAGGCAAAGTATTGCTTGGGATGGAAAAAGATATCAAGAGGATGTCACCATGTTCAAGATCACAGTCAATTTAAGGAGATAAGGCATAGTCATCTAGAAAATTAATATGAAAAAAATAATCAGAAGAAGTTTGAAAGGCTATGACAAAGAGTGCCAGAACGGGACAGGGAGAGCACCCTGCCTTTCCCGCCAGCCAGAGTTATGGAATCATCAAGATGGCCCATGTTCTTCAGGAGATCTGTCTTCAAGTCCAAGTTTGGCCCCATCCCATCACTTATTGCCTGCTGGCTAATTGCCTGTTCAAGGGCTATTTATTAATATTTATGAGCCTGCTTCTTTATTTTTTTAAAGATTTTATTTATTTATTTGAAGACAGAGACCACAAGTAGGCAGAGAGGCAAGCAGAGAGAGAGAGGAAGAAGCAGGCTCCCCAATTAGCGGAGAGCCCAATGCGGGGCTCGATCCCAGAACCCTGGGATCACGACCTGAGCCGAAGGCAGAGGCTTTAACCCACTGAGCCACCCAGGCGCCCCGAGCCTGCTTCTTTAGATCAAAATGAGTATATTACACATAGGATTATTACCCTATTGATACTCTCATAGGACTATTGAGGATAGCTAAAATAGTATATGTGAAGTCCCTAGTGTAAAGTAGGTAACATAATATATATTCAAAAAATGTTACTCACTTTCTTCCATCTACCCATGTGTTTTCTTCAAAGCTTTAGGACCACAGAGACCTTGGGCAGAATGAAAACCCTAAGAAGTAGCAGACCAGAGTCCAGCTACCAGAAATCTTGTAACTCCTTGTAGTCTTGAGATGGAAAATCCTGATTTTAAAAACACACCCTCCACCCAGCTCTCCATAGAACAAAACTTCCACCCGTCCCCACTTCACACTCACTATTTATACACCTTCAGCTGAACTCAGGCCATGAAGAAGTACATGTGACCTGACAACTAAGCCAGGAACCTAGGTGCCATCTAATCCTCATGGACTGTTTGTTGGGGGCAGTTCTGGGCAATATGCTGTCCCCAGAAAGAGGATGGGATCTTCTCTAAGTTCCTGTGGGAGAAGCGGGCTCACTTCCACTCTTCTCTGGTCCTGTCTCAGCCACCAGGAAGAGCCTAAACCTTGTGGGCTGTTTCACCTTGACCTCCACGTGTTAGCACTGCCTGCAGACTCGTGGCCCTCCTCAATAGCCCCACTCCTACCTGCATTCCACCAGCAGTTTTCCTCGCCTTGACTCCTTGTCTGACCATATCCCTCTCTGGCACTTTTCTGAGCTCCAACTAAGCCCCAGCTAAAGACCACGTTCCCTCCCCATGGATGGGTGGGCCTGTCACCTGGAATAAGTGGAATGGGGTGGAATGAGTCACCCACCCTCTGGGGGATGTCTCTGTTTCCTCAGGTCCATATATGAAAATAGGTGGCCATCATAGGTTGGGGGGAAAGCACTGGACATGATGATAATTGCCAGGGTGAAAGGAGAGAGGAAACCAGCACGGAGATAATGAATCCAGGAAGCCACTCCTCCATGTAGAACCCTCCAAAGATTTCCCATGGAACTTGGCAGGAAATCTGAGCTCCATCCTGTGGCCTGCAAGGACCTGCATGATCTGCCCCTTCTGCCCCCTCCAAACCCATCTGCCACTTGCTCTCCTCTCTCATTTGGCTTTGGTCATTCCACCCTTCTTCCTGTCTCCTAGCCACCTCTTTCTCCCTCACAACTCAGAGCTTTCCCTTACGGCCTGTTTTCCCTAAAACACACTTCCCCTAGCCTCTCTCAATGGTGGGCTTTCCTGTTATTCAAGTCTCCATTCAAATGTCATGCCTCTTCAAAAAGAATTTTCCTGACCATTCTGTTAAATGCTATACACCTGTCCAGTCTCTTCCTAAACCATTACCCTGATTTATTCTCATCATGGCACTGATCCTTTGGAAATGATCTTATTTTGAGTTGTGTTCTTATTTCCTAGGTCTCCTCTGCTAGAGGGTCATCACAGCAAAGGCTGAGACTTGTTCCCTCTTGTGGGCTCAGTTCCTGGAATAGTAACTGGCACATAGAAGAGTCTACAAAACCAGAATCTGGATGGATAGTTCACACTGTTGTAGAAGCTCGTCTGGCTACATTAGAAGCTGGCTGACACTAAAAGGGCAAATCAGATCAGCAAAAGATCAGCAAAGATGTCAAGTAAGGGGTTAGACAGGCAAAGGTTATCCAAGGTTATCCAAGGATAACAAGATTCCAGCCCCCTGGGCTAGGATTGGGGTCTTGGATGGACCAGAAAGGGCAATAGGACCCCGTTCTGAATTAGGGATTATGGTGGTTTCAGTCAACAAGAAAGCTTGAATCACGCAAGGGAATCAAGCAGAACTAAGAGAAAGAAGGTTGAATCCTGGAACAAACGAGTCGACCTAAAGAGGAGAAAAGGAAGGTTTGTCACAGCCAAGGCAACAAGCCAGCAGTCAACCCTGAACATACAGGTGTCCAAATCTGGGATGGCAAGTGACCAGTGAGAGTGAGTGAGGCAGAACCCCATCAGTCTTGACTCAGAAAACGACGACTTAATTCTCGACCATGCCCAAAGGGGTCCAGGGGTTCAGAGTGGGGAGCAAGGACTTGAGGAACTTCATGCCAGAAAGGAGCTAGAGAGCGAGCCACCTGGAGGCGGGAGCAGACCGCTTCTAGCAGCCAGCTCCTGCAAGAGTTAATCCTCTCTTGGTTCCCAGAGGTAGCAGAAGATGAATGGCTGAGTGCTGTGATTACTCTTCCTTTTAAACTGTCCTGTGTCTCCACGATACAGGCAACACTCTCTGGAGTAAGTAAATCATGCCCAGCATTCATCTCACACATACAGACAAATAAGAAATCAACATTTCTCCATGGTAAAAAGGTCCCGCTGATGATCTGCCACTGGTGGGTATCCTGAATGTCGCTCCTTTTCTCTAAGGTATTAAATCTTCAGAAGGCGCTGCTTCGGCACCAGGCTTCAGTGCAGGCAATGGTTAGGGGCAACTGTATAAAACACAAACTGACCATCAGAGATGGGATTAATTATGCCCACCCTGCGTAGTTTTAGCCAGTTCTGGTGGAAGACTTGCAGTGGTATCTGGGGTGGATCTTTATTCAGACTTTTCCAAGAGCAGAATTAGTTGAGATGAACTGAGTGTGTATTAAAGACCATACAGTTCCCTCGATAGAAAACTTGAACATGCACAATATTTATTTGCTTTTAATTGACCTGAGTGAACAGGTTTCTTAGATGGTATGTCATCTGGCTAGATATTAACTTTAGAATCTCATACAGCCCAGAGTCCTGCACGGGGGCATGGAAACAGTGTCAGGCATGTGCTGATTCTGACCCCAACCCCCAGCCCCCTGCCTCCAGCACCTCTGCCTCTCACATGGTGAGTCCAGGAATTCTGGGAGGCTCTTAAGCAACACTCACAAGGGCCAATGGATGTGGCCTGACGCTGGTGTACCCCTTCCCGCGCCCACCGGGCTCCTCTGTGCCCTGCAGAGCCCACCATCACTCACGGCAGCCTAGGTGCTCTGAAGGGTGGGATGCCAGAGCTGCTCAGTGTGTTGTTTTGTTGAGAATGCTTCTTCCCCTCTTCTCTCTCAGACTCTGTGGAGGGTCTTGATAGAAATCATGATGATGAGATTGCAATAATGATGGCGGTGAATTACCAAACACTGGTTACGATGTGCCGGATATTATTCTAAATGCTTTCCATGTTAACAACCCATAACAACTTATGATCCCGTAACAACCCTGTAAGGCAGATGCTATTCTACCAATGGGAAGATTGAGGAACAGAGAAAGTTACTCACCTACGACTGCTTGTGACATGGTATTCTACAGAATTTTAGAGAAGTAGCTGGTTTTCTTAACACACACACAGAGGAAGAGAAAGATATCCTCAGACCGTCACACGCATTTGCACACACAATACATAGATAGAGGGATGGTATCATACTATGCAAAATCCTTTCAATGCAATTTTCTCACTTCCTGTTTTTCAGGCGTGATGATACGTCAGGAGTATAAATCTCCCGCTCTCTTTTTAAACTGCTGCATGGTATTCCATCGTACGAAGATACCATCATGTATTTAACGAATACTTTATTTTGCACATGAATAGGGTTTTCTAATTTTTCTCTTCTGTTAATGCTTAAATGAATCTCTTTGGGTCTGTATCTTGAGACACTTGTCCTGTTATTTCCCCAAGATTACATTCCAGAAATTGCCTTCCCACATTGAAGGGGATGCACATTTTCAATTTTGATAATGTATTGCCCAACTGCTCTTGAGAAAGTTTATTGTATCAGTTTGAATTTACACCAGAGCATATGAGAATGCTGTTTACTCCTGCCCTAGCCAGCATTGGATACTGTCAATATTTTTCATCACTTTTAACCTAATAGGCGAGAAATGACATCTCACTGATATTTTAATTTGTGTTTCCTTGATAGCTGGTGAGGTTTGGCACTTTTTTCATCCTGAAAACCTATGCATCCATTCTACAATTTCCTGACCTGAACTTAGGCTATCTTCTGTTGGAATGTCCTCTTTCTCTTACTGATTCGCATGAGACCTGGAAAGATTAAGGAACCTTTGTTTGTAATACCTCTTGCAAATAATTTTCATTGTTTGTTTTTTAATGTTGTTTTATGGTGTTTAGGTGGATGGCGGGATCAGGGCTTAAATGCTCTTCATAAGTTACAAGGTTTTTTGTGGTCAAATGCATTATTAAGTTCTTCCTTTCAGCCAATAATTCCACACATTTTCCGTCCTTCACCACCACAAGATTACATAAATACTTATTTATATATTCTGGTATTTTAATGGTTTCTTTCTTCCAGTCAAAACTTTGAAACATCCAGGATTTATTTTAGTATAAATTATGGTGCAAGGCTCAAACCTGTTTTTTCAAAGCTTTTCTACTTGCCCCCAATCATATTTTATTGAATAATCCATTTAATAAATAGTTGATTCTTTCCCTAATATTTTAAACTGACACCATTAATATATACCAAATTATTATACATACTTAGCTTCTGGATTTTCTTTTTAGTTTTATGGGTCTGTCTGACTACTTTGGTACCATACCACAGTGATAATTTAATTTCCAGTAGGGCGAGTCAATCTCATTACTCATTTTTCTTGGTCTTTTCATGACTATTCTAACACAATTATTCTTCTAAATGAACTTTAGAATCATTTGGTCAAGTTCCAAACAAAAATCTCATCAAATTTTAATTGGGATTACATTAAATTTATAAATTAATTTGAGGAGAAATGCCATCTTTAAAATATTGAAGCTTCTAATCCAGAAGCATGGGATGCCTCCTGATTTATGAACATCTTTTATGTCCCTAAGTTAAGTTTGTAATATTTCTCAGATAGATCTGTCATATCTCTTATTAAGATTAGTCCTTGTTGTTTTACAGTTTTGTTGCCTTTGTTAGTCTGATTTAAAAATGTATTTCCAAATAGCTTTTTCTACTGTAGAGAGAAGCTAATGATTTTAAGTTACTTTGGTAACTGCAAACTATGAAAAGCTTTTGTTAATTCTGCTTTTCAAGTGATTCCCATTTTTTTCTAGGTAGACAGCCTTAATCATTTGTAACATTAACTTTGTTTCCTCCTTCATAATATTTATGGGCCTTATTTTGGTTGAATCATTGTTTTAACATGCATCCTAATATGGGGATCCTTTTGGAGCAGGGGAATTTTTGGAAAAAAATATGGTTCTAATAAAATTAAAATCATCATTCTCTTTTTAAAGTAAGTATTATTGGGGCACGTGCGTGGCTCAATGGGTTAAGCCTCTGCCTTCGGCTCAGGTCATGATCCCAGGGTTCTGGGATCAAGCCCCACATCGGGCTCTCTGCTCTGCAGGGAGCCTGCTTTCCCCTCTCTCTTGGCCCACTTGTGATCTCTGTCTGTCAAATGAATAAATAAAATCTTAAAAAAAAAATGAAGTAAGTATTATCTTTCACAGACTCAGCTGACCATTCAACTTTCCATAGCTCCATCCTAATTCTGGGGGATTTACTTCACACTGTATTTCATTCTTTAGTCATTTTCAAAATTTTAACAATGGGAGAGAGAAAGGGCAATAAATTGAGATTGGAGTGGCTGAAGTCTTGGACTCTGAAGCCAGACAGTCTAGGTTCAAACACTGCCTCGGTTACTTATTAATCATCATTACTTTGGGCTAATTATTTCAGTACCTGGATGTGGCTTCCAAATCTGTAAGGTGGGGGAAATAATAGTACCCACCTAATTTCACTTGTTGTAAAGGATCTCTCCGCCCCCCCAACAGTATAACAATGCCTGTCAAATAGTAAGTTTTCAATAAACATTTGCTATTTTTTTTTATTTTGCTTATTTCCCAAATCTCGCTACTTGCTAGCCATCGAGAGGGCAACCTCAGCATGTCTTCATATTAGCAAATGTGAGTAAACACAAATCCAACTCCGGAATCGTTGATGACTAATGTTTATTTCCATTGAGTCTAATGGAGAAACAAAGCGGTAAAACATTGCTGAAATACCCTTAAAGTTCCTCCCCTTTTCCAGAGTTCTTCTTCTATAGTTGCCATTTTTCTCATTGTCTGTCTCCCTGGTTCCAAACCTCTCTCTGATGCCTCCCAAAAGAGTATTCAGGTTTTGTCGTAGTAAATGCACTGGGACCAGCTGAAGCTAAAACCCTACTACAGCCCTTTTCTTTCCTCGGCCTCACTTTCTGCCCTTTCCTTCCCTCCCTTGACATTTAATATATGGCCAATTAAATAAAATTAACTCTTCAAATGCCTACAAATACAGAGGAAATCATTTTCTGCATTTCAATTGGGAAGTGATATGTGCCACTATTAACCAATCCAATGTATTTATGCATATGTACCTGGACACAGAAAATATGATTCTAGCAAATAATATGAAATGTAGATCATTTATGTGAATTATCAGAGAATGAGATGACTGTTCGAAATTACTGATGTTCCTTTCTAAGATGAACAAGACTACTGGTGACCTTTGATTCTGATTCAAGTAGTGTCCAGCCACCAACCCAACCTTAAACTGAAAGACTAATGATTTGATTTTTGGATCACGTAAAAAAGCCACATACATAAGGAGGGTATCAATATAGTTTTGTATTTTCCTATATTTTCTGATTGGATTACTCAGCTGCAGCATGATGTTTAATTATAGAGATAATGGTAAGTAGAGGTGTCCTATCCTTGACTGGAATGACTCTACGGTTTTCCTACTGTCATGCTGGATGCCAACTCTTGGTTTCAGATAGGATGTTTCTTTGCACATGAAGGACCTTTATTTTTCTTACTAGGGCAAAAATTTTAAAAGCAGAAATGGTTGTTGAATTTCATCATATACTTTTTAATACTTGATATGATTGGCTTTAAACTGTTGATTTATTAATATGTCAATATTGATTGACTTTGTTATTCCAAATATTTTTGAATTCCCAATTAGAATTTACCTGGTCATTCCTTAAACTTATGAAATCTGTGTTGAATGGCTGTGATTTATTATTTTTTGAATCCCAATGCATTCATTTTCTTAATGTTTTATGGGATTTTTTTTGTCTGTGCTTATACCTTGTAGGGTATGTGCTATTTTTGTCAGACGTCTATCACTAAGTTTATGCTAGCTTCGTAAAATGAATTGAGAAGTTTTCTGTATTTTTCAGTGCTTTGGAGAAAAGTAATATATTTGCAATAGTCTATTTTCAGTATGAAAATAAGATGTTTAAAACACAGAAATTCTTGGTTCTTTAAAGTCTGATAAACCTTGCCTGAGAAACTACTGGCTTCAGGAATTTCAGTGTCTACAACAATGATTTATCTACTTGATTTTAATAACAGTTTTAGATTTAAGAAAAATTGCTAAGATAGTACAGAGAGTTCCCATTTACCCCACATTGTTTTCCTTTCATTAGCACCTTATGTTTGTGTGATGTATTTGTTACAATTAATGAACCAATACTGATGCATTATTATTTACTAAAGTTCATTCACATTTCTCCATTTTTACCTCATGTCCTTTCTCTGTTTTGTTTTGTTTTGCTTTGCTTTGCCTTTTAATTTTATTTACTTATTTTAGGCATCCTGGTGGCTCAGTCATTTAAGTGTCTGCCTTCAGCTTGAGACATGATCCCAGGGTCCTGGGATCGAGTCCCGCATGGGGCTCCCTGCTTGGCAGGGAGTCTGCTTCTCTCTCTGACTGCTGCCCCTCCTACTTGTGGTCTCTCTCTCTCTCTCTCTCTCTCATTCTCTCTCTGACAAATAAATAAATAAAATTTTTTAAAAAGATTTAAAAAGTTATTAAAAATTTATTTATTTTAGAGAGGTGGGGGAGGGGCAGAGGGCAAGGAGAGATAAACTCCTGCAGACTCCACACCAAGTGCTCTGGGAGCCTGACCCCAGGGGGTCGATCCCAGGACCCTGAGATTATGACCTGAGCAGAAATCAAGAGTTGGCCGCTTAGCTAACTGAGCCACCCAAGTGCCCCCTTTTTCCGTTTTAGAATCCTATCCAGAATACCACATTGCATCTAATCATCACATCTCCTTCAGCTCTTTTTGGCTCTGATAGTTTCTCAGACTCTCCTGGTACGATAAAATGCTCCAAGCTCATCTTGTATATTTCCTGCCTCAGTCCTAGAATCAGCCATTTATCCAAAGAGCCCTGATTCCTTTCATTACTAATGGTATTAAATGCCAAGATTTAGGTAATAGGTGTGCTTGTTGCTACTGGATGACATTGCTTCTAGGCCCTCTCAACTGATACAGCAAAGCAATATATGTGTATATAATAACCTCTGTATATGCATATATTTATAACACTTCTATGTGGAATATGTATTCATCCTGATGTCTCCAGCTCTAATCCATTATCACTTGAAGGATTCTAGCTTCCTTCCCTTGCTTATCTGTAAACTACAACATTGAGAAACTTGGGTCCTACCACCTGCCATCATGACTTAATTGTTCACTTCTACTATGTATGAGTAATAGTACTAGAATTGTTAACCCATACACCATGGAAAAGAATTTTATTGACTAGAGTACAATGCTGTGTACGGTTTCTTTTCCCTTTAATCTTACAGATTTCACTCTGTTTCCAAAGTTACTTAGGTCAGGATCTTTTCTCCCAGCCCTCTTCACTGAGGTTGCTTCATAGAGTCGTAAAACAAATTGTTCTGTTACATTCTGCATTGCTGCTGGGATTCCCCAACCTCCTAAGTGATTTTCTAGTTTGCATACATTCAGATTCACTCTTTGTGCTGTAAAGTTCTATGGGTCTTGACAAATGCATAGTTTCAGATATGCCCATGGTACCATACATAATAATTCCACTACCCTAAAATGTATCCTGTGCTTCTCTTATCCAGTCTTACCTCTCTGCCCCTCTGCCTGGCAAACACTGTCCTTTTAACCAATGCTATCTAGTTTTTTTGTTTCTTCCATTCACACAGCTGGAGTAATACAGTATGTATTCTTCTCAGAAGAATATATGAAGTTATATTGATAAGCTTCTTTTGCTTATCAATATAACTTCAGATTTCATCCATGTCTTTACATGGATTAAAAACTCATTTCCTTTTATTTCTGAGTCATAGTCTATCACATGTATGCACCACAGCTCGTCTCTCTGTTTACTGATTGAAGGACAACTTGGTTACTTCCAGTTCTTGGTGATTGTGATTACTATAAATATCTGTGTGCAGGAGACAGTCTTACTTTGTTCCTGATCTTGGGGGAACACCTTCCAGATCCTCACCACTAAGTATGATATCATATCTAAGGCATTGTCACTTGATGTCATTGGATGTTCCTTATCAAGTTGAGGAATTTCCTTCCCTTCTAGTCCTAGTTTGCTGAGAGTCTTTTTTTTTTTTAAATTATAACTGGGAACCAGAAATTGTCAAATTATTTTTCTGCATCAATTGATATGATTATTTGATTTTCTTTTTGGGCCTGTTGATGTGGTGTATTATGTTGATTGATTGTAACGTTACCTCATCCTTGCACCTGGGATAAATCCCACTTAGTCATGGTGTATAAGTCTTTGTATACAATGTTGGATTTGACTTGCTAATATTTTGTTGAGGAGTTTTGTGTCTATGTTTATGAGAGATACTGGTCTGTTGTTTTCTTTCTTCAAATGTCATGACTGGTTTTAGTGTTAAGATAATGCTGGACTCGGGGCGCCTGGGTGGCTCAGTGGGTTAAGCCGCTGCCTTCGGCTCAGGTCATGATCTCAGGGTCCTGGGATCGAGTCCCCCATCGGGCTCTCTGCTCAGCAGGGAGCCTGCTTCCCTCTCTCTCTCTGCCTGCCTCTCCGTCTACTTGTGATCTCTCTCTGTCAAATAAATAAATAAAATCTTTAAAAAAAAAAAAGAAAGATAATGCTGGACTCATGGACTAAGTTGTAAAGTACTCTGTCTGCTTCTACTTTCTCAAAGAGATTATGAAGAATTGGTATCATTTCTTCCTTAAATGATGAGCAGAATTCACCTGTGAAACAATCTGCGTTTGGTGCCTTCACTTTTGGAAGTTTATCATTTATTTGTTCAATTTCTTAGGAGACGGAGTCTTATTCAGGTGATCTATTTCTCTTTGTGTGAATTTTTATAGTTTGCATTTTCCAAGGAATTATTCCATTTCAGTTATTAAATTTGTGGGCATAGAGTTATTTATAATATTCCTTTATTATTTGTTTATTGTCCATGGTATCAGAAGTGATAAATTCTCTTTCACTTTTGATATTAGTAATTGTGTCTTCTCTCTCTCTCTTTCTCTCTCTCTCTCTCTTTTTAACTTGGTTATTCTAGCTAGAGGTTTTTCGGTTTTATTGATCTTTAGGTTTGTTGATTTTCTATATTGTTTTGCTGTTTTTAATTTTATTGCACTCTCCTTCAGTTGTTATTATTCCTGTTCTTCTCCTTGCTTTAGGCTTAAATTGCTCTCTTTATCTTGTGTCCTATAGTGGAAGCTTAGAAAGTTGATTTTAGGTCTTCCTTATTTCCTAATACATGGATTTAATTCTACAAATTACCCTCCAAGCACTGTTTTCAGTACATAATGTACATATTGTTAAGCTGAATTTTCCTTTTCATTTAGTTCAGAATATTTTTACATTTCTCTTGAGACCTCTTTTTTGACTCCCATATATTATTCAGAAGTATGTTATTTTGATTCTTAAACATCTGGAAGTTTTCCAGCTATCGATCAGTCATTGATTTCAAGTTTAATTCTATTGTAATCTGAGATCATATAAATGTGGCATACCTTGGTAAATGTTATAGATGAGCTTGAGAAGAATGTGTTTGTTGCTGAATGGAATATTCTCTAAGTGTCAACTATATCAAGTTGATTGATAGCACTTTTAGGTCAACTATATCCCTACTGATTTTCTGCCTGCTTGATCTAGCAGTTCCCAGAAGGTGGGTGTTGAAGTGTTAGCTGTTACAGTAGATCAGTGTATTTCATTTTGCTGCTCCATCATCTGGTTACAAAATGATCAGACCATCATTTTGATGCTCTGTTGTTAGGTGCATACATGTTAAGGATTGTTGTATCTGTTTGAAGAGTTGGCCTCTTTATTATTATGCAGTGCTTCTTCTTATCCCTGATAATTTTCCTTGTTCTGAAATCTGCTTTGCCTTTAATTAATAGAGCTACTCCAGGGGCACCTGGGTGGCTCAGTCGGTAAAGCATCTGCCTTTGACTCAGGTCATGATCCCAGGGTCCTGGAATGGAGCCAGGCATCGGGTTTCCTGTTCAGCAGGGAGCCTGCTTCTCCTTCTTTCTTTGCCTTCTGCTCCCCCTGCTTATGCTTTCTTTCTGTCAAAAAAAAAAAAAAAAAAAAAAAAAAAAAAACCTTAAAAAAAAAATAATAGAGCTACTCTAACTTTGTTTTGATCAGTTGTTAGCATAGTATATCTTTCTTCATCCTTCTAATTGCAACATACCTGAGTGTTTACATTTAAAGTGGATTTCTTATAAACAACATACAGTTAGGTCCTGTTTTTAAATTTGCTCTAACAATCTCTGTCTTTTAATTTATGACCATTCACATTTGAAGCAATTATTGGTATAGTTGGATTAATGTCTCTTATGTTTGTAATTGTTTCTGTTCATTATGTTGTTCTTTGTTTCTTTTACCCTCTCTTTTTTTGCCTTCACTTGTCTTTTTTTTTTTTTTTTAATTTATTTGACAGAGAGAGTGTGTAAGCAGGAGGGAGGGGCAGTGGGAGAGGGAGAAGCATACTCCTCACTGGATAGGGAGCCCAATGCAGGGCTCTATGCCAGGACTCTGGGGCCATGACCTGAGCAGAAAGCAGGCACTTAACCGTGTGTGCCACCTAGGCACCCCTAGATCAACTTAGTTTTAGAACATTACTTATAAACAGTAGGTAGATGGCTGTTTTTACATATTATTGTGTTTCTTTTAAAATTTTCTGTTGATTAGGAAACTACCCACTCTGTTTTATTCTAATAATGATTACCTGGTTTGTTTGTTTTTTTCCCCTTAAAGCATATTGAATTTTTATTCCTCTATCACAATGAAACACATAACAATTATCTATTGATTTTCCACTACCCCACACATCCATAAACTTTACAGCCATGAGGATAGGACTGGCTCTCTGGTGTCTTCCACGAAGTCTGCAATATAAACACTTATCCCATCACATGGGGGATTAGGTTTCAACAACGTTTGCTTCTATCTTTTGTTTCTATCATCTTTTTCTCAATATTTCCATCTGTTTTAACTTAATTCTGGGATAATTTCTCTATTCAAAGAAAACTTAATTTTCTGCAATATTTAAACAACTACCCACTGATTTGCTGTGTCTTATTGTTGTTGATGTTGTTATGTTCAAAAGCCGTATTTTTCATCTAGAAACTCTCTTCTGATCTCAGATAATCCTTTTTGGATAGAGAAACTGTCCTCTTAAGTCTCAATAAGAGGATGGATTATAGATATTTATTTCAGTTTATTATTTTTCAAGAGAGAGAGCAGCCCATGCATGTGCACATGTTTGAGTAGGGGTGAGGAGGGGGGAAGAGGAGGGCAAAGGGAGAAGGAGAGAGAGACTCTCAAGCAGGCTCCATGTCCAGTGCAGAGCCCGATGTGGGGCTTCTTCTAACAACCCTGAGATCATGACCTGAGCCGAAATCAACAGTCAGACGCTTAACTGACCAAGCCACCCAAGCCTCCTGATTATGGATATTTTAAAGTTCCTTCTTGATTAATAGAATGTATTTATTTCAAAGGGGGAGTTTTAGTTCTGATTCGTAAAAGTGATCCCCTTCTGTGTGAACCAGTGAATCTTTGTATATGCCTATGATCTTTCTTTCATTTATTAATTTTTGGAGTAGTGAAGTGTACATGGGAAGAATGTGGTAGAGTCTTGGGAGGCCATGGGAAATGAGTAAAATACACAAATCTGTATTAATGCACTGTATGACAGTTGAGGGCACAACTGTAATGAGGACAGGGAGGGAGAACTGAAGTGGGCTCAAACCGTGCCTCCGGTCTCGGCAGCAAACCACCGTAGACAAGCCCAAACTTGACCGCTCCTGCATGTGCCTGGTCCGTGTGATGCACTCACCTGAACCTCTTCTCTCCTTCAGGGCTCAGCACCTGGCCCTGTCTGCCCTTGGATTCTTTCTCTGAAAGTTTGTGCCAAGGACGAATGCTAATTTTCAGCTTTCCTACTACTTTTCCAAGACAACTCAAAGCAAAACATGTCTCCAATTTCATTGCTGATATTTGTATTTTTATTGGTTCCAACCGCCACTACGAAATTTTAATTAGCATATGCATAGGGCAGTTTGCTTCTTTTCATTTAATTCTAGGAAGAGAGAATGTCTTGTCATCTGAAATGGATGGTTACTGATTTTCTTATTAAATGACTTGTTGAAAACACGAGAGTGAAATCCTTTTGCAACCTACCAAAAGCCAAATTAGTCTTTAGTGAAAGTAATACTTTGCTTTGTTACTCATTGTTGCTCAGAAACTCACTAACGCTGTTTATCTACCTCTGAAGATAACATGGTCCAACCCACAATCCCTTTTCTCAAACTTTTGGAACTAAGTATACTCAGAATCCCTTTTAAAAAAAAATTATTTTAGAAAGTTAATAAAGGACATATACTGTGTGTTACCTAAAACTTCCCACTGCTGCTAAGGCAGCAAGCACATCGTGCTTAACCACGTACAAATGTATGGACCCGAACTCTGAATGGGGTAAATGAGGATGACTAGCTTGTCCTGATCTGGGAGGTGGGAATGAACAAAAGAGATAACAGGGCCTCCCTACAAAAGATCAAGGTTAAACTCTGATTTGGAAACAGCATTCTGCTTGTTTGCATTGACTGGCTCTTTCCAGAACCCCAGTTTGGGATAACATTCTTGATTACAGTCCAGGGATATGGGACGCCCCGATGTGCCACGAAACTTTGATCCCTCAAGATGAAGAAGTTTGTTGCTAAGTGAAATGGGACAGACAAGATGGGACTTTTGAGTCCACAGAGTTTTATTTAGGGCTGCATCTTGTCTTTTCAGCACTTCCCAAATAATCCTCTTTGTTAGCAGTTCTAGCTCTTAGGCTTATAGGAGAGCTTCGTTCAGTTTACATTATAATTCATTGCCATCCCTGGGGAATGTGTCCCAACAATCCTCATTAAAGTTGTTATTTACAGATGGTGGAAAAATGATGAGACATATTTAAGAACCCAAAACGCAGACTGTCCTCTTCTCCCTGGGGAAGGGGGAGAAAAAAATTGGGAAGGCAGGCCGGGCAGACAGGAGGGAAATTTCCTAATCTCATTCCTTCCTTCCTACAGGTAAGTCAACATTGCCCTTCCCGGGGGAAGTTGAAGACTAAACTCTGTGGTTAGAGTTGTAAAATCAGGTACTAAGAAGTACTGAGCTTCTTACTTGCCTCGTTATCTGTTGGGCTCTCTCTTTCCCCAGGTAGGGTTTCCTCTTTTTTTTCTGAGTGCTTGGCAGACCTAGGGCAGTGGAGGGAGGGGAGGAGGAGGGAGGAGACAGGACAAACTTATTCTTGGGAAGTCTCCTGGGCTCCTATCCAAATAAAATGTAAGGAAATGGAGTGGCTCAGGGCTCTGGCTTACAGAAACAAGGTTAGGTGTTGGAACCGCGATTCTACCATTTCAATCAGGTGACTGCTAAGATCCTCGATAATTTCTACCACCTCCAACATTAGCGCCTCAGAACTGGGAGTCCTAGGAGCCATTTCTCATTCTTGCAGGAAGAGGCAAGAAGGAGGAATTGGAAAGCAAAGAGAGGCTCCTCTGTGTCCTCCTGTAGTCCCATTTGGCCAAGGCACGAGGGACCTAGGGAGGGAGGAACTGAGCGGCCATAGAGCCGGGCTGATCATGCCCCGTGGCTGTGTGCGGCCACCACTCTGTGCTCCGCGTTCTTGTTCCTGCTCTGCCCTTGCTCTGATGGCTCCAGGGGTCTCCGGACTGTGAGGTCTAGCCCCTGCATTGCCGGACCTAGCCCCCGTGCCGCGGTTTGAGGCATTGGCCCCTCAGCTGTCTCTCTCGGGCTCCGCTGCAGATCACTGGGTTCTTCCCTCCCAAGGAGCCCTTTGCTCCCCAGCCCTGCCTCCTGGAGCCAGAGGTAGAGCTCGCAGAGAGCAGAGAAGCCAAGTGTTCCCTCAAGCAGTTTCTCCAAAGGCAGGACCTTTTCAGACCTCTTGGCAGAGAGGAAAGTCGGTAAGAGGCTGTGCCCCTTCCTTCCCCGCACCCATCAGGATGGGAGGATGTGTCTGCGTTCCAACTGGAGCCCCATGCTCCTGACACCTGCTTCTTCCAGTGACCCAAGTCCCACCTGATCTCAGAAGGGAAGGAGGGGGTAAGAGGACACTCTTCCCACTGTGGCTGTAAAACAGAGACCCAATGCCTTCCCCCTAACCCCCAAAGAGAGTGCAACTCTAAAGGCGCCCTCACACCTGCCTGCATTTTAATTAATATCATCCCACCATCTATCAATAGCAAGTCAACATGCTTCACACCAGGGGAGAAAAATAATCCTCGCCTTGTCAGCCCTGCTTCTCCAGGAGCAGCTGAGGGTCTCGACCCCCCCTGACTCTCTGCTACCTCCTTTTCCCTGGGGGCTGCTGACAGGGTGCAGTGCAGCTTGCCACAGAGATGGCTTTGGCATCAGAAGGTGGCAGCATGGGGATGTGGCAGAAGTGGCTGGGGCTGGCTCTTGGTCAGGCATGGGCACTTAGTGCCAACTCTGTGCTCCGGCTTTCTGATCATTGGAGCAGTGGTATGCAAAGGGCATTTCTTGCCTCATCTTCTCAGTGTGGGGGAAGTGGGGGTTGAAGAAGTTCAGGAACTACTGAGGTCACACTGCTAAGGCAAGCCTGGGATGGGCATCTGAACACAGACGCATATCCCTCAGGGTCTTCCCGCCTCTCTTCCCCAGTGCCTCATGACAACAGCCTGGGGACAGGCTGGCCCTGAGTGCTTTCTGGGCAACAGAGCTGGTGGTGGCAGGTCCCCAAGTCCATCACAGCCATACCCTTGGGACAGTGCTTAGCCCCCTAGACTTCCGAGTGCTGTCCCAGATGATCAACACCGTTTTCTGAGAGATGAGATCATGAATCACCCCGACTTTAGGAGTAGAGTGAGAAGAGCTCTATCCATCAGTTGGAGACAGGAGATAAAAATAAGCAAGACTATCTATAGGGGATCGTCGTGTGGAAGCTTCTTTGTAACTTATAGGGTATGTGTGCGTATAGGCACACCCGCAGGAGTGTGCGGGAGTTCGAACGGTCTGTGACTGTGAGTGGGAGGGTTTCTACTGGTGTCTCTCCATGCACCAGCGGAAGAGTGTGCCCGATATGTGAGGGGAGGCCACCATTCTACCCTGGAGATGACACTGTAGAATAGGGTGGCGAAGCCTGCCCTGTGTTTACCAGACCTCTCCCAGACCCACACTCCTCATCTGTAAAAGGACAACAGAGTGATTCAACAGTACAATGTATGGAAATCCTACTACAGTACCTGGCGGATGGTAAGCACTCAGTCAGTCGTAGGTACAAGCTGGTGCCAAATCCCCCTAATTACCTCCATCTTCTCTAAGAAGATAGAAGACATTGTCAGATGCTTTGCTGTAATCCAGATATACTTGCTGTCCTCTGATTCCGTAATCTACCCGCCTACGAAGCAGTGAAAAAAGGAAGTGAGTCATGTCCTTCGCAGTCAGTTCTTAGGGAACCCTCACTAAGTCTTAGGGATCACTGCCTCCCTTGCAGGGGCTCACAGAGACTATGCTTCCACTAGGAGGACAGGGAATAAACATTGACCCGTGGGAAATACTTCTGAAGTTTGTAACAAAGAACCTCATCCCACCCCTTCCTCTTCACAGGAATGTGAAGAGATGTTTTCCCCTGAGTTTACCTTCCTCTCCCATTCTTCTCAGTGAAACCCTAGATTCTGGAAAATCTTCATCTGTCTTTAAAGCTGGTTTCTATCATCCTTATTAAAGAAAACCCCACTCAGCTGGGTCCTCAGCTACTTAGTAACAATTGTCCAATTTCCATCCTCACTTCCTTTATCACAGAATTGCGTGAGCAGGTGTCCTCTGCCGCTCCTCTGCTCCTCGCGGAATAATGCCTTCCTTTGTGCTCAGCCAGCAGGGGTGGCCAGCACAGGGACACTGCTGCCTGGGACTCTAGGACTGAGTCTTTGCCAGCCTGGGATTTCTCTCCTGGGTTGGTTCTGATGGGGGGCTAGGTGCTTCCCAAATGGCATAAGCCAAGGAAGAAAGTCTAAATGGGATCCCCTAAAAGGCAGAGGTTGGAAATAACAATGGGGAGCCAGATTCTGAGTCGGGACCTCAAAAGCCAGAGAGAGGGACTCCGCTCTGTCCTGAAGAACATCTCAAGGTTTCCTGATTAGGTCACCTCTCTCTTCAAAGTCCGTGTGCCTTCAAGAACTATTGATTCCTAATTTTTATTGCCCCATTACCTTTGTAGAGAGACTTCTGTTTCCCAAATTTTGTAGTTCTCTTCCTCTTCTTTTCTTCTTGTGGATCCTTCTTGTGGATCCTCTTTGATCTAGCTCTTTGGAAACAGCTTCTCAGTTCAAGAGAATGAAAACGTTTTCTGGGGTGGGGAGGTTATCACTCTTGGCCATGCCAGAGCCCAAGATACGAAAGGACAGCGAGATGGTATAAGAATATGGAGTAGAGAAGAGGCAAGAATAAAGGCAGCAAAGATGGTGGAAACAAGAACAAAACTCCTTCTCTTTCCACTTCGTCGTCAAACCAGAGGCCTCTCTAGTGTGAATGATGGTGGTGGGAATGATGGCAGAACAGGGCTGGCACACTGTTAGGGAGACGCTGGCAGTGGTGGTGACAGATGTGGAATTGGGAGTGGGAGTGATGGCAATGGTGGGCACACTGACATTCCTGAACATGGCGGAGGTGACTATAGCCACCATCTGGAATATTCTCCCTACTCCATGTCTAATCAAGTCCCGCTCATCCAATAATGTGTAATGGAAAGGAACATGGATTTAACTCTTCTGCTTTTACAAACTTGTAAACCTCAGCTTTTTGTTTCTAAGTGTGCTCAGCAGTAAAATGTGGAGAACAGAGTAGGTGAATTCAAATAGCTCTGCTACCTCTTAAATGATAGGATTTCAGATTCAGTTCTAGTTCTCTTTTCTCATGAACACTCAAGGCCACAGATCTGTTTCTCTGTGTTTTAGGAACACTTGATACCTAATCCTTTCCTTTGGTCATTCACGTAGACAGACATCTATGTTGAGAGCTGTGTCCTGGTCTTGGGCCTTGGGTTCTCAGATGGCAAGGGTTATTTTTGGTTCAGTGCCTGGAACAAGGGTCACATATAAGAGATGGTCAATGAATGCCTGATACTCCCTCGGGTCGAAAGCACCTGCAGTTGTTAAGTGTGGCCTATATTCCAGGTCCTGACCTATGTCCTGGGGATGAAGAGATGTAGAGGTACATTTTCTGACTGTGAGGTCCTCTGAGTAGAGGCAGCAGACATGTAAGCAGGTATGTAAAGCATAATGTGATCAGTTTTATTATAACACAGAGATGAACAGACTGAAGTGGGTTTGCTGACGAGGGGGCCCAGATATGGTAGGATGATTTCAAGTGGCTCTTGGAAGATGATTCTTTTCTCTTCTCTCCACTGGCAAGGACAAAAAGGCATCCGTGCACAGAGCACTGAAACTCCATGTGTAGAGGGTGAAAGCGTGTGCCTAGGGAGTCCTTGGCTGGTTGGAGGATAAAGCCTGACTGCAAGGAGGTGAACTGGATCCTGTGGATACCAGTGTGGGCCATAGGCAGGAGCTCCACATACTTGCTCCCAGCATGCTCAGAAGGGCCCTCTGATGGCCAGATGGAGAATGGACCAGGGGAGATTCAGTAAGACAGTGGCATCATGAGGCAACAGGAAAACCTCATGGTTCATGCTTTCTCTTGAGACCTGACAGAAGGCAGAGTTAGTAGGTCTGAAAGGGGACAGAGAGCAAAAATCAAGAGGGATTTAGAAGGCAGAAAATTCAATGACATTGGATCGAGAGAGTGAGGGATAGGGAGAAATTTGGAATGGCTCTAGAATTTCTTCCCATTAGAAAGGGCATGGAAAGGAGGGTTGATGATAATGATGGGATAACAAGGAGACCATCTCTTTTCTCATCTTTGGTTTCAGATGGCACCAATGTGGCTAGACACTTGGAGCGTGAACTTCCGTGTCTTCCCACCCTTCCCTCGCCTACATCTCAGCAGTCCTCCAGTCTACTGACCTGTAAGAGCCAGGAACAACCTGCAAGCAGAGAGCAGAGGGGGCCTCATGGATCCAAGGTGCAAGGTATTACTGGCTTCATTTCTCAATGTCCGAATGCCTCTGTCTCAAGAAGACCTATATAACCAGTCTCCCTCCAAGGGCCTCCAAAGAGGTCTGAGCTTGATGCAGTGGAGTAGTGGGCTTTTTTTTTCCCTTGCCCCCCCCCTTTTTTTGGCCTAAAAGCAATTTCCATTTTATGCCTTTTGTCTCTTCATCCAAGCAAATGCCGGTGGGATCTGACAACCTGAGTTCAATAGCCAGTCCTTTTGGTCTTTCAAAGGCTATGAATGTAATAAGAGCACTCAACCCTTCTGAAGATATGCAAATCCGTGCATTTAAAAGATTTACATTCATCCTTCACAGGCCCTGAAATATAAATATGAAATACCCAGAACCTTGTCACTTCAGTAATAATTAAGCTGATGGCCTATTATGTTCGATTGCAAATCAATATAGTATCTTTTGGTGCCACTTGAGTTCTTGAGGGTTGGCGCGGGGCCAGCTCCAGTTATACAATTGAATCGCTGCAGCTGCCTGGGGAACTTCGCTGCCGTTCCCATTCAGGAAGAATAGGCGGGTAACAATGGTGACCAGCCTCCCTGCAGTAATTGTGTACGAGGACACATTTCCAATGGGGTTTTTGTTCAGCAGGTGCTGTTATTTTAGTTTAATTTGAATTCTGAAATATGGAGGAGAGAAGGAGACTAATCTTAACAGCATCTAACCTACAGCTGTTCGAAAGAGGCCAGCAAACAGCATATGTTGCTTAGATGAAAATCATAATTGCTCATTCTCCCTGGGCTGTTGGCCCACCAACGTGGAGCGTCTGAAATTAGCCGGCATTTTTCCGGCATTTTCCTCGGTGGCGAGGCCTCTGCAGAGCTCGGGAAGAGCTATTCTAGAGTGGCTCGCCCCGCGGGAGGCTTGTGCCTCAGCGGCAGCCTCTCTGCCTCCTCCTTCCTTCCTTCTCCGGCTTGGTCAGCTGAGAGGCTCGCCAGACGCCACGGGAGAAGCGTCCTGGGTGGGCTTCCTCACTCAAGGCCGTGGCGGGGAGGCGGCGGGTCGCTGTGCTGAAAAAGGCTGGTGGCGCCCGCCCGCCGATCCCCCACCCCGGACTGCCCTGCCTTCACGGCCCGGTGACCCATAGGCTCGGTGCACGGGAAGAAATCCCAAGCCCCATGAATCAGTGTAGATGCTCTGAGGGGAGTAAGGAATGACATCTGCAGGGGATTCTCCGAACCACAGAACCCTTGCAGGTATTAGGGTTTTCGCTTAAGTCTTCACAATGCTCCCTGAAAGGAGATGACGATATTCCCATTTTACAGGGAGGGAAGCTGAGGTGCAGGGGGGTCAAAAGGCAAATCCAAAGTAAAAACTATGAGAACTGGAATGTAAGTTTTGGAAGTTAAAATTCCATGTCCTTTTTCTCCACCAGCTACCTCCTTTCTTTTTTGTTCCAGTGACTTCCTTCGGCTCCCTGCTTGGTTAGAAGTCCCGAAGAGATCGGCTTCCTTCTGCTTGTAAGTCTCTGGTAATGAACACAAGGTCAGACCAGATTCCTCTGGCCTCTATTGGAAACTGAAGTTTGCATGATTCAGGGCCGCACTCAGGAAAGGGCTGAAGGGGCGTACTAAATGCCTGAGCCTCTCCCCTTTCCCTCCTTCCTTCCATCCTTCTCCCTCTCCTCCCATTTCCTTTCCTTCCTTCCTCCCTTCCTTCCATGCCTCTTGACTTTCTTCTTTCCTTCCTTCTTTTGCTCTCTTCTTCTATACTTACTGAGCCCCCACTCTGCTGCTGGTGCTGGTCTGGGCTGTGTGTGTGATGCCGAGACGAATAAGATGAGTTCCTGGTCTCCACAAGCCTGGTCCAGAAGCAGAGGAAGCCCCACAAGATAGCCACACAGCTTGACAGTTGCCCTAAGACCAAGCTCTACAAAGTGATGGGACTCCAAGTAGGGGAAGGTTTCACAGGGGAGGTGACCGTGTAGATGATGGAGGATATCACAAGTCTTACAAGTGGGGTGAAGGGCATGGGGTTTCCAGACCTGGCTTGAGTCACTGCTTCACCCTTTTGCAGGCCATTTGTTGACAGGGAATGAGGGAGCTAAGGGCTTGGGGAGTGGACTGACTCCATGAGGCCCTGGTTCAGGTCAAGCTACGCGAGGATGAATGTTTCATGCTAGGTGTGACCTGCAGAAGAGGATGGAGGTATATAGCAGGGATCTGACCCTGATTTCTGTTGTCAGTCCCTCCTGGCCTGAGAGGTAGAGGACTTGCTAGCTTGTCCTGAGTGAGGCCGGAGTAAGGCTTCACTGCAGATGCTGCGGCCATCTGCAAAGTGTGGCCTACCCCTTGAATTCAGGGATCAGAGGCTCACTGGGTCGCTGCTCTCTCAGGGATCCTTCACCCTCCTTGTCATGTCCTCAGCCTAACCTTCATACTCACTTCATCCTTGTTCTAGAATGTTCCTGGCCACAAGGTGTAGGGTGATCCCCAAAGCCACACCAGGCTCAGGCTTAGCTCCAAACACCTGCCCGTCTCATGGACCTGCCCCCAGGGTGCTAGAGTGGTTGCACAGCACATGGTTAGGAGCTGGGCTTTGGAATCCTGCAGTTTTGGGTGCCACGACAGATCTAGAGAGGAAACAGAAGATGTTTAAGGGCATGGACTTTGAGGTCAGGCTGCCTGGGTCTGGAGCCTGATTTTGTTGCTTCCAGCTATGTCACTGTCCCTTACTTATCTCCAAATGGGAGACAGTCTCTAAATGATAGGGTTCTTGTGCTGTCTAAAGGAATTAATCCATTTAAAGCATTAACACAGGGCTTGGCATTCAGAGCCCAAAGAATTTGTGAGCTGCTAATAGTGATGGAGAAGTGGTGATAGTGGTGGGGAATCGTCATGGCACCAGTAGTCAGAACTTGTGGTCATGGCAGTCTTGTGGTGATGGGGCCAGCGGTAACGGGAGTCATGGCAGCAGTGCTGATCATGTAGGGTAGTGTCTACACCTCATCTTAACTGAAAACTGGGCAAGTAATACCTC
Organism: Enhydra lutris kenyoni; assembly: GCF_002288905.1. Classification (NCBI taxonomy): domain Eukaryota; kingdom Metazoa; phylum Chordata; class Mammalia; order Carnivora; family Mustelidae; genus Enhydra; species Enhydra lutris. The sequence goes on along the minus strand of NW_019154106.1, from coordinate 43,777,569 downwards.
TCTCACAGCTGTGATGATGTTAACAAAGATTCCAATTTCACAGACATTGATGGAGTATTCTGACCATATGTGACATCGCCTTATAGCCCAGAGTCTGCCACAGAGGACTTCACCACGTGTTAGATAAGCTGAAATGGGAGATGCCCTCATGGGTTCAGGGAGTAGCACCTCCCTCCATGATTCTTTCTTTGCAGGCAAAGCAATGGTTTTGTGGAGGAGGGAAGTGGGACCGCTACAGTGTACGTGGTACAGTCTGAGCCAAGAGCAGGGATCTTGTCCTGTCCCTTTTACCACTGGGTTCCCAGGGCCTAGCACCATGCGTGGCATCGCTGGTGTTTAAGTTAAGTGATATATTTACTTCATGAATGTCTGCTGAATGCAGGCTGAGTGAACGGGCTGGCTGCCTAGGGGAGAGACTGTGGAGATCCTAGAACGGTCTCTAACGGAGGAAGCAGATCACAATTTGGCTCTTAGCCTTTGGTTAGGACAGAAAGGAAAGAAACTCTTGGGGGGCCTTTCATGAATATGGAGAAAATCTGCTACAGAACAGCTCCTCTGCCTCTTTGTTTTTACTTTAAGGAAGCCAGACAGACCCAGGACATGTGTGGGTGGGAATTTGTTTTGGCAGCTCAAGTGGGGAAGGGAAGCCAAGAGCCTGAGGCTATTCAGTGAAACACCACATGTTAATCTCAATCTATCCAGGGTAATCCCAGCACGCATTTTGATCTCAGGAAAGGGTAATCCAAGATCAAGCTGCTTCTGTGAGCGGCTTGTTCTTGGTGTGGCTTAATGATACAGGAGGCTGTATGTGAAGTCTGGGGAAGAAGCAGGCTGTCCATGCGGGCTTGATCAGGCCTGAAGCTCATTCCACCCCCCACATCATGATGTTAGGAGGGGATGGGTCCTCTGCCCAGCTGATGACTGCAGTCACTGCTGTGTTTCTCTGAATCTCAGAACATGGGCATTTGAATGCATTGCAAGAAGGAA